>NC_044398.1:74783382-75115524 GCF_006542625.1 Nomascus leucogenys | reverse complement strand
AAAATATGGGACTATGTGAAAAGACCAAATGTACGTTTGATTGGTGTACCTGAAAAGTGACGGGAGAATGGATCCGAGTTGGAAAACACTCTGCAGGATATTATTCAGGAGAACTTCCCCAATCTAGCAAGGCAGGCCAACATTCAGGAAATACAGAGAACACCACAGAGATACTCCTTGAGAAGAACAACCCCAAGACACATAATCGTCAGATTCACCAAGGTTGAAATGAAGTTAAAATGTTAAGGGCAGCCAGAGAGAAAGGTTGGGTTACCCACAAAGGGAAGCCCATCAGACTGACAGCAGATCTCTCAGCAGAAACTCTACAAGCCAGAAGAGAGTGGGAGCCAATATTCAATATTCTTAAAGAAAAGAATTTTCAACCTAGAATTTCATATCCAGCCAAACTAAGCTTCATAAGTGAAGGAGAAATAAAATCCTTTACAGACAAGCAAATGCTGAGAGATTTTTGTCAGCACCAGGCCTGCCCTACAAGAGCTCCTGAAGGAAGCACTAAACATGGAAAGGAACAACCGGTACCAGCCACTGCAAAAACATGCCAAATTGTAAAGACCATCAAGGCTAGGAAGAAACTGCATCAACTAATGGGCAAAATAATGAGCTAACATCATAATGACAGGACGAAATTCACACATAACAATATTAACCTTAAATGTAAGTGGGCTAAATGCCTCAATTAAAAGACACAGAGTGGCAAATTGGATAAAGAGTCAAGACCCATCAGTGTGCTGTATTCAGGAGACCCATCTCACGTGCAGAGACGCACATAGGCTCAAAATAAAGGGATGGAGGAAGATCTACCAAGCAAATGGAAAACAAAAAAAAGCAGGGGTTGCAATCCTGGTCTCTGATAAAACAGACTTGAAACAAACAAAGATCAAAAGAGACAAAGAAGGCCATCACGTAATGGTAAAGGAATCAATTCACAAGAGAAGCTAACTGTCCTAAATATATATGCAGCCAAAACAGGAGCACCCAGATTCATAAAGTAAGTCCTTAGAAACCTACAAAGAGGCTTAGACTCCCACACAATAATAATGGGAGACTAACAACCCACTGTCAATATTAGACAGATCAATGAGACAGAAGGTTAACAAGGATATCCAGGACTTGAACTCAGCTCTGCACCAAGTGGACCTAATAGATATCTACAGAACTCTCCATCTCAAATCAACAAAATATACATTCTTCTCAACATCACGTTGCACTTATTCCAAAATTGACCACATAGTTGGAAGTAAAACACTCCTCAGCAAATGTAAAAGAACAGAAATCACAACAAACTGTCTCTCGGATCACAGTGCAATCAAATTAGAACTCAGGATTAAGAAACTCATTCAAAACTGCACAACTACATGGAAATTGAACAACCTGCTGCTGAGTGAATCCTGGGTAAATAACGAAATGAAGGCAGAAATAAAGATGTTCTTTGAAACCAGTGAGAACAAAGACAGAACGTACCAGAATCTCTGGGACATATTTAAAGCAATGTGTAGAGGGAAATTTACAGCACTAAATGCCCACAAGAGAACGCAGGAAAGATCTAAAATTGGCACCCTAACATCACAATTAAAAGAACTACAGAAGCAAGAGCAAACAAATTCAAAAGCTAGCAGAAGACAAGAAATAACTAAGATCAGAGCAGAACTGAAGGAGATGGAGACACAAAAAACCCTCCAAATAAATCAATGAATCCAGGAGCTGGGACGTATCTCAAAAGAGATAAGTAATAAGAGCTATCTATGACAAACCCACAGCCAATATCATACTGAATGGGCAAAAACTGGAAGCATTCCCTTTGAAAACTGGCACAAGATAGGGATGCCCTCTCTCACCACTCCTATTCAACATAGAGTTGGAAGTTCTGGCCAGGGCAATCAGGCAGGAGAAGGAAATAAAGAGTATTCAATTAGGAAAAGAGGAAGTCAAATTGTCCCTGTTTGCAGATGACATGATTGTATATCTAGAAAACCCCATTGTCTCAGCCCACAATCTCCTTAGTATATACCCAAAGGGCTATAAATTATGATGCTATAAAGACACATGCACACGTATGTTTATTGCGGCACTATTCACAATAGCAAAGACTTGGAACCAACCAAAAGGTCCAACAATGATAGACTGGATTAAGAAAATGTGGCACATATACACCATGGAATACTATGCAGCCATAAAAAATGATGAGTTCACATCCTTTGTAGGGACATGGATGAAACTGGAAACCATCATTCTCAGTAAACTATTGCAAGGACAAAAAAACAAACACCACATGTTCTCACTCATAGGTGGGAATTGAACAATGAGAACACATGGACACAGGAAGGGGAACATCACACTCCAGGGACTGTTGTGGGGTTGGGGGAGGGGGAAGGGACAGCATTAGGAGATATACCTAATGCTAAATGACGAGTTAATGGGTGCAGCACACCAACATGGCACATGGATACATATGTAACAAACCTGCACATTGTGCACATGTACCCTAAAACTTAAAGTATAATAATAATAAAAAAAAAGCTGATAAGCAAGTTCAGCAAAGTCTCAGGATACAAAGTCAATGTGCAAAAATCACAAGCATTCCTATATGCCAATAACAGACAAACAAGAAAGCCAAATCATGAGTGAACTCCCATTCACAATTGCTACAAAGAGAATAAAATACATATGAATCCAAATTACAAGGGATGTGAAGGACCTCTTCAAGGAGAACTACAAACCACTGCTCAATGAAATAAAAGAGGACACAAACAAATGGAAGAACATTCCATGCTCATGAATAGGAAGAATCAATATCATGAATATGGCCATACTGCCTAAGGTAATTTATAGATTCAATGCCATCCCCATCAAGCTACCAATGACTTTCTTCACAGAATTGGAAAAAACTACTTTAAAGTTCATATGGAACCAAAAAAGAGACCACATTGCCAAGACAATCCTAAGCAAAAAGAACAAAGCTGGAGCCATCATGCTACCTTACTTCAAACTATACTACAAGGCAACAGTAACCAAAACAGCATGGTACTGGTACCAAAACGGATACACAGAACAATAGAACAGAACACAGGCCTCAGAAATAACACCACACATCTACAACCATATGATCTTTGACAAACCTGACAAAAACAAGAAATGGGGAAAGGATTCCCTTTTTAATAAATGGTGCTGGGAAAACTGGCTAGCCATATGTAGAAAGCTGAAACTGGATCTCTTCCTTACACCTTATACAAAAATTAATTCAAGATGAATTAAAGACTTAAATGTTAGACCTAAAACCATAAAAACCCTACAAGAAAACCTAGGCAATACCATTCAGGACATAGGCATGGGCAATGACTTCATGACTAAAACACCAAAAGCAATGGCAACAAAAGCCAAAATAGACAAATGGGATCTAAATAAACTCAAGAGCTTCTGCACAGCAAAAGAAACTACTATCAGAGTGACCAGGCAACCTACAGAATGGGAGAAAATTTTTGCAATCTATCCATCTGACAAAGGGCTAATATCCAGAATCTACAAAGAACTTAAACAAATTTACAAGAGAAAAACAAACAACTCCATCAAAAAGTGGGCAAAGGATATGAAGAGACACTTGCAAAAGAAGACATTTGTGCAGGCAACAGACACGTGAAAAAATGCTCATCATCACTGGTCATCAGAGAAATGCAAATCAATGGTATCTCACGGCAGTTAGAATGGCAATCATTAAAAAGTCAGGAAAAAACAGATGTTGGAGAGGATGTAGAGAAATAGGAATATTTTTACACTGTTGGTGGGAGTTCAACCATTGTGGAAGACAATGTGGTGATTCCTCAAGGATCTAGAACTAGAAATATCATTTGACCCACTGATCCCATTACTGGGCATATACTCATAGGATTATAAATCATGCTACTATAAAGACACATGCACACGTATGTTTATTGCGGCCCTATTCACAATAGCAAAGACTTCGAACCCACCCAAATGTCTATCAATGATAGACTGGATTAAGAAAATGTGGCACATATATGCCATGGAATACTATGCAGCCATAAAAAATGATGAGTTCATGTCATTTGCAGGGACATGGATGAAGCTGGAAACCATCATTCTTAGCAAACTATCACAAGGACAGAAAACCAAACACCGCGTGTTCTCACTCATAGGTGGGAATTGAACAATAAGAACACTTGGACACAGGGCAGGGAACATCACACACCGGGGCCTGTCGTGGGGTGGGAGACAGGGAGGAACAGCATTAGGAGAAATACCTAACATAAATGATAAGTTAATGGGTGCAGCAAACAAACATGGCACATATATACCTATGTAAGAAACTTGCACGTTGTGCACATGTACCCTAGAACTCAAAGTATAATAATAATAAAAAGAATTTCAGTGCTACATTTAGACCAATGTTCTTTAGACTTTTCATCATGTATCTTAATTTGTAAAAAAAATTTTGAGCATTCACCCTCAAAAATTTGTATATTTATTCAAATTTATATAAATTATGGGCATTACTAGTCTTGATTTCTTTTGTTCTTTCATTAGGTCTTTCATTTTCAGATTAAAAGATAAACAGAAATAGAAGTTCAGACACTTTTTCCCTTTATTGTAATGGGTCATCTCTGTGTCATTTTGGAGACCACTGTTCTAAAAGACAGAAAGTAAAGAAACTGGCCCTGCATGGACCAGAAGCCAGAAAAGTGGGGCAGGAGGAGGTTGAAAGACTTGATTTAATGGTAAGTAACATGTTCCTATTAAGGGATCTTAGCTTGAGTGTGGAGAAGGTGGTAATCATGAAGCCTGGCCAGGAAAGAAAAGATATGTATTCTTTTTTTTTTTTTTTTTTTTTTTTTTTTTGAGATGGAGCGTGGCTCTGTCACCCAGGCTGGAGTGCAGTGGCGCAATCTCGGCTCACTGTAACCTCTGCATCACAGGTTCAAGTGATTCTCCTGCCTCAGCCTCCTAAGTAGCTGGGACTACAGGCATGCACCACCATGCCTGGCTAATTTTTGTATTTTTAGTAGAGATGGGGTTTCACCATGTTGGACAGGCTGGCCTCAAACTCCTGACCTCAGGTGATCCGCCCGCCTTGGCCTCCCAAAGTGCTGGGATTACAGGCATGAGCCACTGTGCCTGGCCCATATTTATTAGCAGTTTAAAGGGATATACAGAGCTGTTCTAGTATCTTGAGGTTGCATATAGGTAGGTCTTACAATTAAATTCCTATGAGCTGAAAGATATCTTAGGAAGTCATCTATTCCAATCCTTATCTGAGTCATGGCTGCATTCAGTGTGTTTATCAGTCAGTTTTGGAACTCTGGGTTGTTATCTGTGGTAGTCAAAGTATGTCTACAGTTTCTTTGAAGGGATTCAAAAGATGAAGACTAACTCTCCTTCCCTTGAATGTGGGCTAGACTTAGTGACATGTGTCACTTTACAGAATAGTTAATAGCAGGCATTGTAGCTTTCTCATGCCTCTTCTCCCCACCATACCAAAGGAATCACTTGTTCTGGGGGAACCCAGATACCATATCATAAGGATATGAAAGCAGCACTATGGAGAGGTGCATATGGTAAAGAACCGAGGCTTCGTGTCAATAGCCACGAGAATGAGTCATCTTAGTAGATTCTCTAGCTAAATCAAGTCTTCAGATTTATAGCCTTGGTCAACATTTTGCCTATAGCCTCATAAGTTGCAAAACTTCTCAGCTAAGTTGTTCCGAATTTCTGATCCATAGAAACTATGAAATACTTAATTTTTTTTAAGCCTTTTAATTTTGGAGTTGTTATGCAGCAATAGGTAACTAATATAGAATTTTGGTATCCAGGTGTGGGGTGCTGACCTAAAGAAAAACCTAAAATATGTGAATGGTTTGAAACCTTGTAGTGGGCAGAAGCTGGAAGGACTTGGAAGAATTTGTTAATGAAAACTTGGAGAGTCTTAAACTCTTTGTAGAAGCATGGTGGTCTTTGAGGAGACTGCTCATGAAGGCTTAAAGCACAGTGAATGCACAAGGATGTTCACTGTAGCATTATTCATAATAGCCAAGAAGTGGAAAAAAAACTCACCTGTCCTTCAAGTGATTAAGTGGATAAACAAATTGTGTTATATGCATACAATGGAATATTATTTGGTGATAATGGAACCAAGTACTGATACTTGATACAATGTGGATAAACTCTGAAAACATTAAGCCAGGTAAAAGAAGTCAGTCAAAAAAACTAATGCACGATATTAATAATGGGTGAAGCTGTGAGGGGCGTCGGAAAGGAGGGTATGTGGGAACTCTATGCTTAATTTTTCTATAAGTCTAAACTCCTCTAAAAGTCTATCAATTTCTTTTTTTATTTTTATTTTTTATTTTATTTTAAGTTCTAGGGTATATGTGCAGAATGTGCAGGTTTGTTACATAGATATACATGTGGCCATTGTGGTTTGCTGCACCTATCAATACATCATCTAGGTTTTAAGCCCCGTATGCATTAGGTAGTTGTCCTAATGCTCTCCCTCCCCTTGCCCTGACCCCCCAATAGGCCCCTGTGTGTGATGTTCCCCTCCCTGTGTCCATGTGTTCTTATTGTTCAACCCCTACTTATGAGTGAGAACACGTAGTGTTTGGTTTTCTGTTCCTGTGTTAGTTTGCTGAGAATGATGGTTTCCAGCTTCATCCATGTCCTTACAAAGGACATGAACTCATTATTTTTTATGGCTGCATAGTATTCCATGGTGTATATGTGCCACATTTACTTTATCCAGTGTGTCACTGATGGGCATTTGGGTTGGTTGCAAGACTTTGCTATTGTAAATAGTGCTGCAATAAACATACGTGTGCATGTGTCTTTATAGTAGAATGATTTATAATCCTTTGGGTATACACCCCATAATGGGATTGCTGGGTCAAATGGTATTTCTGGTTCTAGATCCTTGAGGAATTGCCACACTGTCTTTCACAATGGCTGAACTAATTTACACTCCCACCAACAGTGTAAAAGTGTTCCTATTTCTCCACATCCTCACCATCATTTGTTGTTTCCTGATAAAAGTCTATCAATTACAAAAGACAATACCATTTATGGTAGCATAAAAATGTAAAATACTTACGAAGAAATCTGACAAATATATACAAGACCTCTACATTGAAAACTACAAAACAGTGCTCAGGGAAATTAAAGATGACCTTAATAAATGGAAAGATATAACACACTCATGGGTGGTACTACCCAATAGTAGTAAGATGTCAATTTTCTTCAAATTGATTTATATATTCAATGTAATCCAATCAAAATTCTAGCAGGCTTTTTTTTTGTAGAAATTGATTAGTTGATCCTAAAATTCACATGGAAATGCATATGACCTAGAACAGACAAAACAACTTTAAAAAATGTGGGAGGACTTACACTTGACTTCAAGACTTATAAAACCATAGTGATCAAGATACTAGTATTGCTGTAAAGATAGATAATAGATGAATGGGACAGAATAGACCCATATATAATATATAGAATAAACCCATGTATATATGGGCAATTGATTTTCAACAAAAGTTCAAGGGCAATTCAGTAGGGAAAGGATTGTCTTTTCAACAAATGGTCTAGAACAAACAGCCATCAATATGGAAATATGTGTACTTTGATCCATACTTTGCACTACAGTCATGCCCTATTTAACAATGTTTCAGTAACCAATGGACTGCAGACACAAAAGTGGTGTCATAAGATAAATTATAATGGAGCTGAAAAATTCCTATCACCTGGTGACACTGTAGCCATGATAATTTCATAGAGCAACACATTAGTCATGTATTTGTAGTTATGCTGGTGTAAACAAATCTACACTGCCAGTTTTATAAAAGCATAGCACATATAATTATGTACAGTACATAATACTTGATAATAACAATAAATCACTGTGTTTATTATCCTATATTTTTATTGTTATTTTAGAGTGCACTCCTACCTATAAAAAGAAAATTTTAATTGTAAAATAGCCTCAGACAGGTCCGTATAGAGGTACTCCAGAAGAAGGCATTGTTATCATAGGAGATGACAGCTTCATGCATGTTATTGCCCCTGAAGACCTGTCAGTGGAACAAGATGTGGAAGTGGAAGATAGTTATACTGATGATCTTGACCCTGTGTTGGCTTAGGCTTTTGTGTGATTTTGTCTTCTTTTTAAGTAAAAAACTTTAAAAGGAAAAAAAAAATTTAAAAGTAGAAGAAAGCTTATAGAATAAAGATATAAAGAAAATATTTTTGAATATTTTTGTACAGTTGTATAATGCGTTTCTGTTTTAAGCTATGTGTGATTACAAAACAGTCAAAAGTTAAAAATTAAAAAGTTTATAAAGTAAAAAAGTTATAGTAAGCCAAAGTTATTATTAAAGAGAGAAAAAAATTTAAATACATTTAGTGCAGCCTAAATGTACAGTATTTATATATCCTACAGCAGTGTAATGTCCTAGGCCTTCACATTAACTCATCACTCACTCCCTGACTCACTTAGAGTGACTTCCAGTCCTGCGAGCTCCATTCATGATAAGTGCCTATACAGGTATACCACTTTTTATCTTTTATACCTTTTTTTTGAGATGGAGTTTTGCTCTGGCACCCAGGCTGGAGTGTAGTGGTGTGATCTCGGCTCACTGCAAGCTCCACCTCCCGGGTTCACGCCATTCTGCCTCAGCCTCCCAAGTAGCTGGGACTACAGGCACCCGCCACCACGCCTGGCAAATTTTTTGTATTTTTAGTAGAGATGGGGTTTCACCATGTTAGCCAGGATGGTCTCGATCTCTCTTATACCATATTTTTACTGTACCTTTCCTATGTTTAGATATGTTTAAATACACAAATACTTACCTGTATATTACAATCGCCTGCAATATTCAGTATGGTAATATGCTGTACAGGATTATAGCCTAGGAATAATAGTCCATACCAGGGGTATCCAATCTTTTGGCTTCCCTGGGTCACGCTGGAAGAACTGTCTTGGGCCATACATAAAATATGCTAACACTAACGATAGCTGATGAGCTAAAAAAAAAAAAAAAATCACAAAAAAGTCTCATAATGTTTTAAGAAGGTTTATGAATTTGTGTTGGGGCACATTCAGAGCTGTCCTGGGCCGCATGTGGCCCACTGGCCACAGATTGGACAAGCTTGGGCCACACCATATAGCCTAGGTGTATAGCAAACTATATTATCTAGCTTTGGGTAAGCTTTGTGTAAGAACACTCCATGGTGTTTGCACAACGATAAAATCACCTAGCAACACATTTCGCAGACTGTATCCCCATTGTTAAGGGATGTGTGACTGTACTTATAAACATTAAGTCAAAGTGAATCACACCTTAATGTAAAATCTTAAAACTACAAAATTTCTAAAAAAAAAAAAAACACATAGAAGATCTTTTTGAGTTTGAGCCAGGCAAAGATTTCTTAGATCCAATAACTTGATTCAAAAATGAACAAAGTTAATAAGTTAGACTTTCCCAAAATTTAAGTTTTGTTTTTTGAAAGACACCATTAAGAGAACAAAAAAATATAAGCCACTGTTGGTGAGAAATATTTACAAATCATTTATCTGATAAAGGATTTGTATCCAAAGAATATAAAGAAGTCTAAAAATTCAATAGTAAATAACAAACAACATAATAAAAAATGGATAAAAAGAGTTGAATACATACTGCACCAAAGAATATATATGGATGACAAATAAGCACACGAAACAATGCTCAACATCATTATTAATTAAGTGTAAATCAAAACCACAAAGTAACACTGCAAACCATTAGAATGGCTAAAATTAGAAAGTGACCACACGAAGTGTTAACAAGGATATGGAGTTAACAGGATAGTTTATGCACTGCTTGTAGGATGTACAATGGCACAACCAGTTTGGAAAACAGTTTGGCAGTTTTCAAAAAGTTGAACATACACTTATCACATGACTTAGCCATTCCACTTCCAGATATTTGCTCAAGCAAAATAATAGCATATGGTTATAAAATATTTGTGGTATATCTATATAATGGAATACTACTTAGCAATAAAAGGAACAAACTACTGATATATACAACATGGATAAATCTGAAAATGCATATGTTGATTGAAAGAAGTCAGACAAAAAAGTACATAAAGAATATGATTTCATTTAAATAAGATTTAGAAAATACAACTATTTTATAGTGATAGAAGACTTTAGTGGTTGCCAGGGGATCAGAGAGGGGGTTAACAAAGGGCATGAGAACATGTTGGGCCTTGAAGGACATGTTCACTATCTAGATTGTGGTGATGTTTTCACAGGTATAGACATATGTCAAAACATGTCAAATTGTTCACTTTAAATTATTCTTCAATAAAGCTATTACAAATGTTTTTGTTTCTGTTCAAAAGTTTTGTTTGTGGATTCTGTCTTTTGACTGGGCCCTTTCTGCTACATACCACCAAATTATATTGTCCTGTTTCTTAATATGTTCATAGCTCTTATCTGAAACTTTGCCCAGTATTTAAATGTGCATCTGTGCTCTTCGTGTTGTCATAGATTCATACTCAAAAAATTGTCTTTTTCATTGTTATTTTTTCCTTAGTTTACAAATAATGTGATTATTCACTTAAGCAAAAGCCAGTTTCATTCATTACTTCAGCAAATGTTTGTTGAATGCTTATTATTTTGTCCATTACTATGCAAAGTATTAGGCATATAGAGATGAATCTATGGCTCCTGCTCTGCCAGGCACCTTTCCAACTACTGTTATACTTATTGCCCTTCAGTTTGCAGTGGAATTTTATTCATCTCTCAAAACATAGCTCAGATACTTGGTCAAGCTTTTCCTGACCCAATGGACTACTGCCTATTTGGTTCTTCCTAGGATTTTGTTTATATTATATAACAGAATCTAGTATTTTTCTCCCTGAATTCAGTCATCCCTTTTACCTTTTAGTAAAAGAATCAACCCCATATATCTCCCATCCTTGATATTTAGTTAGCCAGCCACTTGGACACCCAACTGGAGACTTTATTTCTTAGCCTTTTTTACAGCTAGGTATGGCCATGTGATTTCAGTATAACATGGTAAGAGTGAAAGTGCTTTGTGCAACTTTTGGGTCCTCTCCTTAAAGATGAAGTCACCAGTCTGGTA
The DNA here is from genome assembly GCF_006542625.1 of Nomascus leucogenys. Classification (NCBI taxonomy): domain Eukaryota; kingdom Metazoa; phylum Chordata; class Mammalia; order Primates; family Hylobatidae; genus Nomascus; species Nomascus leucogenys. The sequence continues at coordinate 75,104,371 of NC_044398.1, read as the reverse complement.
CTTGCTCTTTCCTCTTCCCCGTTGCTGGAATATAGGCATGGAGGTGGGTCCGGTTGAATCATGCGGACAATGATAACACTTCAGGAGATGGCAAAAAAACAAAAATGAAAAAAACTTGGGTCCTTAAATACCTACTGGTCCTGAAGTGCTCACCCTGAATTGTTCTGCATGAGAGAAATAATCCTTAATCTTATTTAAACATGGCATTTTTTGAGTCTTTATCCATCTGCTTGCCTCTCTCTCCCTCTTTCAACAGCAACTTCTTTTGTAGATAATAAAACTAGCACTATTAATAGAAATTTCACTAATGACACTCCTTGTACATAGCAACTAGATCTTGCTTTCTCTGCATTAGAAGGACATCTGGGAAAAAACAAGTGACAAATGTCTGATACAACAAAGTCAAATCAATTTTCTGGCTATCTACTATGTGCAAGTTTTAAGAAGTGATACTTCTGGTCATTTTAACTATTGTAACCCAGTTCTAAAAATTGTTTTCTATTTTACTGATTTCTGCTCTTTATTCCTTTCTTCCTTCTACTTCATTGGGCTAATTTTGCCTGCGTTTTGTATTTTTTTTTTTTTAAGGCTTCTTTACATGGGGAACTTCTACAGTAATTTCCTGAAATATTAGCATCTAATGCAATAACTGTTTATAAGTACTGCTATGGCTGCATTAACATACTTGGAAATCAGTAACTCTAATTCCTAACAACTGCATTGTGTCAGAAGATGTAGTCTGTTTGAAAACAATCCTCTGAAAATTTTCTTTCTTTATGGTCCATTATGTGGCCACTTTCTATAAATGTTTCAAGAGGGCTAGAAAATAATATGTATTCTGAAGCAATATTCCTTTTCACCCATTATATCAAACTTGTTAATTGTGTGGTTCAGATGTTCTACATTCTTATTAAATTTTTACATGTTTGTTTAATCAGTTACTGAGAGAACTGTATTAAAATCTCTCACTATCATGAAATTGCTTACTTATTCTAGGTCTATCAATTTTTGCTTCATATATTTTGAGTTTATGTTATTAGGTCTATGCAAGTTAGGGATTATTAAATTTTCCTGATAAATTGAAGTTTCTGTGTTATGTGAAGATTCTATGCCTAGTAATACATTTTGCCTTAACGATTTGACTGTCCAATTTTTTTTTATTATTATACTTTAAGTTCTAGGGTACATGTGCACAAGGTGCAGGTTTGTTACATAGGTAACAAACTGTGTATGTGCCATGTTGGTTTGCTGCACCCATGAACTTGTCATTTACATTAGGTATTTCTCCTAATGCTATCCCTCCCCCATCCCCCATCTCCGACCAACCCTGGTGTGTGATATTCCCTGTTCCCTGCCCTGTGTCCATGTGTTCTCATTGTCCAACTCCCACCTATGAGTGAGAACATGCGGTGTTTGGTTTTCTGTCCTTGTGGTAGTTTGCTAAGAACGATGGTTTCCAGCTTCATCCATGTCCCTGCAAAGGACATGAACTCATCCTTTTTATAGCTGCATAGTATTCCATGGTGTATATGTGCCACATTTTCTTAATCCAGTCTATCATTGACGGACATTTGGGTGGGTTCAAAGTCTTTGCTATTGTGAGTAGTGCCGCAATAAACATACGTGCGCGTGTGTCTTTATAGTAGCATGATTTATAATCCTTTGGGTATATGCCCAGTAATGGGATCAGTGGGTCAAATGGTATTTCTACTTCTAGATTCTCACTCTGTCACCTAGGCTGGTGCAATCTTGGCTCACTGCAACCTCTGCCTCCCGGGTTTTAGCAATTCTCCTCAGCTTCCCCAGTAGCTGGGATTACAGGTGCACACTGCCGCATCTGGCTAATTTTTTGTATTTTAGTAGAAATGAGTTATCACTGTGTTGCCCAAGCTGGTATTGAACCCTTGAGCTGAGGCAATCCACCCACTTCAGCCTCCTAAAGTGCTAGGATTACAGGCACGAGCCACTGTGCCCGGCCTGATTGTCCAATATTTTTAAGATGTTTCTCACGTAAGTTGCATATGATTGAACTTCTTTTTTGGCCCAGTTGGACGAACGTAGTTTTTAGGCGAAGTATTTGACTTTTTGCATTATTTCAATACAATTATTGATACAGCTGCATTTTATTTCTCCTATCTCTTATGTCACCCTTTTTCTTTTCTTTTTTTTTTTTTTTAAATATCCTGCCAGTCCATGTTTCTTTTTCTTTCCTTGCTTATCCCCTTTGGGTTGATTTTTTTTTTTTTTTCCCTAATTGCATCTTTTCCTCTACTGGTTTGGAAGTTAAGACCCTTTCTTATCCTGTTAGTAGTTTCCCTAAAAATTTTAACATGTATAATTAATGTCTTAAAAACCACAGTTTATCTTGTGTCTTTACCTTCTTCCCAAACAATAAAAGGGCCATAGAATGCTTTTCCGAGCACCCTTTACCTGCTCACCAAAGTTATATACTATGTTGTTATGTACTTTTAATTTTACCTTTATTATTTAACATAAGACATTATTATCATTGTTTTAATCCTTCAATATTTATTTAGATTTATTCATGTATTTACCACTTTCCATGTTCCTAACTCTTTGTATTATAGGTCTTACATCTGGGCTCACCTAACTTTTGCCATAAGTATATCCTTTAGACAGGTAGCAATGTCTGTCAGCTTTTGTTTGTCTGAAGGACATTTCCCTCAGTCCATTGAAAATAAGATTCTGCCTTATGTCCTCACTTGTTGCTGTTGAGAAATCAGCTCTTGCTTTTTTAATGGTTATATCTTTTCCGACTACTTTTAAGATCTCTTTGTGTTGAATGCTCTGGAGTATTATCATAATTCATCTAGGACTGAATTTATTTTTCTTTATCGTCTTTTAGTTTTGGGGAGACTTCTTCATTCTGTAAAATTGATCTTTTCATTAGTTATATAAAATACTCAGTATCATCTCTTCAAATATTGCCTCTATTTACCCTTTGGTCTCCTCCTAGAATTTGATTAGACATTTATTAGATCTTTTAGGTTTCCAATCTCTTTTTGGAGTCAGTTCTACGTAATTTTTTAATGCTATCTTTCAAGTCACTAATGTTCATTTTAGCTGTGTCAAATTTGCTATAAAATATATCAAGTTTTTAATGTTAACTATTATATTTTTAATTTCTATATCTTCTTTGTTTTTAAATCACATGTTCTTTATATTTTCAAGCCTATCATTTCTTAAAATATATTACACACACTTAACATTTAGTGTCTGAATAAAATTTGAACTTTTTGTGGATCTCATTCTGTTGTCTGATGTTTCTACTGAATTCAGTGCATATGTGTCTTCTGAGTTGTTCTTTTTCTTTTTATACTTTCCTTGAGGACTGGGAATGACAGTAGGACTTTCCAGGAAAAATTTATGTTTGTTTGTATCAGGCTTCTATAGGCACTTAAGATCGAGGACCATTTCCAACTAAATTCTTTTATTGTTTGTTATTCCACACAAAATTTTTCATAATTGTCAAAACTTGAAAGTGACCATGATGTCCCTCAAATTTTTTCTTATATGAATTTTCTGTGTTCTGGTCTTTTTTTTTTTTCTGTTAGGTTGTTGGTCTTTTATTACAGATTTAAAGCAGTTTTTCACACATCATATGCTATAGATGCTGTTCATATTTTTCTCTGATGCATAAGGAGACCGTTACATTGTATAGGGTGTTCACATATTGTCTGGGAACACATATTGCTCATATTTGTCTCCAAGACTATCATTGCAACTAAATTCTTGGTTGGAAGATTTGGAGACCACTCCGGCAGTGTGAATTTAGACTCCTAACTGATGGGAAGGCTGCCTTGTTGCTAGAGTTCCCAAGAGACGCTCTTGTTCCCAAATATTTTGTGCCATGATTCAAGATAGGTAATTTCCCTTGTAGTCCACTGATGGAAATGAGGTGACCCTGCTTATTTCTAATCATTCCTGCCACTAAGGATGTGTTCCTTTGGGCCCTCAACTATACAGAATAGTCTTGTTAGACCCTCCCTACCTTGGGAAAACCTTAAGTTTTACATTGTCTTCCACGAACTTTGTGAGATTTCAAAAAGCAATGTTCCAGTTCACTCAATTTAACAAATGTCCTTAGGGTTAAAGCCTGACCTAGCGCTCCACTTACTTATCTTAGTTCATACCTTTACTTATTCCCTGGTTTAAGTATTCCTTGCATTTTTGCAAGTCATAGGAACATATGAAAAGATATTTTTGTATTATAGCCAACATTTTTCGTTGTTTTTAGTGAGGGGATCAGTTTGGACTCCTAGGCTGCCATAGTGACAGAAATTGATGTGTTCCGTTACATAACAATCTTTTGTCATTCATTCCCAAATTACATGTGTAATCTTTAAAAAGGTATAGGTTTATGATAATAATGTGCTCTCCAAAAGACTTTAAGTTTGCCTAGGGGGGTTTTAGAAACAATTAATCTAGCCAAAACCAAAGTAGATTTTAATAAATACCAATTAAAACTTTATATAGACTACATCCACTCAAGGTCGCATCACATTAAACAACAAGTAGTAGAAAGGGCACTGGACACAAATCTAAGGGTCCTGAGCTCCAGTTCTATTACTTTGCTCTGTAATATTGGGTAAGCACCTTAACTGGCAAGCTCTAGGTTTCCTATATATATAAAATGGAGGGGCCAGGCGCGGTGGCTCACGCCTATAATCTCAGCACTTTGGGAGGCTAAAGCGGGTGGATCACGAGGTCTGGAGTTCGAGACCAGCCTGGTCAACACGGTGAAACCCTATCTCTACTAAAAATACAAAAAATAGCTGGGTATGGTGGCGGGCACCTGTAATCCCAGCTACTTGGGAGGCTGAGGTAGGAGAATCGTTTGAACCTGGGAGGAGGAAGTTGCAGTGAGTCGAGATTGTGCCACTGCACTCAAGCCTCAGCAACAGGGTGAGATTCCATCTAGAAAAAAAAAAAAGGAGGGATTGGCCCAGATGATCCCTTCAGGACTCTAATTATTGCACAGAAGTAACAAATATAAATAGAGCACACCCAAGATCAGAGTTTCTAATGAGTAAGACATTCGTTATAGCTAGCTTACTTTCACATTTTAACATACTGCAGCATCATGTTTTAAACAAACTTACATTCTGGTGTGGCCATAGTCTTCTTAAAAAAATCAATATAAAATATTTTTGTATATCAAAATAGATTCTAAATGATTTCTCAATACTTGGGCATCTTGTTAGTTTTCTGAGAACTTCAGTATTCCTTTTGTTCTTTCTGGCATTTCAAATTGTTTAATGTGGCTATTAATATAATTTAGGGATTATCTAAATTTTGTGTGAAAAAATACTAATACTCAAAAGCTACAACTGTACCATCTGCCTGGAGTTTATGCAAAGAATTTGAAAATATAATCATTAAAAACTATCAGTATATTGCATCGATCATTTTTTAAAAATCAACCTAATACCATGCAGATTGAACTGTCCAAAGTAAGGTTTAATGCAACATATTCACAGGTTTACACTATTAAGTTGTAAAAAGAATATCTTTCCCAAATTTGATTAAGTGCTGCAAGATGTTGAAGAAACTCAGCACTCAAATGAATTATATGTTTGATGTCATTTTTGGCAAAACCTCAGAAAATGTCACATAAAAGGAAAACATCTTACTTAAAATAAGGTCTTGACAGCAGTCTGGAAAAGTTAACAACTCCATTCCCAAATGGGAACACTGGTTATAATCAAACTTTTAATGATGATATTAGTTCCTCTCTTGAGACAATCTAAATATCCAAACAAAACAAAACAATAAAACACATGTGTGTGTGCAAACACACATACACATACCCTTCACCTCTTCTACTTTCCAAGAGTGGACAAATTTGTAATTATTTCAATGTAGGCTCCAAATACCTAACCTGAATGTAATCTTTCCTTGCAGAATTTTTAGTGGCCAGCTGAGAAAGGAAGAGGTAATAGACTACAACATGAGATCAGGATTTATTTTAATGACTTTTTAAATGATTTTTTTTTTTTTTTTAAAGAACCAGAAATATAGAGAATTCTCATCAGCAATGGAAATGCAGTCCCTGGCTATCATTGCTCCCACATAGTCTAAACCCTAGAGCTGAAATAGTGGGAATTTTTCATGTCTTAACTGCATTTGTATGGTCTTTACATCCATCATCCTCTATATCTCATGTTGTGTGATGTAAGAGAATTAAGAAGACATACTCCTAAAGCAAGTTGCCCCCTTAAGAATTCTTGATCAATTTCAATATAAACATTATTTTAAAAAGGCATATTATATACAAAATTATAACAAAATGACATTATGGGGAAAAAAACACATGTGTGTTTCTAGCATGAAAAGAAACAACTCCAGAAAAAATAAATATCACAAAGTTAACTGGTTATCTTTGGCGAAGTATTATGGGGTAATCTTTCTTTTTATCCTTTATGCCTTTTTACGTTTCTGATATTTTTGCAAAGAATAAATGTTACTTTTATAATGTAAGAAATACAGCTTTTTTTAAAATAAAGAGACAGTAATGACCCCCAACTAATATTTACCTGTATGAATTAAGCATCTATTTTTACTGGGTCAGGAATGACACAGATATTAGTAATAGGAGGACAAATTGCAGTTACTAAAAATATAGCTGAAGGTTCTTGTCAAATTCTCAACATCGAAATTACAACCACCAGGCCAGAAAGAAAGGTTATTAGAAAACTGTGTTAAGACAGCAAAGGGATGCAGAGAGATATCCTAAACACATTGGTTCTTAATAAGACTAGCAACAGATGGGCTGGGTGCGGTGGCTCATGCCCGTAATCCCAGCACTTCGGGAGGCTGAGGCAGCCGGATCACCTAAGATCAGGAGCTCAAGACCAGCCTGGCCAACAGGGCAAAACCCCATCTCTACTAAAAATAAAAAAGTCAGCCAGGTGTGGCGGCACATGCCTGTAATCCCAGCTACTCAGGAGGCTGAGGCAAGAGAATTGCGTGAACCCAGGAGGCGGAGGTTGCAGTGAGCTGAGATCGCACCACTGCACTCCAGCCTGGGAGACAGAGAGAGACTCTGTAACAACAACAACAACAACAACAACAACAACAAAGTACCCTAAGCAACACTAGGAGGTCTGCAAGATGATCCAGAATTTAAGACATAAAAATATGTGAATTGGTTAGAATTTATTTTTTATTGCTCATAAAAATTAAATAGCCTATAATGTAGGGTTCACAAAGTAAAGCTCAACAAGATTCACTAATTATGACTTGGAAGAAAGTTTGAGACAGATTGTCTAAAAAAGAACAAAGTACTTTATGGACTCTTAAAGATGATCATCTCTACTTTACCAAAAGATGAAATTCTTGATGTAATTGTGAGGGTATGTACATCTTCACATTTGCTACAGACCTTTAAAAATCTTTACTATTTAAGAAATTATATTACTGAAAGATGTCTTGTTTAAAATATTGCATGGTTTCTAGCACTTAAAGGTAGTCAGGGGTTCAAGAAAATTTCAGTTGAGAGGCTGACTGTCCTAGCTACAGAATAAAGCTCTATTTTTCCAGGACTTTCAGGAAATGAGGTATTCCACACAATTGGATAGTCTAGATAAGAGAACCTTATCTTTAATTGATTAAAATAATAATTATTTTTTAACTAGGTTGGAATCGTTGCCCATTCTCTATCTTATTAAAGAATAATAAATACAATTTAAAATTCTCTTAATGAATCAGGGTCATTATAATAGGTAGGGATAACTTTATCTTTTAAAGAGATGCACATTCAGAGTAAAGTATGTTTAACAAGTATTTCCATAATATTTGACTCTTATGTTCTTGTGTTTCCTGACCTAGTGTCAGCTGGTTGGCGATCACCTCTTGCTGCTACCAAAATGAATGAATGTCTCTAGCCATGCTTTTCTCTCACACTTAAAAAAAATTTGTTTTTAGCCCAATAAAATACTGGGCTAGAAAGGTCCACAGGTCAGTGCCTTTTCTGGCTTCTCTTTTGCTTGTTTATTTATTTATTAAATTATTGAGATATACTTCACATTCCATAAAATTCACCCTTTTAGAGTATACGCTCCCTCACTTTTATTCTTTAATTGGTTTTTAGCTTAGAAAACCAGATAATCAATTAGTGGCTATGCCCAAAGTAAGAAGAACTAGAAAATGATGGCTGGCCTGAGATGCATCCTATGAGTCAAGTGCAAATATACTTTCACTTTATGTAAATAAAGTAAAAATTAGCACACAGATTAAGGGTAGACTATGAAGAAAAATAGGTCTGATACTTATGGGTTCCAAGAAAAAAAATAACTCAACAGTACCTAAAGAAAGTTAACTGCTTTGGAAAAGAGAACCAGTTTGCTCAGTAAGAAAATTTTATATGGTATTAAGTAGAACACAGAGCTAACACTCAAAGAGGGTTTTTATTTCTTATACCAACTAAGACCAAGCTAGTTTAATACTATATATTAGCCAGATGAAAAGTACTCAAAAACTATATACTTTCACAACCTATCAAGCCTGAGGGACTCTAGTCTGATTTAATCCAGTATTAAAAAGATAGTCTGAAGAAATGTGAAATAACCCAGCGCAACTTGAGAGGTACTAGGCACCTCAGGGATATGTTTCATGAAGAGGCTTTAAAATTCTTTCTTGATTTACAAGCTCAGCCTGACCCTTCTCCTCTAATTTCTGGCACCAGTCACAGAGCAGGTATTGTCTGCTTAGAACTTTGAAAGAGGACCTAACACCTTATCTCTTTAAAGCTGATTAGAGAATATGTCCAAACCTGTCATCTCTATGTGACTATGTTCAGTTTGGTACTCGTTTTGAAATGAAACTTAAAGAAATCTGGAAAAGACTTAGAGACATGATTTAATGAAAAGGATTACATAGTTTATTAAAGAACCTGACAGAGCCAAGACAGGGAACCAACTCTATCTCCAATTAACTATCAATCTTATTCAAAATTTATTATCCTCCCACCCCCCACAGCAACCTTATGCACAGGCCTTGATGATTTACAATGGGACTAAAGACACTCCAAGGCTGTAAACAGGATTGTCCTGCAGTACATCTGTTTTGACATTGCTGGTATTTAAAGTAAAACACCACATTTTTTGTTTACCTAAATTAGGGTGTTAGAGCCTACTGCAAATTCTATATTCAATCCCAAAGTGCTGGGATTACAGGCATGAGCCACCGTGCCCGGCCTCAATCTGCTTTTATGATTGTTAACCATGTGAAAATATTTTTATGCCATAATTAGAAAGAGAATTATGTTAGTAATTATTTTTCTGGGTTAACTTTCCTTATATCATATAGAAATACCTGGATTTTCTCTAAATCCAAATGACTGTTAAAATTAGCTTCCCCCCAAATTGGGTCATTTGACTGATATTGTATTTTCTCATCTCAAAATGTGCCATTTTATTTATTTATTTTTCATTGTTTTATTTTGAAATTATTTTAGACTTACACAGAAGTTGCAAAAATAATACAGTTACCATATACCTTTAATGTTAAGGCCTTCCGTGACCATAGATTAGTGATCAAAACCATGCCAATAATGTTGGAACAATACTATTAACTAACTACAGACGTTACCAGAATTTCACCATTTTCCACACTAATATCCTTTTTTTTGTTCTATGATTCTATCTAGGATGAAATTGCATTTATTTGCCATGTCTCCTTGGCCTCTTCTGATCTATGACAATTCCTCAATCATTCTTTGTCTTTCATGACCTTGACACTTTGAAGAGTTTTGGTTAGATATTTTGTAGAATGGCTCTCAATTTGAGTTTGATGTTTTCTAATTGAATTATGATTATTTATTTTTGGGAAGATTACCACAGAAGTAGTATTCCTTCTCAGTGCATTATATCAGGAGTAACACAATGTCTCCTGTCTTATTGTTGGTGATATTACCTCGATCCCTTGGTTAAAATGGTGTCTGCTGAGTTGCCGCACTATAAAGTTACTCTTTTTATCTTTGAGTTTTATAAATATTTAGGGGAGAATACTTTCACACTATACAAATATTCTGTTTCTCTTCAAGTTTCTCTCTACTAACTTTAGCATCTATTGGTAGATGGTAGATCTTGCTTATTGGCAACAATTATTTACTGTGGTGTTCTAATGGTGCCTTTCTAGTTCTCTGATTTCTACTTCAATTACTTGGAATTCTGTAAGAAAGTACTTTCTCTTCTGTTATCTACATCCTTACTTCAGTATGAGCTGTGAATATTTATATTATTTATAAATTATTTATAAGTATGCTAATGTATTTATAAATATATATTATTTATATAATATGTTGATGTTTGTTATAATAAATAATATGTTATTTATATATTTATATTTAAATGTAAATTATATAGTGTTATAATCCCAAAATATATATTATTTATATATGTTGACATTTATAGTTATAATAAATAATATGTTATTTATATATTTATATTTAAACAAATTATTTATGTAGTTTATATTATTTATTATACTATATATAGTTAATTATATGAAACTATTATTATTTATTTTGTTCAAATTTTTCCAGCTTTGGCCATTGGTAGCTCTTTCAGGTTGGCTTGTGTGCCCTTTTAGCTTGTCGCCATCCTTTGAGCACTTTCTTACTTTCTGGTACCACAAGATACTTCCAGCTGATCTTGTATTTTCCGTTCTCCAGACCTGCAATCAACCACTTCTTTGAGGAGCTGTGGTTACTCTAATCGGAGTACTGTTTTTAGAAACCAAGAGCTGGGCACTAAGTAGACCATTTGATTTTGATTCTAATATTGTTAGAGTGCTCTTAGGAGCAATATTTTATTATGTTTTATTATCAGTATTTTGTTAGAATGCTTAGCAAAATTCTTTTTTAGAACATCTATGATGTACATTATGGATTACCTTTTTCTTAGAATTGTATTTCCTCTAAAGTTACTGTGATCTTTTAAAATTGGCAAGTATTGCTGTTATAATGGTAGAAAATTGACTATGAAATTATTATGAAAAATGTGATTTTAGTAAATACTATATTATATTTGAAATTCTTCTTTCCTCATGATTAAAAATGATACCATGAGCTTTCTCACTACATAGCATTATGGAAACAAAGTAAAATTTTAGGAATCCTTGAATGTGTGTAAGAATATTCTGACACTGCTGAGGCAGGCAGATCACCTGAGGTCAGGAGTTCAAGGCCAGCCTGATCAACATGGTGAAACCCCGTCTCTACTAAAAATACAAAAAATCAGACAGGTGTGGTGGCTCATGCCTGTAGTTTCAGCTACTTGGGAGGCTGAGGTATGAGAATCACTTGAACCCGAAGGCGGGGGTTGCTGTGAGCCAAGATCGCGCCACCACACTCCAGCCTGGGCGACAGAGTGAGACTCCATCTCAAAAAATAAGTAAATAAATAAATAAATAAAAGCAGATTGAAATGAACTCTGTTAAGAATATTCTTTTTTGCATTAAGAAATCAGTCTTTAAGACTAATGTCTTTACCTAACTATTTATTATTTCAAAGGGAGACAAATAAATAAACATAGCACTGTTTATGTCTAATATAGGCCTTACCTGTATGGCACTATTATAGTATACCTATTGCATCTCTTTCACTCCTACTAGATCATAACTGTAAGTCACAGTGTTACACTCCTAATCCAGCATAGTGTTTAAGACATGAGGGTACTAATAATTATTAGCTCAAAAGCAAATAAAACATTTAAGTTTTAAATTTTATTCTTTCTAGTTGAAAGATCTTATTAGTTGAAATTATTTTCATATATTTAAAATACTTTTAATTATAAGAAATGGTCTTCTAAGTAAATTACTTATAAACCTAAAAATAAAATAATCCTGACTGTACTCGTTTCAAATGTCATTATTGCTAATATACTGTTTCTATTCTGGGTTACATTTTGCCTTCATGATCTAGTCACAAATAAGTTTATCCCTTCTTCTAAATTCAGTTTATTAGTTGTGCCATTATACTTCAGTTAATTTTTAAATAATGTTTCATTCAAATATATACTTCAGTGACTTTCAAATCTTCATGAAGTATATATAATATCTGCCTTTATGAAAATAGTCATTGGGGATTTTGTACAAATAATCTGAGAATTGATAACTATGCCCTTTAAATAGTTATGGGGTATTACTCATGCTACTTAAAATAAACAATAATAATACCTATGGCCAAACATTGTGCCACTGTATTAGAATGTGTAGTCTTTAAGGCTAGATGCTACATCTTATTCCTTAATATACTTCCAGTGACTGTTAATAGAATCTAGTAGGTAACACACTTCAAACTTTCAAAAGCATAAAAATATAGAATATATATGTACAAGCAAATTTGTTATATCAAACTTAGTATACATTATAAGAGGCAATTGAATAAAATTTCTGATCATATTCACTGAATGTACAATCAATTTATCACTGTAAAAAGAAAACAGATGTGGGTTCCAAGCTGTTATTTTGGAAACTGAACATTACATGCTTTATAGCTGAAACAATTTTAAACTAAATTAAAGATCATCAATGAAAAAGCTGGTTTTTTTTGAAGCTTAATAAAAATTGTAGTGAAACAAAGAAGCTAGTTAACCTGTATAAACAGCAAGATGTTATTTTGATCAGCTTTATCAATACTTTAGATTTTCTATGTCTTAACATAAGAGTAAAAACAAAAGCAAACAAACAAAAAATTAGGTATTTAATACTATTCAAACCAACACACAAATGTTTACCTAAGTCCCAACCACAGGGCTCAAACACTTTTTAAAAATGTTTTAAAGAATATGCAATATATATATATATATATATATATATATATATATATATATATATAAACATTCCACCCTTGTGCACTTTTAATCTAGTTAGATGCCATGGCAACCTTTAAGTTTTGCTAGATTTCAAGTATTCTGTTAGTTTTCATGAAGGTTACTTAAGAACAATAGTTACAATCCCATTTGCACTGAATTTACTTCTTAGACAAATTCCACACACACACACACACACACACACTAACTCAAGAAGGAGGGAAAGAAAGAGGGAAGAAAAAATGAGAAGGAAAGGAGAAGGGAAGGGATGAAAACGGGAGAGGGCAGGGAGGAGCTAAGAACAGAGAAGGAGGAGTATCAAGTGAAAAAATAAGCCTGATAGATGCCCTTACCTTCACTTCTTTTTTCTGCTTGTTTTGCTGCATTTTCTACTTTTTTTTGTTTTGCTGCTAAGAGTTCCCGTTTTAATTGTCTTGCTTCTTTTCTGAGCTCTTCACTATAAAGCAAAAAGAGTTATATAAGTATATAATATATTGAGAGTAAAAGTTGTTTAGCAAAAACAGAATCATTGGTATACTACACCTAAGAAAAATAAAGTGAATAATGTAATTCATTTATTTTGTTTCTCTGTATGTATACTTGTGCTATAGAAATACACTTAAAGGATTTTAAGAGTTCTATTTTTTTCATAATAGCAATATGAATTACTATAAAATATACCCCTTATCAAATATGTGATAAATGACCCATTATCTTCCTAACTCACTAACAAATTTAACATTCTAGTTTCAGTTTAATAATGTATGGAGATACTGGATCAAAACAAAATTTTTAATATAAATATTACTCATTAGGCATGGACATACACAAAAAATTTGGCTTCAAAAATGGTTCAATTCCTGAACTGGTACCAGAGACTACCATTTATTAAGTAATTATTACACTGTAGGTGTCATGCTAAAAACTTTTAACTCATTTGATTTTTAAACCCAAGTTTTTAAGTCATTTAATACTATAGTTTGGCATATAATTTCCTTTTCATTTCCTGGTAGTTAAATCTACCAGCGTGAGGTCTGATGATTAATATAATCATGTGTTAAAGACAAACTTAGAAGTAAATGTTGACTTCACTACAAGGCACTAGCTAAGTGACTTGCTTCTCCATGCCAGTTTTAGGGCAGGAGATTCAAATTCATGCCTTGCAAAAGAATTATTAACTACTCATTATCATAAACCCTTAGGGTTACTTGTGACTAGTCAAGACTGTGCATATATTATCTATGAAGGTCAAGTACCCACTGTATTTTCAACAAAATCTAGAGTGAATCATGGAAACTCAAAGGCTATAAACCCCAAGCAGGCACTCCACTCTGAAAATGTTTATCAAAGATATTCAAGCCAAGGTTTAGTGGAATCTGAAGTCTAGATAATTACATATCTGATTGAACCTTTAGTGCTTCTTTCCTTATCCCAAATCCTATACCTTTTTACCACTGCCATGTATTAGTTACCAAACTGCTGGGTCTTACGATGTGCGTAACTCAGTTCTTTTATCTTTTTTTCCACATCAGACACACACAGCCACATTTTGCATCTGCTTGGCCTCCAAGATCCTGAATTCTGAAAGTTCCCTCAGTGATCAAAATCCACTACCTTTTTAACTTTTTCAGCCTTTCATTTCTACTAAGCTTGCAGGTATTCCCATAATAATGAAAGCCAATTTGGTAACTGTAGTTCATGGTCCATCAGCCCCATTCTAGCCGTAATTGGCTATCTATCCAAACTGGATGCTATGAACAGTCATTTCACTGATGACCTCATCAGCACCCATAATTTCCTTGTTTGTCCTGTGGATACATCATAATCACCTGGAAGAACTTGCTAGCAACATGTTGGGGGAGACAAACCTCCAGGGAATATAATAACTTTGGATGTGGAATGTTGCCTGGAAATTTGCCCTTGTAACAAGATCCGCAGGTGATTCCAGTATGTACTCAGGTTTGGGATCCATGCTCTAGGATCTCATTATAGAAATTATCTTCTCTCTTTTACAATTTCAAGCACTCCCGCTTCACTGATCCTTTTATTCAGCAAACAAACATGCTCAAATTTCTCTGGACTTGGCTCAAATCAAGTGATTATTATCTTCACAAATGGACTTCATTCTTGAAAGAATAGTTTACATATACAGTCTGCTTTATTAACCTCTAACTTCTTAATCTCTTGCAATCTATCCCTCTTACAGTCCACTGCAACTGCTTCTATATCAACCAAATTCAACGACCTTTTCTCATTCCTCCTCTTCCTTTTTAGCCTCTATTATTCAATGATGTTAATTATTCCTTCCTTCTCCTTTCTTCTTAGAATTCTAACCCAGTCAGGCTTATATACCATTTTAGCAGTTTGAATCTCCAATTCTTCTCCTGGTTACTCTTTTTCTTCCCATATTATAATTGTTGACATTTTTCTCATCTCTATACTTTGTACACTGGCATTTTAATCTAATCTCATAACATCAACTATCACTCCTATATAGGTTAATTCCAAATGTAGATGTTTTGCCTTGATTAATGGTCCTGCATTTGTAACTATCTTCTAGAAATTTCTGTGTAGATTAACTCAGAAATTTAAGGTAAGACATATACTGATATGGTATGGCTGTATCCCCACCCAAATCTCATTTTGAATTGTAGTTCCCATAATCCCCATGTGTTGTGGGAGGGACCTGGTGGAAAGTGACTGGATCGTGGTGGCAGTTTCTCCCATGCTATTCTCACGATAGTGAGTGAGTTCTCATGAGATCTGATGGTTTTATAAGCATTTGGTATTTCCCCTGCTGGCACTCATTCTCTCTCCTGCCACCCTGTAAAGAGGTGTCTGCCACAATGATTATAAGTTTCCTGAGGCCTCCCCAGCCATGCAGAACTGTGAGTCAATTAAACCTCTTTTCTTTATAAATTACCCCAGTCTTGGGTATGTCTTTATTAGCAGCATGAGAACAAACTAATACACATACAATTTTAAGTTTCCTAGTAGCCAGATTTAAAAACTAAAAGGAGCCAGACGCGGTGGCTCTCGCCTGTAATCCCCGCACTTTGGGAGGCCGAGGCAGGCAGATCACGAGGTCAGGAGATCAAGACCATCCTGGCTAACATGGTGAAGCCCCGTCTCTACTAAAAAAAAAATACAAAAAATTAGCTGAGCGGGGTGGTGGGCGCCTGTAGTCCCAGCTACTCAGGAGGCTGACGCAGGAGAATGGCGCAAACCCAAGAGGCGGAGCTTGCAGCAAGCCGAGATCGCGCCACTGCACTCCAGCCTGGGTGACAGAGCGAGACTCCGTCTCAAAAAAAAAAAAAAAAAAAAAAAAAAAAAAACTAAAAGGAAACATTAATTTTTACATACTTAATATGTCCAAAATATTACCAATTTAACACAAAACCAATATAAAGAATATTAATGTGATATTCTACACTCTCTTTTGTACTAAGTCTTCAAAATACAGTGTGCATTTTACACTTACAGCAAATCTCAATTGAGACTAGCCTCATTTCAAGGACTCAACTCTAGAGAAACAGCAGGCTGGACATCTCAACATAATTACAAATTCTTTGTCCAAACCTGAAATCCTCTCCTTCTTGCCCAAATTTGTTCCTTCTCCTGAAGTCTCTATTTGATCATGGAACTATAATCTTTCGAATGACGAGACTTTAAATGTCCCTTGGACTCTTCTCCCTTTCCTTTTATTGAATCAGTGTTGAAGTACACCATTTTCTAATCTCTCTCACATATAACAGCTCCTCTTGACTTTAACCATCAATGCCTAGTTTAGGCTCTCATTATGTATTCTCAGGTAAGTACAATTACTTCCTATTTCTTAAAGCTATATGAACACAACTGTAGATATCCCATATTTACTTGACATGACATAAAAATGGAACTGGGTAGCCGCTGCACAGGGAACAGCAAACACATCTTCCATTTACTCCACCAAACATTCCTATCTTTATATTATGCTACTTTGCATAGCTTTCAATTTGGTAAGTAATTCAGTCATTTAGATGATGTTTTCCGAACACTAAGGTCTTTGAGGTAGAGATTATTTTGAGAGTTGAAGAGGAAATGGTGCATTTCTAGGGTAGACAAACTAGTTATGAGAATAATTTGAAGTACACAAAGAATGAGGCAAAGAAAGTATAGACTATTTACGATACTATTGTAGAGGGAGTAGAACATAGCTATTATAAGACTTAACTTTGGATTCAGAAAGTACTGATTTAAAAGCCAACTGTATCACTTATCAGCCAGGTGACCTGAGAATAGTTACTTAACTTCTCTGAGACTCAGTTTATTCAACTATAAATTAGGGGTAAGGTATGTAAAATATTGAGCACACAAGACATGTTCAACAAACAGTAGCTATTATGATTTAGGTCATCTATTTAAAATAGCACCACTGTTAAGAGCTGTCTTTCATATGGGCATAGTTCTTTATTATTTATTGTAAATGAATGTTATCTCTACTATATACAGCAAACAACTCTGTTCAGCATTTTAAAAAGGCAATGAATGCATAATGCTTGCTTCTAAAAATCTATCCTTAAATAGTCAAAGATTTAGACACACTATTGATGTAGCCATATAATATACAAACTGAGCAATGATGAATAAAAACTCAAAAATGACAAGGTGAGACAGAGAAGGGTAGGTCTATACAGATTATTAAAAATTGCTTCATTATGCTAAATGTTTCAAGTGATTGAAGATTTACAATGTTGTCAAAATCTTCGAGACTATTCAAGCAACACCATTTGTTAGTACTGTGGAATCCATAACTCTTGAAACAAGTGCAAGTTTTTAAACCAATTTTTAGATCACAGTCTAATTTTAGGATTCCCAATCTTACATTCTCTGGAATATCATCCTATCCACTGGCATCAGAATATATTTAAATATGTTCAAATGAGAATTAAAATTGTAAGCTTGGAGTATATGTCACCACATACTGCCAAACTATGGGCTTACTTTAGAGTCCAGAAAACATTGTCTTGGCCTCCTCAAAGCCTAGTCTCTGCTTAAATGGTAAAAAAAAAATGGCTTTTATAAACTGTTACTAACTCTAAGCCACTTATTGTTTTCCTCACAGTTATATTTCATTTGAATTTTAATATGGTTTGTGTGACATCAGCATTTATCCACCAGATATTTCTGTATTGAATATATTTTTTATCTAGTAAATCTGCAATAAGTTACTCTCTAATGGAAAAAAGAATTTCTTAAAAAAAAACCCAATAAAATATCAGCAGCTTAGAAATTACAGTAGCTTTATACATTTAGTATTGGCAAAGAAATTACTAATTCATTTAGCAATTTTTGGAGCACTTAATATTTATATGGTAACATTCTGGGTACTGGCACAGAAATCAAGATGATTAAGGAAGGGAACCTCACTTTGCTAGGTTCTGTAAATCAGTTACCTCCTCTATCCCTTAATAATCTTTTTAATGAGCTATGATATAGGCATTTTATAGGTAAAAAGGCTGACGTTTATGAAGATCAAATAAACACCATTTTAGAAGTCACATAATGAGTAAGTGACAGAGCTAGAAGTTAAAAATGGGACTATCTGAACTCCAGGTCTTTGCTCTTTCCATGTTGTTTCATGGACACCTTGAGAAAATCTTCAAGGAGCCTAAATTCCAAGGAGGGATATAAGCCATGTACATCAATAATAAAAAGAGTACATAATAAAAAGCAGCAACTTCCAAGACAAATAAACAGCTGAAGCATTTTGAAATTCAGTGAAGGGAAGAGTACTGCAGGACAAATAAGAGATGGCCTCACAGAGGAAGCATGTGAACTGCGATGTGAAAGATAAGTAGGAATGAGCTATTTACAGAAGAATGAAGACGCGTCCAAGCAGTGTGTCTAAACCAAGACAGAGAGATGGAAAAACAGGGTACATGCTAAAACATGAAGGTATTTGGCTATTGTATAAAATAATTTAAAGTGGGGCAAGGTAACTAGTAATGAAAGATAGAGCTGAGAAAAGGATCTGGGGTAAAGTACAAATGCCAAGCATTTGTGAGTAAAGTGACAATATTTTCCCTCAATTTTTTCACATCTTTGGCCTTTCCATTTTTTTTTTTTGCAACCAATTTCTCAACTGCTCTTAGTGTCTTCATTTAACCCACTATCCACTCATTTTAATACCTGACTTGTAATCCACACACTCCTTAAATGGCTCTCTCCAAAGTAACTTATGACCCCCTAATCACAAATTTCAATGGCTTCCAGTTAGATTGTAACTTAGACCTTGAAAAGAATCCAACTTTGTTGAACATCTTACCCCTCTTTGCCCCTCTGCTATCTCAGAAATAGTGTCATGAGTGTCTTAGGACGCTTAGGATCTCATCCTACCTCTTAGATATTCTTTCTCTGCTTCCACTGGTTCTACTTTTCTACCTTCTGCTCCTCAAAATTAGATGCTTCTCAACCTTCTTTTCCTCTCTATAAATTTCATCCACACTCAGGACTGCAATTCTCTCTGTCTTAATGCACCCAACATATAAAATCAAGATTATTAGCCTATGCTCTTTACATATTTCCACTTTCAAGATTAAATTGACATTTCTAACTGCCAGATGAAAAATTCCACTAGACACACCATAAATGCATCAAATTTACCATTTTAAAAGTCAGATTGATAATGTTAGCTCCTCAACGAACACCAACTAATTCTTCTCTTTTCTATTTCTGATAAAGCTACCACAATGCTGGTTGTCAAGCCCACCTTCTAGTAGCACTCGCTTACTTACTACATCTTTCCTTTTTCCTTTATAAAGTCTTTTCCTTTCTCTGGTTAGTGACAGCAATCTAGCTTGGGCCATCAGGACTTCACTTGGTCAACAGTCTCCTACTTGCTCTATGTGACTCTGGTCTGACCTTTCTTCCATTCATTTTATAACACACACCCCAAATCCTACATTTCTACTCCCCTGATCTTCACAACTCCCTAAATCCTCGTGAATTATGCACTAATATCTTTCTTAAGTAATTAAGTCTCTCTCATGACCTAACTTCAAACTACTTTTTTTCAACTTTATCCCCCACATATCCTCTACGGTTACTCTAAATTTCAGTCAAAACATACTAGTCATAATTACCTTGGCAAACTTTGAGATTCAGTACACATAATCCTTTGTTCATGCTATTTCCACTACTTAAAATGGTGTTTTTCCCCTATTTCTGTCTACTAAAATCTTCCTCATCTTTTAAGGCTTCATGGAAAAAGTGGCACTTAAGTATAGCTTTGGAAAGTTGTCAACCTCAATGATCCTCAATTTTCTCATCTATACATTGTCTCTATATTCAACATACACAATATGCAAAACTGATGCAAAGATTTAGGATTAATATGAGTAGGCACACTAACAGGTGCTTTTTTTTTTTTTTTTTTAATCTGTAACCCAGGACAGTGCTGACTATCAGGTGCTTAGAAGGCATTTATTTTTATATTCAAAATATACTACAACCAACTCATAACTGTTAAATTACATTAGCAATTTAAAGAATTAAAACTGTGAAAATTAATGATAAAATGATTATTATGCTAAAGATATCTACTAATATTATGCTACAGATATCTAATTATTATGCTAAAGATATCTACTCTAATGCCAGCGATGAGTTGTTTTCTTCATTTAAAACTAACGTCAACTTATAGCATTCCAAATGATTAGACAAAGTATTTGGGTGGGGGTCTTGGGAAGAAATGTGTTTACCAAAAGACCTAGACTAAACATCATTATTTGGCCATGAAAAGGCAATTAATTCTCCTTCTTTGCCTCAGTTTCATCGTCACAGAAAAATAGTTTAAGTAAGGCAAAAAAATAATGTTTCTAAAATGCATAATCAAAATTATAAGTGTAAAAAGTTATACGACGCAGATCATTTTAATTCCTTTTGATTTGGCATTTTAAAGCCCATTTTGAATTAAAATTATTTCCTTGGTTTTCATTCACATCTAAGGAAGTAGTGAGAGGCTGAGTGTTGACATCTTCATCCTAGACACAAAAAAGCTGAAGTATAGAGACGGCAAGAGATTTTTCAAAATTATCCAAGTCAATAATAGAATTATCAACATGACACTGACATCTTAATTCTTCATGCAGTTTTCACTTAACCTGCTAACCACCTACTAAGTGAAAAGTACTTTTAGACTCATATCTTACCTTTAAACTGAATTATTTTATTTATTTACAATTTTTATTGATTTCTAGTATTTGTACATTTTTATGGACTACATGTGGTATTTTGTTACCGCTACAGAATATGTAATAGTAAAGTCAGGATATTAAGGGTATCTATCACCTCAAGTACTTAACATTTCTATGTGTTGTGTAAATTTCAAGTCCTCCCTTCTAGCTGTTTTGAAATATACAATCTATTATTGTTAACTACAGTCAACCTACTCTGCTATTGAGCATGGAGCTTATTCTTTCTATTCAACCATTTGTTTATACTCATTACCCAATCTCTCTTCATTTCCCTCAACACACAAACCCAGATGCCTCTGGTATCTATCATTCTACATTCTACCTCCATGAGATCAAGGTTTTCAGCTCCTACATATGACTGAGAATATACGATATTTGTCTTTCTATGCTTGGCTTATTTCACTTAACACAATGACCTCTTGTTCCTTCCATGTTGCTGCAAATGCTAGGATTTCATCCTTTTATGGCCAATTAATATTCCACTGTGTATGTACACCACAGTTTCTTTTTCCATTCATCCAATGATGGACTCTAAGGTCGACTCCACATCTTGGCTATTGTGAATAGTGCTGCAATAAACATGGGGGTATAGGTATACATTTGATATAGCATTTCCTTTTCTTTAAATAAATATCCAGTAGAGGGATTTAAGTTGAGTATCTTCTATACAACAGGAGATAATATAAATAAATAACTACATAAGAAACTTTTTATTACTACAGTATCAATATATTTACAATTTTTGTAAGATCATTCGTATTACTTGATTGAAGTAGTTTTTTAAAATCCTGCAATTATTTTTTAACTGTGCAGCTTTTGAACATAAGATTGAGGATTTAAAATGGAAATGTCAAGTATCTTGCATAAATGTCAGTCTGGTTTTTATTTTTTCCGAGATGCTTTTTTCATTTTCTCCAGTTTCTAGGAATGTGCCTTAGGAAAACTTTTAGTTACATCTATTATTTTTTCTTATGTCATGAGAAATATTATTTTAATATAAGGGTGATGAACTCAAGCACTGATATTCTCTAATATTCACATTTAAAAAATTGATGAAGATTATCAAGACCTGAGCGACATGCTGTTGAAGATATCTTAAATCTACATAAATGGAATATGTGTTAGTTTCTTAAATATGACGGTAAATGAACTTGCTTAGAGGCCTTGTTAAACAAGCTGATGGCTGAACACATGCCCATTACAGACTACTGTTTCTTGGACCACGGATGTAGCACTTACAGTTAGTTTAAGCCTGCTATTTCCCAACATCTGATAAGAATTCATAACACATGGAAATGACTGAAAACCAAACAGTATACCCTTCATGGTCTTTAACCTGCTGCTTTAATCACAAAGATATCCAATCTGTCTGTAGTGAAACAATAGCTTGGCTGTTGATGAAATCATAAAATAGCTGCAATAAAAGCCCATCATATGTATTAAAATTATAGATGTTTCATATAATTTTTAGACTTACGGTATCATCAGCTGTAGCAGAGATGTAGGTTTACCATATTTCAAAAAGTGCCAAAATATACTGTAGTTTATACACACATTTTGAAAATGTATACTTATATCATGCAAATATCTAACAAAAGTTAATCAATAAAACTCCACTCTGTGTTCGAAGCTCTGTTCTACTTATTACTAGCAGTATGGCATTGGACAACTAAGTTAACCAATGTAAGTCTCAGTTCACTCACCTAGAAATGAAAAGGATAGTAAGGTTGTTGTAAGAAAGAATTAAGATTCTATGGAAATTATTTAGCATACTTAGCATAGTACTTGGCCCAAGATAGTACTAAACAGAAATTTGCCTCTCTTATTATTATTGCTCTCACCTCCACCACTACTACTATTCCTATTCTTGCTATTTACAGAATCTATTAATGACAAAATGAGATCTCAGTCTAAAAAAAGAGATTAAAAAGGTAAGTTTTTCCATCGTTTCCATGGAGATATAGATTTCAAAAGCATAGTGATTAGTTTTTGTGTTTGGGGCACTGCTTAGATTAAATATATGCATTCAAGTGAGAAATGTAACAGTTTTAAAAAACTAAAAATTACAAAATTCCCATATCCTAACTCTGGTCACTAAATGCTTGAAAGTGAATTGCTTATTTTCTTTCATTATAACCTAGTTGAAAAGGTAAGGAATAAGCGAGTCAACAAAGAAATGCATCCATACTTAGAAATTCTATGAGGGAGGCTAACAGAGAACCTACCTTATTTTAGTCTAAGTGATCCTGAAGGTATCTATCAAAAGATAACATTTAATCTGAGAGCTAATGTTCTATATGCCCTTTATAATCTGCTACACCACTACTTACGAATAAAAAGACTATATCCATATCTTTAAATACGTTGTAATTTAGAAAGAAAAGGAGAAATCTAAATACACTTGCAATAACTTTAAACTTAAATCTTACTCCTTTCATATGAAAGATCACATGTATTTTTAATGAAAAGATTAGAAGTCTAATGTAGATGACCCCTAATCTTTGTAAAATCTCTTTCAAATCTTAGAAAATTTTATTCTTTTTTCAAAATACACTAAACAGTGTATCTTAAACAAAATCATAAAGTGCCAATAATATCAATAGGTGATATTGCTATTCTGTCTAAGCACCAAGTAAAAATCTCAGAATCAAATATGTTATTTCATAACAAAAACTTGGCTTAGCCAAGATTTCACAGAAGTGGAGTACATTTGCTGTGGCAGAAACCCAGTCTTTAGCCAAATGTATTTCACAATCCAACTTTACAAATGATATTAATTCAACATGAAAAACAAATTTGACTTCCATTTCTAGTAAGGCAATATACTAGATAACCTGAAAACTCTCTTGTGACCCAACACATAGAAGTGCTGAATAGAGTACATTTTTAAAAACACCTTTAAATACATATGTTTAGCTCACTAGAAATCAAGGGCAATATCCAGGGTTTGGAAAATGAGGAGGGGGACTGAAAACCAGAGCAATAAGCATTGGAACTGATAGTTGAACACTCTTGAGTTACTGGTCTCAGGAACCTAGAAATAGAGATTTTAACAATCACAGGCATGGTGGTGTGTGTCTGTAACTCCAGCTACTCAGGAGGCTGAAGCAGGAGAATCGCTTCAACATGGGAGGTGAAGGTTGCAATGAACCAGGATTGTGCCACTGCACTCCATCCTGGGTGACAGGGCAAGACTGTCTAAAAAACAAACAAAAAAAAGCATTGACTGGTCGTGGTGGCTCATGCCTGTAATCCCAGCACTTTGGGAGGCTGAGGCAGGCGGATCATGAGGTCAGGAGTTCGAGACCAGCCTGTCCAACATGGTGAAGCCCCATCTCTACTAAAAATACAAAAATTAGCCAGGCATGGTGGCATGCACCTGTAATCCTAGCTACTCAGGAGGCTGAGGCAGGAGAATAACTTGAACCCAGGAGGCAGAGGTTGCAGTGAGCCAAGATTGTGCCACTGCACTCCAGCCTGGGCAACAAAGTGAGACTCTGTCTCAAAAAAAAAAAAAAAAAAAAAAAAAGGCATCAACAATAGACTAGATCAAGCAGAAGAAAGAATCTCAGAACTTGAATATAGATCTTTTGAAATAACCCAGTCAGACAAATATCAAGAAAAAAGAATTTTTAAATGAGCAACGCCTTCATAACACATGAGACACCATAAATTGACAAAATATGTGAATTATCACACATATTTACAGTCAACTGATTTTCAACAAAAGCACCAAGAACATACACTGGGACAAGAACACCCTCTTCCAGAAATAGTGCTGGGAAAACATGCAGAAGAATAAAACTAGATCCCTATTCTCTAACCACATACAAAGATCAACTCAAGATGGATTAAAGACCTAAACATAAGACCTAAAACTATAAAACTACTAAAAGAAAACATAGGGAAAACACTTCAGGACATTGGTTTAGGCAAAGGTTTTTACATCTAAGACCTCAAAAGCACAGAACAACTAAAACAAAAATAGACAAATGGGACTATATTAAACTAAAAAGCTTCTGCAAAGCAAAGGAAATAACAAGGTGAACAGACAATCTGTTGAATGGGAGAAAATATTTGCATACTACTCATCTGACAAGGAGCTAATATCCAGAAAATACAAAGAATTCAAACAACTCAACAATAAAAAAACCAATAATCCTATTTGAAAATGGGCAAAGGATAGGAATAGACATTTCTTAAAAGAAGATATACACTATCTTAATTTAAGAGAGAAGGGTCTATTGCTATAATACTTTGAATTTTGGTTTAGAAAAGGAACTACTATTTATCACAGAGAAGTCCTATTTACATTTAATATTTTTATTAGAAGGAATGTTGTTTTGTTACTTAATTTATGTATTTAAAAAATTGAAATACTATTGTTCAATTTATTAATATACTGTATTATATTAATAGACTTCCTTTAATTGATTGACCTTTACTGTCCTTGGAAAAAAGCTTTCTTTCTTTGGCTATTTTTAAAATAATGCTTCTAAGTGAACAAAACAAAACAAAACAAAAAGCTTATGCATTCCTTTTGTACCAGTGTTCACAGAATATTTTTAGGTGTGTTGTTGTTTTGGGTTTCTATTTTCTTTTCTTTCTGCTCTATTGCCTTAATTTTTTATACTGAGTAGGCATCATTTTCATGAAAAACCGAAGTGATTAGGAAAAATATTAATGAACCACATTTATCACAGTATCCAACACTGTGACTCAATATGTTGTTGGTGCTAAATAAATATAGGCATACACTAAGGGAGAAAGAGTATAGAATACTAATCCTGGGACCCATCAGAGGGAAATGTGGGGGTTTGGGAAGAGGAGAAATTTTGTTGTGAAGATGGACGTCTAAAATATAGCACACAGAATAAAAATCACTGAGATAAGAGCATCAGATAGAATGATGTCGATCAGGATTTAAAGAGGATGAGGTCATTTTTGTGAAAGCCATACTTGGTAACAGATAAGTATTAGGTAAATTCTTTAAGATTTCCCATTTCCCACAGTGTTCTTGTCTTGTTAAATTTGCTTTACCAACATCAAAACACTTTCAACATTTTGTAAAAAAATGAATATATGGACAAATGATTTTAAATATAGTACATGGTATAGATTAAATAAGAAAAAAAAAGGAGGTGGAAGTTTTTCTGGCATTCATCTAGACTTTCATCAGCATGGATCAAAATTACATAAAATGGCTTCTAGGACATCATAAAGCTTTACAAAGTCTTTCACAAATGAAGCTGCATATAAGTGATCCTCTTGAATTACTGAAGCTTTTTCACATTTAATGTTTAGGAAATTTTGGCCCTGCCTCTCTCATCCAGTGCAGGTACAGGCATTGAAGTGCCTCCTTCACATGCAAGCCCATTCTACCTGGGTCCTGAACCAGTTATGGAAGAGAGATATATGATGAGCATCTATTCAAGAATAAGGCCTAAAATGAGTCATTCTGTCTGAGTCACATCTATTCCTCCTAAAGCACTCCTCTCTCTTCCACTTCCCTTCTCCTCATAACTCAAAATCATCCTTCAGATCTCAGCTTCCATGCCATGTTCTCTGCAAAGACTTTTCTGAACTCTCAATACTGATGCACAAGCTCCCTATATTTATCCTTACCTTAGGTCTATAATCAAGTATACCTAAATGTGGCCTTCCTGATAATAACAACACAATGTGATATTGATGATTATATTATTGTTATGACGCATTTTTCAAATTCTAAATCCAGACTCTTTCCTCACTGCATGGGTTGAAGTTTCCAAGTCTCCCAGGAAGTACTTTGCTTGCTTTTCCAAGACAGAAGAGCAATTAGATAAACAGTGCTTTTGCTCACCTGACCTTAAAATTTGCCTTTTCTTACTGCCTTGTCTAACTGATAGGCTTGGACTCTTTTGGTACAGGTGCCTGCCCAAATCAAGTGTATCACATCTTTTTGGCCTTGGGACTCTGTGATTTGCTTGCCTGCAAGTCCCTGCCCAAACTAGAGCAAGAACAATATTTTAAAGCTGAAATTTGATCTCATCACTTCAATGCTACAGTGACCCTTAATTCTCAAAGTCCAAACTCCTTAAGACTGCAAGGTTCTTCATGGTCTCAGCTCTGCTTCATTCTCCATCTTTATCTCGTCTCACTTTTTGCATGCATTCCCACATCCTAAAATCCTGTCAGTTCTCAGAATGTATAATATAATCTTTAACATCTATTCCTCATGACCTAAAATACTCCTCTCTCTTCCACTTCCCTTTTGCTCATAACTCATAATCATTCTTCAGATCACAGCTGCCATGCCATGCTCTCTATAAAGACTTTACTGGACTCTCAATACTGATGCATAAGCTCCCTATATTATCCTTATCATCAAGCTTATATTGTACTTTAGCAGCCTGTTTATTTTCTTTGTAATCCCCAGTAGTCCAATAAAACTGTATTCATTTCACTTTTGCAACTCCAATAACTAGCACCAAATCTGACATAAAATCAGCATTCGATACTCAATAAATACATTAAACCAAACTAAATTGTTGGTGGTGCTAATCACTCTTTAAGATTGCCTAAAGCTGCAATTTTTTGTTATTATAATATCATGGGATTTTTTTTTAAAGGTATGAAAAAATAATTCAGTTCTCTCAAGCACTGACAAAATGTATTGTTGCTAAATGTGTGTACCCTTCCACTCAGCAATTCTATACATTTATCATAAGAATCCCAAAGTGCTCAAGCTCCTTGTCAAGCACAAAAGAAGAATGTAATGGGTGTTCATGACAACACTGTTTATAAATATAATAAAAGCAAATAATTATTCAGTTTACATAAAATTGTATGTTTGTGAATATATGTGTACATGCCACCAAACAAAAATAAAGATTTGAAAGGTGGTTTACCAAAATGAAAACAATGGCTAGCTCTGTAGAATGCAATATCACATGACTTAATGATTTTATAAACTATTAATTCTGGTTATAAAGAAAAATTTATTTCTGTTTAGAAAAAAAGAAGTTTCTTTTTTGAGGGGAATATTTCAAATAATTTTCCTTGAACAAATTTGCTAGACATTATGATTCATCATTCTTTCTGTGCTCATTTCTAAAATTAAAAGAAATCATCATTATAAAGTTAAATTTAATCAAATAAAAATACTCCAGTGTTCAAGACACTTAATGGATCATGTATTTTTTTTTTTTTTTTACCAATTTAAGAATCCACTTGTTAAAACATTTTGATTTCTACCATGATCTCATGCAAAATCTCAAATATTTTGGAGTGACTATATTACATTAAGAACAAAAAGTGTGACATATTTGAATGCTTATGCAACACAGATTTTTTATTTTTGCAGAATAAATTTTATCATAGGGTGTATTTCAATTTGTACTAAGTAATACATCTATAACTACAAAGACAGCATTGAGACTTTTAAAAAGGTTTCTTAATATTTCCATTGCAATTTTATTAACCATGATGAGGAATAAACTGGATGTATGAATTTAATAAAACTGCAAGTCCAAATCACTCAAAAACATTTTGCTCAAATTTGATATCACCTCTCAAAATTAAACATTTTGGGAACTACACTGATATATGCTTCTGTTCTGGGAATGATTCAGCTCTTGCACATGGCCACTATGCCACTAAAAGGGTGTTTTTGGAGAATTAATACATTTTCACTCTCATTTTTTAGTTGTTTTTTTTTTTTCTTCCCATCCTAAGAGCCATGGGGGCAGGGGATAGGCAGACGCAAGGGATCAGTAAGGAGAGAAAAGGGAAGTTTTTGTATTTTTCCAACTGTAACAATAAAGCTACACTTTAAGGGGAAAAAAAAAATCCCAAACCGAGTTTTCTTTCCTCTCTAGCCATCTAGACACATAAAACACATAATATGGTATAAAAGCTTTTTGGATACAATAGACACTAAGCCACAGCAGGGGTCATCATCTGTTTCTTGACTTTTGTAAAAACTCTCACCTATATTATAGTGGCTTAAAGATTTGCTCTACATGAATCTGCACATTCTCTGCCTCTGAAACTCTAACTGGCATTTAGCTGAAAATATCTTCATCCTCACTAGTGACTGGATGCAAGAGCTGACTCATTCCTAGGTCACTGCTGTAGAAAAGGTCAATTTTTCTTTTCCATAAGGCTTCATAGACTTAACCTCTCTGTGGGTTTCCTACTCTGTTACCACCTGGCAGACAAACAGGACCAGAAAACTTGCTTGAACTGTGCTAGACCAATGCTTCAAGAAAAAAAGGACAAGATGTGAGCCAAGAAAAGCACTTTGGAAACTACTTGCACCTAATAAAAACATATTTTTAATTTAGCTAATATGAAATCCAAAGTAGTTCAGCCCAAATGGAAAAGATGCTTTATTTATATTTATGTGGGTTCTTAATTTAGGTTTAATTCATGCTTCATGCATGAAAACTACCATTTTATAGAATAAGGTGAACAGCTGGCCTACATATACCTCTACTACTCTTCATTAAACCAAAATGAGATACGTGGCAAGTTTCAGTATTTACCCTTAATTTTATGAATAAGCCAAAATTTTCTTTTATGAAGTAAATTTATTAAAAATTATCGATAAAGTAATTAATTACACTGTCACATGGCTTTCTTTTCCTCGATTCCAAAAATGTTCCAAGTCCTGTTCCAAGTATGTGTACGTCCACATATACCTTCTCATTGAATCCTCACATCAAATTCTAAAGGGATGTTATTTTTACAGGTGGGAAATTGAAGCGAGGCAATGGTGTGGAAATTTGACAGAGGGAAGGGTATATGCAAAGATGACAAGGTAAGAAACAGCAAGCCAATGAGGCAACACTTCAGCTTACGTGAAAGATGCTATACAACAACTAGAACTACAAAAAATAAACCTGAAGAAACAAAAATTGATATATTTCACCCTCAATACAAAGAAAAAGTTTTACTGGCTATATGAACTTGAAGACCACTTAAGAAAATAGGGTCAGGTTGAAAGTAGTTTCAATGGAATATAGTTTAAGTAGTAATTCCAAAACGTTAGCTGATACCAGAATCACCTGAAGGCTTGTTAAAACACAGATTGCTGGTCTTTACTCCCAGAGTTTCTGATTCTGTAGGTTTGGGGTGGGGCCTACACCTTGAAAAAGAGAATGCTGCTTTGGGGACAACACTTTGAGAACCAATAGTACAAGAACAATGTTACATAAGTAAGTCTGAGACTTTATTAGTATTTTCTTAGCTTTGAAAACAAACTTAGGAGATGAACAGAATTAGTTACTTTACATTTGATCAAACTTCAATATTTATCATTGGAAATACTAAAAACTTAAGAGGCAACTGGGAAATAGTTAGGAAAGTTTTGCTCTCAGGTAAATTCAATAATAAACAAACTCAGGTATTTTCCAGGGGCCAGAGGAACACATGTGCCCCTTTACAAGCTAAATGTTCTTTCATTGTTGCAGTTAGCACAGAGTTTTCAGAATGACTTTTCTTATATGTGGGTTAGATGGGGATGGTATGTTTTGGGTGAGGAATGTAGTCTTCTAGAATCTTGGCAATTTCTTGATGAATTTTCAATATATTGCTATTAGCTTTGTGGCTGATACTCCACTCTGATTTTACATTTATTCAGAATCTGTAGCACAATACTATTGTAGTTCAAAAGGAAATAAATCTGGTATGTGATATGTCAGTATCTAAAGCTAATGTAAACAACAACAACAACAACCCCCCCAAACACAACAAAGATTAACAACAAATGGGTTCTGGATGTATCTCTTGAAGTTGTATTCCCCTTCTTCCTTTGAGGAGCCTTCCTAGCTCTGGGAAAGAAGATGTTAGTGTTGGAGATAAGCCCTAATGTTGTGAATTAAAAGTAACCTCCAACTCTCACTATGCTTAGGTACCCTAGGTGGGGTCTGCTATGTCTTTCAGTGAACTATGGCTCAGACTTCACACATGAGGTCAGGTCTCCTTAAAAAGTGCTGGAATATCATGGCTGATATTACTTTCTCATGTTCCATCAATTTGCAAGGCAATTCCTTATAATTCACAGGAGGCTTGTCCTAATGCCTAACAAGGCTTTCTTTGCCAGGACCTCTGACTCACTCACAAACTTAGACTCACTGCAGTCTTACCGCATGGTTCAGATTCCGATTGGCTCCATTATGCTAGTTGTTGGGAATAAGTTAACAATGAAGCATTGACAGCTTTATTAGGAGATCTCAACATCTACTTGAAAAGTGTGTCAATAAAATAGAAACTTACTCTTGTTAATGTAAAAATTCACACTGTAATATCTATCATAAAACTTTACAGTATATCAATATACAGTAAAACCAACAATAATATAATAACACCAAAAGCAAGCATCAGTTATATCCTCCTGTTTCTAAGTCCTGCATGGAAAGATCATAAGCCTTGCAACCAGAATATGGGTTAAAGTCCTGGCTCAACACTGCACTAGCTGTGTGACATTGGAAAAATTTATACAAAACTTCCTGAGGTTGCTTCCTTATATGTGAAAAGGAGGAATACCCACAATGGTGTTGGGAGTTTGAACAAGTCTTGATTCTCTTTTCTTTTGAACATTCTTAAAACTAACCCAAATTGCTTCCCTTTTTGCTAGGAGCTGCTAAATTATATTTATCCATACTCCTCAGGTCTGTGAAATGTTTATACATATTTATGTAGAAAATGTCAAAGCAAAAGTGTCATACATTTTTCCTACATTCCTCCTCATACCTTGTAGTGAGTGATCAAAGGTGTGGGCTCTAATCTATAGAACACTTTATCCAATGAGAACAGAATATACATTCTTCTCAAATGCATATGAAACAGTCTCAAGATTGACCGCATTCTAACACATAAAATGAGCCTCAATATACTTAAAGGATTGAAATCATACAAAGTATGTTCTCCAACCACATGGAATGAAATTAGAAGTTAACAATAGAGAGAAATGTGGGAAATTCACAAATACGTGGAAATTAACAACATATTCCTAAACAACCAATGGATCAAAAAAGAACTCACAGGGAAATCAAGGTACTCTGAGTTGAATGAAATGACAGCCCAGCATACCACTTACAGGATGCAGCTAAAACATACTTACAGGGAAATTTATACCTGTAAGTAAATGCCTATGTTAAAAAAGAAGGATTTTAAATCAATAACATAACCTTCTACCCTAAGAAACTAGAGAAGTATAGTGTACTGCTTTGTCACATCTTAAGCCTTAGGTAAAACATAAGTCATCAATATAGTTATTCTTATAGCCTAACACTTTTCTGGTATTTTTTTCCTGCTAGGTACTATATACCATATTTAGAAAAGAATCAACCAGTGATCTCTCTTGTCAATTACCAATTGGGAACTGTACTTCTGGGAGTCCTACAAGTTAATGTGATGATTTGGGGAGAAAAATCACCAGCTTTGGTTTCTGAATCATACGTTCAAATCATATCAGCAAAGTATGTGTACACATATAATCTAACTGGAGTCTCAGAGAGTGGGCAGGTCATAGGCTTATCATCTGCTTTGCAGATATGAAAACCAAGGCTCTAATTTAAAAATCTCCTTGACAGAAGGGGTCTCAAGTTCCAGTGACTTGTAAAATCTCTGTTATGTACATTTGTAATTATTTTAACTAAGGCTTTCTAATGTGCTTTCATGACTTATTCTGAGTTCTAAACATTTTAAAACCAGATTCATTTTCTTGTAAGGCACACCATATGACAGATGTGGCTGGAAGACTTCAAAATAAGCAGAGCCATTAAAAGATGATTCAAGATGTACTGTTATTTTAACATTAATATTTCAAGAAGATAATGTTTATATATATGACTAGACAGATTCATCACATCCTGAAAAATATGCCCAACGTGACTCTTCTTCTTTGCTCATTTGTTGGCTGTTAGAGCCCAGAATAATTACCAGTAATGTGTAGCTTTATGAATAAAAACTTTAACATTATAAAGTAAAAATATTGAGAGATTTAGCCCTTAAACCAAAAATTAAACCACCTTCCCTCTAAAAATAAGGCAAATTTACTCTCAAGTTTATCCCAATAACAAAATTAACCAATGATCCAATCATTTAAATTCCCCTATTTGATATCACCATTTCCAATCACATCCATTCCCAAAGTCCTTGTTTATGTCATACGAATCTATATAAATTAGGCAAAATTATGTCAAATCCTATGCTATATCATGAATATCATTTTTTTCCCTTTATATATTTATACCACAGAACACTTATAGGTGAATACTAATTAACTTCTACTATGGAACTTCAAAATAATTCTTCCAAAACTGAACACACAATTCTTAGAAAAAGACTGAGAAGTGGGCCATTTGGGCTCACTCCTCTAGTTGCTTCTGTGAGTTTGATGAAATCACAGTCTTTCTGAGGTTATTTATTCCCTGAATATTTAACAACCAAGGGCCATATCCTGTCTCACTGTAAATGTTAATGTAGTCTATTCAGCCAAACAAAGTAATACTTTTCTATGTTTGGTGTTACCCCAATTTTTTTTTTTTTAACGCACTTAGCATGTTGCACTGTATTTTGTACCAGATACACAGTTGATGCATAATAAATGCTTGTGGAATAACTATTTCAAAAATAATTTTAAACATTTTTCTCTTTGATCAACATTTCAATTATATAGGAGGCATACATTTTTGAGATCTACTGCACAACATGATGACCATGGTTAATAATAATGTATTGTATATGTCAAAATTGCTAAGAGAGTAAATTTCAAATGTTCTCACCATAAAACATAAGGATATGAGGTGATGGATATGTTAATTAGCTTGATTCAATCATACCACAATATATACATATATTAAAACCTCACATTATACCCCATAGGTATACACAATTATTATTTGTCATTTAAAATTTTTCTAAAAATGTATTTCTTAGTGACAAAATGCATTGTGAACCAAGGATTAGGATTAATCCACAATACCTGAGACCTACTAAAAACAACATAAGTAAAAATACTACTTATCCTAATTCAGAAATTTATGATAAATAATACTAATTATTCCATAAAACATATTAACATATGGGTAGGTGACATCTGGGAGATAAACTTTTCAGGCTCTAAAGGAAGATATTAGAAAATATAAATTCAGAGGCTCTAATACTGTAGTGGGAGCATTTGTTGTTTGGGCCAAGCAGCACCCAAATAGCCTTTGTATTTTAAAAGAATCCCAAGGTAGTTTGAAGGCAGAACTGCCCCCCACTTCAGAAGCCCATGACCTGGAAAGATCTTATCTTATTCACCTGTCAGCCAGGGCATGCATATGTGACCTTAGTAGAGCCAACGAGGTGCTCTTGCCCAGGACTCTAAATCTTGAAATATTGGAAAAGTAAAAGAGGCCGAAGTTGAGATGATTTGACTTTCAAAAAGAATAATGGCTGCCATTTATGTAATCATATTGAAAATATAAAAATCCACAAGCCATAAATAATACTCATAAAAGATAAAGCCAGATATACAAATAAGAAAACCTCATTTGCCACCCTCAGAGGTGACTATCGCACTTGTTATTATAAAAAATTGGTAATAAAAAAATAAGAATTATCCAGGCTTTTCTACAGGAAGCATATCTCAAAATAAAGCCTCAGTTGATGAGTGAAAGCTTTTCTTTATAGATGAATGCAAGATAATAAATATAAATGGAACGACAGAAAATAATTATTTTGCAACTCCTACTGAAGTAACTGATTCAGGACAAGAATCACCAATGGATGGCAAAATTTTTACATAAAGGATTGATGGGAAACTATATATTCATGTAATATCAAAGTATTACTTCATAGAATATCTGCTAAGAAAAGCATAACTCTAAATTAGGGAAGGGCTGAATGCAGTGTCTCAAGCCTGTAATCCCAGCACTCTTGGAGGCCAAAGTGGGAGGATCACTTGAAGCCAGGAGTTCGAGACCAGCCTAGGCAACACAGTGAGGAGTGGCAAAAAAATTTAAAAACTAGCAAGGCATGATAGTGCATTCCTGTAGTCATAGCTACTCGGGAGGCTGACGTGGGAGGATCACTTGAGCCCAGGAGTTCAAGAATCTAGTGAGCTATGATCACACCACTGCATTCTGGCTTGGGGAACAGAGTGATATCCTGTTGTAAAGAAGAACAAGAGGAGGGAAGAGAAGGAGAGGGGATGGGAGGAGCACAGGGAAAGGGAGGGTGTAGGGGAGAGGAAAGGTGGGGAGGGCAGGAGAGGAGAGAATAGAGGAGGAGAGAAAAGAAACAAAATACCCGAATGTATTTTATTAGTCTTGAGTAAGACAGAAGTAAGTAGACATCATACAAACCCTTAATTTAACACTGTAAGCAGTGTCACCCATCACAGTATCACCCATCCCAAGAAGGTTTAATCTGAACCAAGCTTTTAAATCTAACTTACAGGTAGCAGAAAATATAGATGATAGAGGAACAAGTTACATGAAGCTACATAGAAAAAAGTCTAACAAGTCCAGAACGTGAGTCATTCTGTACAGGACAACTTTATCAAGTCAAAGATATGAGAAAAATTAAAAGCGTAGGAGATACTGAATATTTTTGTCCTTCCCATATTCTTATGTTGAAACTTAATTCCCAATGTGATGGTATTTGGAGGTGGGGGCTTTGGAAGGTGAGTAGGTCCTGAGGGTGAAGCCCTCACAAATGGGTTTAATGCTCTTATAAAAAAATCCCAGAAAGGTTTCTCATCCCATCCACCATATGAGGACACAATGAAAAGATGGCCATCTATGAACCAGGAAATAAGTGCTCACGAGACACCAAATCTGCTAATGCCTTGATCTTGGACTTCTCAGCCTCAAGAACTGAGAGAAAGAAAATTCTCTTTTCTTGTTTATAAGCCACCCAGTTGATGGTATTTTGTTAAAGTAGCTTGAACGGTCTAAAGCAAAACTCAAGAGACTAAAAAAAATTCAATATGTAAACCTTGACTGGATCTGGACATATACAGACAAGCTATAAAAAACATTTTGCAAACACTTGAGAAAATTTGAACATGGGCTGGGTATTAGATGATTATTAGGGAATTATTAATTCATTACATATATGAATTTTATTATGGTTATATAAGTTTTTCCATTTTAAGGTACTCATATTCATATTTTTAGTGATAAAACATGACTTCTGTAATTTATTTCTGTGTTGAAGTACTTTAATGCAAATAGAGCAAACTATCAATCATTGTTAAATCCAAGTGATAAGTGTATCAGTGTTTTCTTCTAGGGTTTTGTTTGTTTGTTTTTGAGGAAGGGTATATTATCTTTACTGCCTGATTTGCCTAAATTATTTCTGATAAGATAAAAGATTATTTGTGCTGGCCATAGTAGCGTGGAGTCCATAAATATGCAGTGGGGCTGTGCCAGCAACTGCAGAGGCAGATTCCTAGTAGTTATATTGTCAGGTAGGCAGTGCCTTGCATCCTGACTCAGCCTGGCTCTTTAGCCTTCCCATACATTCCGTGGGTTTGCTGATATCATTTTGATATATTCATTTGTGACTTAAATTAGCAGAAAGGATTCTGTTATATGGCACCAAGAACATGAAGCAATACACTATTTACATAAACCTACTTGATATCTAGTGCTCTGTGCTCTGCACATAAAACTTTCCCCTAAAATGGATTTTTAAATCCTCATACCAAGATGCACAGGATAAATACATGTATCTATGTAACATTGGAAGAATGACACTGTATTGAAATCATCATCATGTTTAGTCTTTAAATAGCATGATATTGAACATTTCTTTAGAAAGTAATGAGAATGACAGTTTAGTAACCTATATTCCTATAGCAATGCAAATATTACATGGAAGTATAATGTAAGGCAGCACAATGGCAGTTGAGATCTGGTATTACATTGCTGTTAATGGAAGCACATAGAAGGACCTCAGTTCTAGGATATCCATTAGAAACAGTAGTTACTCAAGTCTCTTCATTGTTTTAACTTTATTCATATATTAAAGGTTAATGTGGCAAAATGTAACAATTCACATAAATAGAAAAAGCATATACAAAAATGTCCTTGATTTTTAAATCAATCACTAAATACAGAGTACCTGATATGAACACAGAAGTGTGCTAAGCATGTTTAGTCAACTGTTTTAGCACATTGGTGGTTTCCAGTGAACCATTACTTACACATAAGTATAAGTGTACAGGTGATTCATACCCATGTATAGTCTCTTCCCACATTGACTCTAGGCCTGACCATGAGATACCTGCTAAGAAAAACATAACCCTATAATAGAGAAAATTGGTTATATATATATCTGATTTGGCCACAAAAAAAAATTCTGATGCAAGAAGAGGCTTGATCCTTATTAGTATGGTAGTGAGTGAAAAAAAAAAAAAATAAGAAGAGGCTTGATAACTGCTAGGACATTAGAGCTGATACTTTAGGAATATGTCCTCTTAGAACCCGAGACTTCCATGTTGTGAAAAAACCAAAGGTAGCACATGGAAAAGCCACACATGGAGAACTAAGCATTTGGTCCAACAGGCAGAGTCAAGGCTTGAGACATATGACCCTATAGGTTGAAACATCCATGGAGTATTCTAGGCAGCTCCTAACCATTTGAGGAGCCCCAACTAAGGTCCCAAATATTGCGGAACATTATGAACCATCCAATTTGTACCTTATCCAAATCCCTGACCTAAAAAAATTATGAGCCGCTTGTTTTAGTTACTGAGTTTGAGGTCATTTTTACACAGCAATAGATAACTGAAACGGGACTATACTATAATGTATAGTTATTCGTATGATGATAACATACCAAGAGCACTCACAGTTTATCAACTAATTATATATTTTGATGAAATTCATTAATATTTCAAACTCTGCAATATAAAGAGTTAGACCAAACTACTTAAAGTTATGAAGAAATACAAGTGTTTACAGTATAACTTTAAAACACAGTTATATATGCAAAATGCTCACTCAAAAATTTTATAAGCAATTTTAAGCCTGAAAGACTGATGTTTATCAACAGCATTAAAAAGCAGAGCTGATCCTAATGAGGTACTTATGTTGACTAGGTACCCATCATAAAACATGGTCAAAACAACCAAAAGTAAAACTGAAAATCTAGCCAGAAAATCTGGAGTCGGACCTGGCATTTCAGCTTTATCTTGTTATCTATTGCACAATGGTGGTATGATTAGAAATCAAACCAAGGGCACTTCATAGGGTAACACAGGCACTTAGCCCCAACAGTCTGGGTAGGCAAAAGCTTTGTTTAGACAGATAGAGATGTTTTGTATTTTGTTTACTGTTAATGCTAATAATTTTTGCATTTTATTCATATTGAGGTTTTCAATATATTTAAAAATCTAGTATCATATTAAATATTGTAATTCTTCCATTAATATTTTAATTCACTCAAATATCAGCAAATAAATAACATTATTAAATTGTAAGGACTTGTTAAGGTTAAGAATGTAATGGTGGGTAAGAATGGCATAGCAGTTAAATGCATGGTTATCTGAAGTGAAACTACAGGGTTGGAATTTTGGCTCTGGCACTTTTTAGCTTGTGACTGTGACTCCTCAATTTAAAAATGGGTCAAATAATAGTAACTGCCTTGTAGGGTTGTTGTGAAGCTTTAAAGAGTTAACATATGAGAGTGTATACAAGGATGTACCAAATAAACACTTGTTACTATTGTTATATTTTGTCAATGATAAAATGTTGATACTACTATTTCAAAAGAGCAATCACACTTTAAACTTTCATGTTCTCTGGAAATGGTCTAAGAATGAAAAAAACGAACATACAGGATTCAGTACAGCCCCTGAGACATAATAAACACTCATAATAATAATA
The DNA here is from genome assembly GCF_006542625.1 of Nomascus leucogenys. Lineage (NCBI taxonomy): Eukaryota > Metazoa > Chordata > Mammalia > Primates > Hylobatidae > Nomascus > Nomascus leucogenys. Next base: position 75,065,428 of record NC_044398.1, on the reverse strand, counting down.
GAATCCTACTAGGAAAGAATAGGAGAGGATCTTAAGAAATCATGTGATTCTGCTTCTAGAATGCTGCTGCACACATAGTACCTTCCATAGACAAACCTTGATATAAATGATCTCTTTAGTTTTCAGTAATATGCTGAAAACACTCTACCATTCCTGATAGATCTACTTTCTATCACTATAGTCATACTTGCCATTCTACTATGAATTCTTATACTGTGTTTGCCTAGCTTTGGTATCAGGGTAATACCTGCCTTACAGATTGAATTTAGAAGTGTTTCTTCTTCTCCAATATTTTGGAATTCTAATCAGGTTTTGCTGTCTTTGAAACATTTTTAAAACTTTTTTTTCCTTTGAGATATAATTTAATTATAGGGTAATCAACTCTATCTCAAGTGTATATAGTTCAACAAGTTTTGACAGATGGATACACCTGTCTAACCCAACCTCCTAGAATGTTTTTTTTGGTCATCTCATAAAGTTCCCTTGTACCACTTTCCACATAATCTCTAACATCCCTCCTCCCTGCCACTGCCACCACCCCCTCCCACCACAACCACTGTTCTGCTTTCTATCATCATAGATTAGTTTTGCTACTTCTAACAATTCAAATAGAATCATACACTATGTTCTTTTTAATGTCAGGCTTCTTCACTCGACACAAAGTATTTTTGAGATTCACAGAAATTACTGTAGTGTCAGTAGTTTGTATCTTTTTATTACTAACTAGTACTCCATAAACATTTCCAATACATTCCATAAATAATTCCAATAACTGTTTGCTTATTAGCCTATTAAAGTAACTGGGTTGCTTCCAGTGTTTGGCTATTATGAACTGTTATGATGCACATGTGCAGATCTTTTTGTGAACAAATGTTTTCATATCTTTGATAAAACCTTGGGTATCATAAATATCTCGGCATGATGGGTCATAAAGAATATGTATGCTTAACTTTATAAAGACTGTCAAATTGCTTGTCACATTTTACACTCCAACCAGTGACTTCTGTTTGACAGTCCTGGTTCTCTACATCCTTGCTAACATCCGGTTTTTTCATTTTTTTTTAAAATGTCAATCTAGTGGGTGTTATCTCATAGTGGTTTAATTTGTATTGCCCTGAATATGACTTGAATATTTTCTCTGTGTTTATTGGCCCCAATTTGTCTTCTCATGAATGTCTGGTCAAGTATTTTGTTCACTTAAAACACTGTCTTATTTTTGAATGGTAAGATTCTAGATACATATCTTTTATCAAATATATGTGTTGTCAATATTTTTCTGAATCTGTGGCTTCCTATTATTATTATTATTATATTTTTTGAGACGGAGTCTCGCTCTGTCACCCAGGCTGGAGTGAAGTGGGGCAATCTCGGCTCACTGCAAGCTCCGCCTCCCGGGTTCACGCCATTCTCCTGCCTCAGCCTCCCGAGTAGCTGGGACTACAGGTGCCCGCCACCACACCCGGCTAATTTTTTTTTGTATTTTTAGTAGAGACGGGGTTTCACTGTGTTAGCCAGGTTGGTCTCGATCTCCCGACCTCGTGATCCACCAGCCTCGGCCTCCCAAAGTGCTGGGATTACAGGCATGAGCCACCATGCCCGGGCAGCTTCCTATTCATTTTTAAAACAATGTCTTTTAATAGGCAGAAATTTTAAACTTTGTCGAAGTTCCTGCTATTCCCTTAAAGTGCAACTGATACTGAAATAATATAAAACACAATCACAATTCTAATAACCATTTATTAAATCCAGAAGAAAACATGAGGCCAACGATGAGTTTTTAACAGGAGACTTGGATCTGTCCCTGACTTCTGATCTGATCTTCCACTATTCTGATATATATGACCTGACTAAATGGCTTTCCATCTTTAGGTTGCTTTTCCCTGGCCTCTTGTAGTTTAGTAAGGCTACCTTATTTATGCAAATATATTGAGTATAATCTTGAACTCTTTTTTCAATGTCAAAAAATTAGACATTATGTCAAATAGGTGCCTACTCAATATGCCCTCCAGGTTACCAAAAAATACAAACAGGATCTTTGAGGGTGTGATTCTTAAATCACTTAACAGTAGATCTTTTTCAGGAGTCCACTTTCATATGCTTTGTATTGCTAGATTTGTTAAACCTGGTAGACATCACACAGCCATCCTGACTGAGCATCTTCTGCCCACATAGAGACATCTGTCTTTGTCTTCTTTTGGACAGTGATAGAACATCAGTCAGTGAGTAAATGTGGTGAAAAAGGAAGTAGGGTCTTTATTAGGCCGTGATGAATAAATTGAATACTGAAATTTAAACTAATAATAAATGGTGCTGCCTAGACTTTATTCTTTAAAACAACATACTGCCCAGCTGTTAACTTATTCAAACCTTATATGAAGCATGAGCTTATAACATCTCCAATATGGTACCTCCTCAGGGAGAATGGGCTAGAAGATGCAGTAAACCTACACGTTTCTCTTTGCTACGAAAATACTACCATTCTTTATTGCTTTTATACATTTACAGATTTTCATCAACATAACTTATATTTTCACCTAGGTTAATTATACAAGCTAGCAACATCTGGTCCATCACAAAGTGTTACTGTATGAAGATCATTTACAGAAATAGTAAAATTTAACGCAGAATTGATTTTCAGAGTTATAAAAAATGGAATTTATTATAGAAATGGCTATGTGTAGACAACTAAGTTAGTCAATTTCTACTGCTTCCAAATATTCTTCCAAATGCTTACCTTTAGCTTAATTTCTACCTCTTTAAACTGCCACCTACTTAATATAATCTTTTCTTCCAATAAACATGGTATCCCTGAATTATCCACGTCCCTAAATTATTTGTGAAATTATGTTTACAACAAGAGCAATAAGTCACAAATTTCTTATTCCAAAATGTCACCACTAAAAAATAAAAACAAAAAAACTTGTTGAAAGGCTAAACTATTATAAGTTTAGATTAAAATTTGAGAACTACACACACACACACACACACACACGCACACACATACACTAAGTTTCTTAAAGACAAATTTGGAAGTGCAATAACTCTCAAAATATAAATACAGAAAATTGTTTTCAGAGAATTTAATAAAAATAACTCCATCAGTTTTACAGTAAATTACAGTATAATATTTCTCCTAACTAGGGAAACTATTCACATTTGAAATATAGTCTACAAAAGCTTCAATTAAAATATAAGTGTATTACCATTTAAAAAAGGTATTTTAAAAAACAATTGTCCATAAGTATTGATATTGATATTAGGTGCTAGTGATAAAATTGGCCCATGAAAAGACCTCTATTTGCTTTTTCAAAGAAAATTAGATATCTGCTTTAAAATATAATTAATATTGGAGTTTGTAGTCATCTTAAAAACCCCACACAATCTGCATCCAAAAAGAATGAGCTTTTGGACTAATGAGGATGGTGGTGATGTTAATAACACTCCCCTTAAGCCAAGCTTCTTCCTGATAGCTGAATTTATGTTTGACTTGTTCATATTAAAGATTTCTTATGAACAGCTATTTTCTTTCTCTGTTGATCCCTTGGAGGCCTAAAACAGGAAAGAATTTATTTCTCTAAAAGCAAGTATGAGGGGAAATGTCCAAATAAAAAAGGTTATTCCTGTGTATTCGATCTGGTAGTTATTCATAACTCCACACCCTCAACTGTCTTTTTTTTTTTTTTTTTTAATAAAAAAAGGAGAACCTGAAGAGTCTTTCTGTAGAAATTTTCTTGTACTCAGCAAAACGTTATTGTGAAATGGTCACGATGGGCATTATTTAAGTAGGAATAGTATTACCAGATTATCCCCAACTCCTCTTTGTGTAGGTTTGCTTGGGCAGTTATTCAACAAACATTTACTTCTGTAAGTTTAAAAGACTTTCTACTTGTTCCTCATGGCATTTAGTTTTGATTCATATGTAAAGGACAACTATATCTTACACATTTCTTATATTGCTCTCAAAGAAGCAATAAATTAACTGAAATCTCTTTATTTTAAACATAGAACTCACTGAATCCTGCTCTACATCAATATTATCTATATAATGGGAAGTAGCTACAAAGCACCTGGCTGTTTATTATGCCGACATGTTCAGAGAAAGACATGTTTTCTAGTTGCAAACACTAGTCTCTGAGAATGCTGATTTCACTCACTGCAAATAAAATACTACTGAAAACATTCTTCTGAATAATTACTTGGAGATGAAAGCTTCCTGCTCTTTTCTTATTTATTCCCAAATCACTTTTTTTCAAATATGACAACGTCTCTTTTTCAACAGGCCAAGAATTGCTAATTGTTAGATCATTAATATTGAGGTTACCAAGCATTTATTAAAGATAGCAAAAGTTTAAACATGACCACATTCACTGTAAACTTGGCTCTGAGCACCAGTGATCTCATATCAGCCTGTAGGCATTGCAGGGGAGGAAGCAAAAAGAGAAAAAGTAAACAACACAATTCTAGATGTACTAAACTAGATTTTTTTTGACAATAATCTTTCAAAAAAGAACTTCAAAACCCTTAATTCCAGGGTATACTAAATAGTCTTCTTATAGAGGAATTAGCATGTCCATCTTTCCCAAGTGTCATTAAAAAAAATTGCTAGAATCAAGGAGAGAAGCAGATTACTAAAGCCATGATAGCTTATGACCCTAAGCTAGGACAGTGATGGGTCTTTATGAGAATAACACATAAAAATCAATATCCATGCTGAAAACTGAAATAGAGTAACAGCCATAAGAAGAGCTATTTCTAAGATGTGTCTTTATTTCATCCTGCAGCACAGAACATAGACTGTATTAATAATCTCTATCCAAGATCAACTTTATAAAGTAAACATTATGAAAATCCAAAGTTTCAGTCCATCTCAATCATAAGCTTTTATTCAGTAGCTGTTATGTATAGTTTATTGCACAGGGCACTGAAGTCAGAATTATGTCAATATTTCTCACACCTCTTAAAATGGTCACTATTTTAAAAAGCAGAAATAACAAGTGGTGGTGAGGATGTAGAGAAATTGGAACCCTTATGCATTGATGGTGGGAATGTAAAACGATGCAGTTGCTATGAAAAACAGTATAGCACTTCTTCAAAATATTTAAAGCAGAATGGCCACATGGCCCAGCAATCCCATGTCTAGGTATATATTCAAAAGAATTGAAGATTTTTGCACACACATGTTGATAGCAGCATTATCCACAACAGCCAAGAGGTGGAAGCAACCTAAATGTCCATCAGCAGATGAAGGAATAAAGAAAATTTGGTATACATATAAAACGGAATATTATCCAGCCTTAAAAAGGAAACTGATACATAGTATGACCTGCATAAACTTTTGAGAATATTATGCTAAGTAAAATAAGCTGGTCACAGAAAAGACTGCATGATTCCACTTACATGAAGTGTCTAGAGTAACTGAATTAATAGAAACAGAAAGTAGAATGGCGGCTGTCAGAGGCTGAGGGCACAGGGAAATGAGGCATTATTTAATAGGTACAGAGTTTCAGTTTTGCCAGAGGAAAAAGTTCCGGAGTTTGGTTGCACAACAATGTGAATGTACCTAACATGACTTAACTTAAATATGGTTGATATACATTGGATGTTTGTCTCCTCCAACTCTGATGTTGAAATGTCATCCCCAGTTTTGAAGGTTGGCCCTGGTGGGAGGTGTTTGGGTCACGGGGGCAGATCCTTCCTGAATGGTTTGTTGCTGTCCTCCTGACAATGAGTGAGTTCTCACGAGATCTGGTTGTTTTAAAACATGCTGGCTCCCCATCACCTTCCACCATAATTGTAAGCTTCCTGAGGCCCTCACCAGAAGCCAAGCAGATGTTGATACCATGCTTACAGCCTACAGAACTGTAAGCAAATTAAACCTCTTTTCCTTAGACATTAATCACCTTCAAATATTTCTTTATAGCAACACAAGAATGAACTAATACAAATGATTAAGATGGTAAATTTTATGTTATATGTATTTTACCATAATTAAAAATAAAAATTAAAAAAAATTTGCATTCTATGAAGGGGGGACAAGAAGATTATGTCAATACTTTGCATATGATAGTGCTCAATAAATATTAAGAGAATTAAATTCTTGGTCATCTGTTGAAATAGGGTCGAGAAGTTTTGCAACGCTCCCTCAGGCAGAAACAGGGGTTCATGATTCAAGTCAAAAGAAGCAATAAAATTAATTATATACCCACAAACAAAATTGTCCATGTTTCAGCTTTCTGATATCACAGATTTATTCCATTTTGGACCGGGTCTACCTGTTAGAAAGTTTTTCCATATTGTTGAGCCCAAATCTGCTTCCTAGCCACTGACTTACCAATCCTGATTCTGTCCTTAGGAACTCTAGAGAGAATAGAAATAACCAAGTCCTTCTTTTGTGTGAATACTTTTCAGTGTAAGGAGTTAGGGGAGAATGCCATAATACCATAGTCCGTAGTTTCTTGGCCAGCAAGTTCATTGAATGAATGCCCTAAAGGATAGGGAATGGGACCCATACAATTCTAAGTCATTTTCTCTTAAAAGAATTCAAAATGTTGTAATTAGAAGTTTTCAAAGGAACAGTAATTTATTTCAAATCATTTATAAGTTTGGGTTTGCTTTTATTTGAAAATGAAAATATGAAAAGCCCTTAATTTAATTAAAAAAAATGTGGCTGGGAGCAGTGGCTCACGCCTGTAATTCCAGCACTTTGGGAGGCCGAGGCGAGCAGATCACCTGAGGTCAGGAGTTCAAGACCAACCTGACCAACATGGTGAAACCCCATCTCTCCTAGAGATACAAAAATTGGCTGGGCGTGGTGGCAGGCACCTGTAATCCCAGCTACTCCAGAGGCTAAGGCAGGAGAATCACTTGAACTTGGGAGGCAGAGATCGCGCCACTGCACTCCAGCCTCTGCAACAGAGCGAGACTGTCTCAAAAAAAAAAAAAAAAAGGTTTTCCTTCTTGAAGCATCTGACACTGAAAACACTGTTTGGCTCTTTTGTCCCTCCCTGAAGTAGATCTTAGACATCTAATAAATGCTGTCAGCAAAAATGCTTTGGGCTGAAGAATATGATAGAGGCATAATATTTTATTAGTAGCCATTTATTTCATTTTCATTTATGCTGGAGATTTTAGCCATTCAGCATGTATACAACCTAAAGTTATTAAAACATTTTTAGTCACTGTGATCTTTTGGTTTATTTGTGCACATAAAAACATGACCAAATACCAGGCATTAGTTAGTAGCAGATACAAAATTATTGAAGCACTCTAACCAGTTACTTATGTTTCCATCTCTAAGAACATTTCTGTGTTTTAACACTAGTAGATTATTACCTACTAGTAGTAGAAAGAGAAGTAATTCAGGTAACAATATCATGCTCTCCAAGTTATACTGAAAGGCTATGTCATACACTGAAATAGTTGTTTATAAACTTTTCTGAAAATCTGGTTTCAAGAACTTAATTGAAACTGTTATTAGTTTCTAAAAGAGTTAGAATTCTCACCTTTAAAAGACAAAAGAAAACAAGTGAGATAAATTAAATATAGTTAACTTTCCAACAAAGTATCAAATAAATGAGCATTCTGCATAGTTCCTTGCACTTAGTAAGTGTTCAATACATCTTGAATTGAAATGAGTAAAGATTTTTACTTGGTATTGCTTAGCTACCATCTAAATTAAATCATATAGCTAAGTTTGATGCCTTTCAAACATTTTGTAGTATTTTTTAAAATTGTAAATTGATAATTTATAATTGTATAAATTTTTGGAGTACAAAGTGATATTATGATTTATGAATACAATGTGGAAAAATTAAATCAAGTTAGTTAACATCCATCACTTCAGATACTTAACATACTTTTGTGGTGAGAACATTAGATATTCATTTTCTTAGCCATTTTGAGATGTCTAATACTCCATTGTTAACTACATTAACGATGCTGTGCAATAAAACTAAAAAACAAACCAACAACGTATTCCTCCTGTATGATTTTGTACCCTGTGAGCATCATCTCCCTATTCCTCCCACCCCTCCAGCCTCTCTTACCACCATTCTACTGTGCTTCCCTGAGTTTAACTGTTTGAGTCCACATATAAGTGAGAACACAGGGTATTTGTCTTTCTGTGCCTGGCTTACTTCACTTAGCATAATGTTCCAGTTCCATGATGTTGCCAGTGACAGAATTTCCTTCTTTTGCAAAGCTGAAAAGTATTCCGTTGTGCATATATAATACACCACATTTTCCTTACCTCTTCATTTGTTTATGGACACTTAAGTTGAGTCCGTAACTTGGCCACTGTGAATAGTGCTGCAATGAACATGTAGTGTAGACATCTCTTCAACAAATGAATTTCAAATCGTTTAGGTGAATATCTAAAAGTGGTATATCTGATTCATATAATGCTAATGTTAGATTTTTGAGGAATCATCATACAGTTTTCATAATGGCTGTACTAATTTACATTCCCACCAACAGTGTACAAGGGTTCCCTTTTCTCCACATCCTTGCCAACACTTATCTTTACTCTTTTTTTGATAGCCACTCTGACAAGTGTGAGGTGATATCTCATCATGGTTTTAATTTACATTTCCCTAATCATTAGTGATGTTGAACATTTTTTCAGTATCTGTTGGCCATTTGTGTCTTCTTTTGAGAAATGTCTTTTCAGGTCCTGTCCCCAGGTTTTAATTTTTTTGTTTTATTTTCTTGCTATTAAGTTGTTTGAGCTCCTTATATATTTTAGATATTAGCCCTTTATTAGACGTCTGGCTTGCAAATATTTTTTTCCCAGTTGTAGTTTGACTCTGCGCACTGTTAATTGTTTCCTTTGCTGTGTGGAAGCTTTTCAGTGGATGTAATCCCACTTACCTATTTTTGCTTTCGTTACCTCTTGTCAAATCCAAAATATCATTAACTGTACTAATATGTCATTTTTCCCCTATGTTTTCTTCTGTCAGATTTACAGTTTCTGGTCTTAAGATTAAGCCTACTTATTTAGTGTTGATTTTTGTATATGAGTCCAATTTCATTATTCTCCATGTAGACAGATATCCAGTTTTCCCAAAACCACTTATTGATGAGACTATCCTTTTCCCAGTGCAGGTTTTTGGCCCTTTGTCAAAAATCAATTGATCATACAGGCATGGGTTTGTTTCTGAGTTTTCTATTATGTCCTTCAATTGGTTGATAGGTCTTTTTTTTTTTTTTTTTTTGGCCAGTACCAAGCTGTTTTAATTACTACAACTTTGTAGTGTAGGTAGTATAGTTTAAAATCAGGTAGTATGATACCTCTAGCTTAGTTCTCTGTGCTCATAATTGCCTTGGCTATTTGAGGGATTTTTTGTGTGTGTTTGTATGTAGTTTCATATGAATTTTAAGATTATTTTTTCCATTTCTATGAAAACTAACATTGGAATTTTCATAGTGATTGCATTAAATCCATAGATCACTGTATTGGTCCATTCTCATACTGCTATAAAGAACTACCTGAGACTGAGTTATTTTATAAAGAAAAGAGGTTTAATTGACTCACAGTTCCAGATGGCTGGGAAGGCCTCAGGAAACTGACAATCATGGCAGAGGGCAAAGGAGAAGGAAGCACCTTCTTCACCAGGCAGCAGGAGAGAGACAGAGAGAACTGCCACACACTTTTAAACTATCAGATCTCATGAGAACTATCACGAGAACAGCATGGGCAAAATCTCCCCCATGATCCTATCACCCCCCAGCAGGTCCCGCCTTTGACATGTGGGAATTACAATTTGAGACGAGATTTGGGTGGGGACATGCAGCCAAACCATATCAATGACTTTGGGTAGTGTATTAGTGTGTTCTCCCATTGGAGGTGCGGCATACTTTTAAAAAACTAGATCTTGTGAGAACTCTTTCACGAGAACAGCACTAGGGGGATGGTGCTAACCCATTCATGAGAAACCACCTCCATGATCTATCTAATCACCTCCCACCAGGTCCCAACTCCAATACTGAAGATTACAATTCAACATGAGATTTGAACAGGGACACAGATCCAAACCATATCAATTAGTATGTACATTTTAACAACACTAATTCTTCCAATACAAGAACATATGCTATCTTTTCATTTCTTTGTCTTCTTTAATTTCTTTTTACAGTTTTCAGCGTACAGGTCTTTCACCTTCATAGTTAAATTTATTCCTAACTTCTTTTCTTTTTTTTTTTGGTAGCTATTGGAAATAGGAGTGATCTTTTGATTTCTTTTTCAGATAGTTCATTGTTAGTGTACAGAAGTGCTACTGCTCTTCGTGTTGATTTTGGATCCTGCAACTTTATTAGTTCAAATAGCTCTTTGGTGGAGTCGGTAGAGTTTTCTACGTATAACATTGTGTTGTCAGCAAACATTCACAAGGTTACTTCTTCCTTTCCTATTTGTGTGCCTTTTATTTCTTTCTCTCGCCTATCTGCTCTGGAAAGGAATTCTAGTGCTATTTGCATGGAAGTGGTGAGAATGGGCATCCTTACTTTGTTTCACATTTTAAGAGAAAAAGCTTTCAGCTTTTCACCATTGAGTATATTATTAGCCGTAGGCTTCTCTTACATGGTTTTTATTGTGTTGAGGCACATTCCTTCTATACCTAATTTGGTGACTTTTTATAATAAAAGAATGTTGAATTTTATCAAATGCTTTTCCTGCATCTAGTGACATGATCGTATGGTTTTTATACTTCATTTTGTTAATGTGATGTACCACATTTATTGATTTGTGTATGTTGAGTCTTTTGTGTATCTCAGGGATAAATCCCATTTGATCATGGTGGAGAATCCTTTTAATGTATAATTGAATTTGGTTTTCCAGTATTTTCTTGAGGATTTTTGCATCTATGCTCATCAAGAATATTGACTTGTAATTTGCTTTTCTGGTAATATCACTGTCTGGCTTTGGTATCACAGCAATGCTGGACTCATAAAAAGGGTTTGAAAGTATTCCCTCCTCTTTGGTTTTCCGGATGAGTTTGAGAAGGATTGATATCAGTTCTTTAAATGTTTACTATAATTCAGCTGTGAAACTACCATGGGCTGTGCTTTCCTTTGGTGGGAGATTTTAAGAATTACTAATTCAATCTGCTTACTCATTATTGGTCTATTCAGCTTCTTGGTAGGTGGTATATGTCTAGGAATTTATCCATTTCTCCTAGGTTGTCCTATTTGTTGGTGTATAATTGTTCATAATAGTCTCTTATGATCCTTGGTATTTCCATGGTATCAGTTCTATTGCCTTCTCTTTTAATTTCTGATTTTATTTATTTTACCCTTCTCTTTTCTCTTAAGTTAGCTAAAAATCTGTCAATTTTATTTTTTCAAAAATCAACTCTTAATTTTGTTAATGTTTTGTATTATTTTTCTAATCTCTATTTCTTTATCCCTGCTCTGATCTTTATTGTATTTTTTCTCTCCTAGCTTTAGGCTTAGTTTGTTCTTTTTCCTATTTCCTTGAGTTGTAACATTAAGTTGTTTGAGATCTTTCTCTTTTTTTGATATGTTTTTTTTTTTTTTTTGCTATAAATATTCCTCATAGAACTGCTTTTGCTGTATCCCATAAGTCTTAGTATGCTGTATTTACATTTTCAGTTTTCCCAATATATTTTTAAATTTCCCATTTAATTTCTTCATTGACCCATTTGTTTTTGGAAACATGTTGTGCAATTTCCATGTATTTTTAAATTTTTCCAAAATTCTTCCTGTTATTGATTTCTACTTTCATATCATGTGGCCAGAAAATATACTTAATATAATTTCAATCATCTTAAATTTGCTGGGGCTTATTTTGTTGTCTAAGCTGAAGAATGTTGTGTGTGTTCTCAAGGAAAATGTGTATTCCGTTGCTGTTGAACGGAATGTTTTATATATGTCTGTGAGGTCCTTTTGGTCAAAAGTATTGTTACTGTCCAGTGTTTCCTTATTAATTTTCTGGATTGCTAATCTGTCCATTTTTGAAAGTGAGGTATAAGAAGTCCCCTGTTGTTATTGTGCTGCAATCTATTTCTCCCTTCAGATCTTTTTATCTTTGTCTTATATATTTAGATGCTCCAATGTTGGGTGCAAACATATTTATAATTATTGTATCCTTTTGGTAAGTTGACCCCTTTATCACTGTATAATGTCCTTTGTCTCATTTTATGGGTTTCGACTTAAAATCAATTTTGTCTTATGTACGTATAGCTACCCCTACTCTCTTTTGGTTTGAATTTGCATGGAATATCTATCTATCCCTTCAGTTTCTATCTATGTGTATCCTTAAAAGTGAGATGTATCTTTTATATACAGCATATAGCTAAGTCTTGTTTTTTAATCCATTCAATAACTTTTTATTAGAGAATTTAATCCATTTATAAGCAAGGCAATTATTGATATGTAGGATGTACTACTGCCATTTCCTTTTTCTTTCTTTCTTTCTTTTTTTTTTTTTTTGAGATGGAGTCTTATTCTGTCACCCAGGCTGGAGTGCAGTGGTGTGATCCTGGCTCACTGCAGCCTCCATCTCCTGGGTTCAAGCGATTCTCCTGTCTCAGCCTACAGAGTAGCTGGGATTACAGGTGCATGCCACCATGCTAAGCTAATTTTTGTATTTTTAGTAGAGATGGGGTCTCACCATATTGGCCAGGCTGGTCTCAAACTCCTGACCTCAAGTGATCCACCTGCCTCAGCCTCCCAAAGTGCTGGGATTACAAGCATGAGCCACTGTGCCAGGCCTATTGCCATTTTCTTAGTTTTTTTTCTGGATGTTTCGTAAATAATTTTTTCTGTCTTCCTCCCTTGCTGTCTTCCTTTGTGATTTGATGGTTTTCTGTAGTGGTATGCTTTGAATCCTTTCTATTTTTGCTTTATACTTCCACTAAAGATTTTTGCTTTGTGATTACCATGAGGTTTACACAGAACATCTTATAAACAATCAAGTATAAGCTGATAACAGCTTATAAACAATCAACTATAAGCTGATAACAACTTAACTTTGCATACAACAATTCTATACTTTTGCATACCCCTTCAACATTATGTTTTTAATGGCAGAATTTACATCATTTTTAATGTGTATACCTTGATAATTTATTTTAGCTATAGCTGCTATTAATATTTTTGTTTTTTAACCCATGTACTAGGGATGAAATTGCCTTACACACCATTATTACAGTCCTAGAGTTTTCTGAATATGGCACTATTTTACATATACCATTGAGTTTTGCAATTCACATGTTTCATGAAACTGAGGGAGAAAGTACTATTTCCTCCTCAATTATGAAAGATAGCTTTGCTGAGTTAAGTATTCTTGATTGGTAGTTTTTGTGTTTGTTTTTCGTCAGCATTTCAATTATATCATGCCACTCTCTCCTGGCCTACTGGGTTTCTGCTGGGAAATCAGCTGATAGTCATATTGTCTCCTTTGTATGTGATGTGTTTATTATCTCTTGCTGTCCTCAAAATATTTTGTCTTTGATTTTTGACAGCTAGATTATTGTATGCCTTGGTATACCCCTCTGTGTGTTGAATTTGATTGAAATTTCTGTGCTTTTGGTATCTGGATATTCACATCTATTCCCAGATTAGGGGATTTTTCAGCCATTCTTTCCTTAAATAGGCTTTGTGACCCTTTTTCTCTTTCTTCTTTTGCAAATCCTAGTATGCAAAGGTTTCATGTCTTGATGGTGTCTCATAAGTCCCATAAGCTTTCTTCATTCTTTTTCGCTCTTTTGTCTTTTTGGTCCTCTAACTGGATAATATCAAATGTTGTCTTCCAGCTCATTGATTCTTTCTTCTGCTCTATCAAATCCACCAATGATGCTTTCTATTGAATTTTTCAGTTCAATCATTGTATTCCTCAACTCTAGAATTTATATGTGTTTCTTTTATATTGTTTCTGTTTCTGTCAAATTTGTTATTTTTGTTATGTATCAGTTTCCAAATTTTATTACATTTTCTATCCATATATTCTTGTACATCATTGAACATCTTTATGAGTAGTATTCTAAATTCTTCCTCAGTTATTCCAAAGATCTCCATTTCTTTGGGGTCCATTACTGAAGCTTTATTAGTTTCTTTTTTTTTTTTTTTTTTTTGAGACGGAGCCTCGCTCTGTCGCCCAGGCTAGAGTGCAGTGGCGCAATCTCGGCTCACTGCAAGCTCCGCCTCCCGGGTTCACGCCATTCTCCTGCCTCAGCCTCTCCGAGTAGCTGGGACTACAGGCGCCCGCCACCGCGCCTGGCTAATTTTTTGTATTTTCAGTAGAGACGGGGTTTCACCGTGGTCTCGATCTCCTGACCTCGTGATCCGCCCGCCTCGGCCTCCCAAAGTGCTGGGATTACAAGCGTGAGCCACCACGCCCGGCCAGCTTTATTAGTTTCTTTTGGGATTTCTTTTGATTCTTTGTAGTTCTTGTGTCCTTGTGTTACTGTCTATGCATCTGAGGAGAAAGCCCCCTCTTCTAGCCTTTACAATAGGTGTTCCTTGGCATGCATAGAGGTTCACCATTTAGTTTAGCCTGTGAAGGGCCAGCTGGTGATGATCCCAGGGAGTCAGAGCTTGTTGGGAGTTCTCTAATTTGCTGGGCAGATGCCTTTCCTCTGATGTTACATGGGGCTGCTGGGTAGACTCCACTGTCTGGTGAGATCAGTGGCTGGGCTCTGCTATTAGGCAGAATTAATGGCTAGAAACTGTGATGGCTTCTCATCAGGCCAGTTGCAAGTGGTATTCCCTGGATGGGCAATTCTGCTATTTGAGATCTGCAGTTGGGCCAGGCTGTAGGCTGGGCTCCAAGGTTAGGCAGAGTAATTTCTTGGGAGAGGGGAAATACCAGAAGCTGTACCCCTTAGAAATGCACAATTGAGGATTACCTCCCTGTCAGGGTAGAGCCATGGGATTGCCTTGTGGCAGAGTTGAGTGGCTGTTTGACTGCTTGGGTCAAGCAGGTCTAGGCTCTGTGCTTCTCTAAGATGCGTGAAAGTGGAAATCTCCCTGCCTGTGCAAAGTCACTGGAATGGCTTATTGGCTGAATGGAGCCACTGCTTGAGCACCCATGTCAAGTCAGTCTAGACCATTTAATTCTCTGAAATTCATAAACGTGAATTTCTGCCTGGGTGGGGTTGTAAAGCAGGTTTCTTGGCTGAGGGTGAGGGGAGCTACTGCTTGACTTCTCAAGTCGAACTGGTATAGACCCTTCACTTCTCCAAAATGGGAGGAAGTGGGCATCTCCCTGCATATGCAAGTCATAGAGGCGGGCTCTGAGGCTGGGTGGGAAACTAGCAGCCTAAGGACTCAAGCTAGGATGAACTTCCCATCTTCCTTCTCAAGGCAACTAGTTTAGCTCTGGGGGTCAACTATGAGGTTGGCTGGTATCTGTGACCAGGCATCACAGCTGTCAGGAACACAGAGGTACTCTCAAGGTCCATGCACTGGTCAATATGACCTCTGCCTCCTTTATCTATTTCTACCTGACTCCAGGCAGTCTAGCCATGCTGATTGCTTCGGAGTGGGTTTTATAAGAAGCACATCAGAATGCTAGGTATGCTGGATGACTGCATCCAATTCCCTTCCCCCCTGTTGAAATTCTGGGTTCAGAGAAAAAAATCTCCATTTTGTGTTGTGCTTGAATTAGGGGAAAGGGAGGGGCAGCACTGTTGGAATAAGACCGTTCTTACACTTCTAATTCAGGTTTTATTCAGTTCTGCAAATCATGCAAGTATCTCAGGCTTGTTTCCAAGTGTCGCAGTTTTCAAAAGGATGCTCTAGTCTAGTCTAGCTGAACTTTGTGGGTCGGGGCCGGGGGGTGGCGGAGGGGCAGCAGTGGGAGGCAGGGCATGGAGGTGGAGCTTGAGAATTCCTATTCTGTTATTTTGCTGATGTCACTAGTCACCAGACCCTGTACATTTTAAAAATCATGTAGGTATTTAAATGACTATATACTTCGATTTTGATTTTCCAGCACTATAAAAAATTCTGTTAATGTTTAGAAAAAGATAAGCAAGTAATTTTGAAGTGCCTGTGAACTTCTCCAGATTAAAATCTACCAATTCCTTTCACTTGTTTGCCTAGAAAATAAGGTTTTTCTCTTCTGTTATAATCCTTCCTACTAGATATAGATATGTCAAAACATTTACATAATAGTACATTTTAACTGGGTGGAGGATAAAAAGTGGACTGATTTCTGGATATTGCCAATCTCTCCTGGGAGTTATGTCATTAGTGGAATTTGTTTGAGACTAAACCTACAAATAAAATGCATTAACACTTCAAAAAACTGTCTCAATGTGAGTTAATTAGAATTGAGATGTTAACATCAATACTCCCACATATATGCAGCAAATTCTTGATTCTATTCTCTCTTTCCTAGAAAGTGGCTATCTTTAACTTTTTCCATGTTGTGAATCTGGAATTTAAAGAAAGGCTCTCTTGAGTTTCCTGATAATATATGGTAGCGGGCTTTTCAGAGTCACAAAATAAATGAAAACAGTAGAGGTATTAAAATCTTAGAAAATCTCAGAGTTCTTGCTGAACAAATAAAGCTAATGTCTGGAAAAAACACTTACTATCTTCCTTTGTACTGCCATATACAACTGACAACCAGTGGACTGAGGCTTTTCAAGAAATACCATTTTAGAAAAACACAGATAAATCAAAAAATCCCTACACAAAACCTTGAAAGAGTAAACTTTGTAACATTAACATTAATGGAGATTAATTATTCTTACATAAATGATTCCTTTTAAGGTGAAACATTGCAAAGGACTCGAAGACTGAGATTTAGGGTTTATTGGCAAAAGAATCTTGAGAAACAATTAGAACTTGAAAAAGGCCGGGTACGGTGGCTCATGCCTGTAATCCCAGCACTTTGAGAGGGTGAGGGCGGGCGGATTGCTTGAGTCAGGAGTTTGAGACCAGCTTGGGCAACATGGCGAAACCCCATCTCCACCTAAAATACAAAAAATAAGCCGGGCACGGTGGTGTGCACCTATAGTCCCTGCTACTTAGGAGGCTGAAGTGGGAGGATTGCTTGAGCCTGGGAAGCAGAGGCTGCAGTGGGTCGAGATTATGCCACTGCACTCTAGCCTGGGTGACAGGTTAAGATCCTATCTAATTAAAAAAAAATAGGCTGGGAGCAGTGGCTCACGCCTGTAATCTCGGCACTTTGGGAGGCTGAGGCGAGTGGATCACGAGGTCAGGAGATCGAGACCATCCTGGCTAACATGGTGAAATCTCGTCTCTACTAAAAATACAAAAAATTAGCCAGCGTGGTGGCGGATGCCTGCAGTCCCAGCTATTCAGGAGGCTGAGGCAGGAGAATCGCTTGAACCCAGGAGGCAGAGGTTGTAGTGAGCTGAGACCACGCCACTGCACTCCAGCCTGGGTGACAGAGTGAGACTCTGTCTCATAAATAAATAAAAATAAAATAAAACATCAATGAAGGAAAGGCCAGATTGAAGCCTAAAAGTAGGGAATTCAGTTATATTACAATATTGTAATTACAATATTGTAAAGTAAGCAAACTTTCTGTATAGGACCCGATAGTACTAAATAAATATTTTAGGGTTTGTAGGCCACATGGTCTCAATCACAACTACTCAAATCTATCATAGTAGCATAAAAGCAGCAATAGACAAAATGTAAATGAGTGGCTATATTCTATTAAAACAGTATTTCAAAAATAGATGGCAGGCTGTATTAGGTCTGTAGTCTGTAGTTTGTCAACTACTATTTTAAGTCAAAAGTAAATACCTGGCCGGGCGCGGTGGCTCAAGCCTGTAATCCCAGCACTTTGGGAGGCCGAGGCGGGCGGATCACGAGGTCAGGAGATCGAGATCATCCTGGCTAACACGGTGAAACCCTGTCTCTACTAAAAATACAAAAAAAAAAAATTAGCCAGGTGTGGTGGCAGGCGCCTGTAGTCCCGGCTACTCGGGAGGCTGAGGCAGGAGAATGGCGTGAACCCGGGAGGCAGAGCTTGCAGTGAGCTGAGATCGCGCCACTGCACTCCAGCCTGGGTGACAGAGCGAGACTCCATCTCAAAAGAAAAAAAAAAGTAAATACCTAAACTTGGCTGGGCACGGTGGCTCACGCCTGTAATCCCAGCACTTTGGGAGGCCAAAGTAGGTGGATCACCTGAGGTTGGGAGTTCGAGACCAGCCTGACCAACACGGAGAAACCCCATCTCTACTAAAAAAGAATACAAAAATTAGCTGGGCATGGTGGCACAGGTCTGTAATCCCAGCTATTCAGGAGGCTGAGGCAGGAGAATTGCCTGAATCCAGGAGGCAGAGGTTGCAGTGAGCCGCGATTGTGCTATTGCACTCCAGCCTGGGCAACAAGAGCAAAACTCCACCTCGAAAAACAAAAACAAAAACAACACAAAACAAAGAAAACCTAAACTTGGCAAATACAATGGTAACAAAGATATAAAAAAACGAATCTTAAGTATTTATGTGGAAGATCTGATAGGTTTTGGTGACTGACTATATGTAGTAATAGATATTACAGAAATAAGACTTCAGGATGACTTTCAAATTTCTAGCTTGGTAACTAGGTGGGTAAGGGTATACTCACTGAGAGAGGGAATCTAGAGCAGTGCTATGTTTTAAATGTCCCCTCCAAAACTCATGTTGAAATTCAAGTGCCATTGTGATAGTATTAAGCAGTGGGATCTTTACGAGGTGATTAGGCCATGAGCAATCTGCCCTCATGAGTAGATTAATGCCATTATCATGTGAATAGGTTCATCATTATGGGTGTAAGCTCCTGAAACAAGATGTTTGGACTTATTTCCTCCCTCTGTCTTGCACCCTCACTTGTCTTTCAGTCTTCCGCCTTCCTCCTCCTACCATGGGCTAACAAAGCACAAAGGCTCTTGTCAGATGCCAGCACCATGGTCTTGGACTTCCCAGCCTCCAGAGCTATAAGCCAAACAAACTTCTGTTGCTTATAATGACCCATTCTTTCATATTCTGTTATAGCAGCAGAAAATGGACAAAGATAGACAGGGTGTAAATTTGGTAAGAATGATTACAATTTCTGTGTTGGAAACGTTGAATTTGAAGTCCCTGTGGGACATCTAATTGAGATAGCTATAGCATGCTTTTCTACCTTCACAATGTATCAATCCCCACATCCTGTCAATTCTCCCTTACAAAGCTCTCAAATTTCTTTGCTATCCAGTCCCCCTGCCCCTGGCCTGGCCATTCCCAATGCCTTGATTAGTCCCTTATGATCTGGCCTCAAAACTGATTTCCAGACTTCAAGCCTCAGGGCCTTCTAATCCACTGTTCATATTTAGGCCAAAGAAACCATTCTAAAATATGAATCTGATCATGCCCCTTCCATGCTGAAAATTCTTCAGTAGCTCCCCAACAAAATACAAGTTCTTTTATGATCTGACTACTGTCTACTTACTGTAAACTAATAGTAACAAACAACAATAGCATTAATAGCTATCTTTTGCATTTATATGGTACATACTGTTACCTTCAGCTGAAAAAAACCTGCCTCATAGAAAGACTTGTAAAATTATGCCAAAATATTAAGAGTTCTATGCAGATAGAAAAAAACAGAGTTTTTTTTTTCCAGTTTTACCTGCCTCTGTTTTCTAAAATGTCCTTAATGAGTATATATATATATATATATATATATATATATATATATTTTTTTTTTTTTTTTAATGAAAAAGGGTAAAAACATACAAAGGCCAACAACAATCAACCCTCTTTTCTGCCAACTCCTTCTGCTCAGTCTTTGGGAAAGCTTCATCTTCCCATCCCTTGAGGACATTGCTTGGGTGCAGCAGTAATTCCTCTACTGTCTGGCTCCTGCTGTTGGTCTTCGTCATCTCAGCTTCTGCAGTGCTCACTTCTCTACTTGGCACACTAAGCCACTTTTTCCCACCACACCGACTACTTGGCTCCTAATTTCCAGCCACAGACTCAGAGATTTAGCTCTGGAGAGGGCAAGCCTGAAGGGCTATGTCCCTGGCAGGGAGCCTATATGCACTAGTTTCCTCCAAAGAGAGCCCCTAGAGACTAGATCTAAGGGAGTTTATAATTTACAGTCTTCTGGACACAGATGACCCTGAAGTTACAATGTCCCTTTATAGGATGTGTGAGGAGTCCTCTTTGGCTGCTTCCTCTTTGGTAACTCAATCAGTTCCCATGTCAAGTTGCCATTTCTTTTTTCACAACCAAGTTTTCCCCATCTTTTCTGTGTTCTTTTCAAGTGCTTTAATCTCTCCCTTAGATAAGTGCTACAGATTCCTAACTGATCTTTTTGCCTCTAGTGTTCCCCCATTGTAATCTATCTCATTAAGACAGTACTCAAAAATATTAAATAGATCCCAAAAGAAAGCCGAAATAGTCTGCTTCAAGATCTCTACATTCCAGCCCAACACTTCTATTCCCAGTATTTTCCTGTGGAGATAGTTAGGCCTTTTACAGTGCCCTGCCCTCAACAGGCCCTGTGCTTTCTTGTTTCCAAGTACTTTCTCAAGTCCCCTCCAAAAATAAATTACTTCCTACCTGCTTCATCCTGCTACATTTATGGCCTAGCTTAAATGCTACTTATTCCATTAAGCTTTCCTTGTTCACAAAAGTCAACTATTCTTGCCTTAAATTCCTTAACACTGCTTGTATCATATATAACTACTCACCAACTTCTATCCCTGCACCCATTACATACTTCCGTATACTATAGCCTTTCAAACTCTCATCTTCTTCATCTTGAATGCTTCACAGGGCCATCACAATTCAAAATCCAGTAGATGAATACTGAGTGAATGTTTCTTCTCAACAAATATTTTAAGAGTCAAGACTATGTCCTCATATATCTAAATTCTGTGCGCCTCACACATTTAAAGGCCTCAATGAATACAAGTACTTCACTTATTTACTCATTCCATAAATATTTCCTGAGCACCTAGTATATGCCAGACAGAAATTAGGAATTCACAAAAGGGATTCCATTAAAGTTTTGAAAATGGCCCCACCTTCCATTGTTTTGAAAGATATTCTTTTCTCATCAAAAAGAGATAGACCAAACAGCTTCTCACTTTCCTGTTAGGTCAAATTTTTATAGTATGACTGATTATTTTTCATAAATTCCCTAAGCAGATATGACAGATATGGCTACATTCAAACCTGAGTATAAAAATCATTCTAAATCCAAACAGAAGTGATTTTACAAATTTGGTGAATTTTGACTGCCATACTTCTCTGTCCTTTTCTCTAACATAAAATAATCAAGAGCTTACTGGGTTACTCTAAAATTCAAAGTTATAAATTTCAGCTTTAATACCTATGGAGAAATGGGCTTTCCGGAGCACTCAAGTTTGTGGCAGAGAACACCTGGGTATTAGCTCTGCTTTCTCCCTCTGGATGAGAACATGTCCTCGCTGACACTGAGTTCACTTCAACAACCAGGAAACTCTGGTAATTATAAACATTCCCTTAAAAGGAAGCCCACAGATTATTAGTTCACGTTCCCTGGAATAGTGATGAAAATGCAATAGCCCACAGATTGTTAGCTCTGATAGAATAGTGACTTAAAAACGGCAGTGACATAGTAAGAAATGAACTTTCCTGATTCAGGAACCCTATCTGTATATTGTATATACATAACCTATATGTATATTGTTATTAGCAGCTGTTTATCTCTATTGAGGGCCTTTGTGATGAAGAGAAATTATGCTGATATATTGCATCTGTTTCAACTCTGACTTTACTTCTAAAAACGTTGGATCTTTGGTTAACTAAATTGGAAACATAAAGCTAAAAGCACACATGTGAATGTACGTATGGATGTGTGTATGTTCTCCTCCTGTCAATCCATAACCTACCCAAAATGCTGTACAAGACTTACAGGAAAACTAAGATAGTAAAAGCAATCTAACAGCTTTGATCAAATAAGTAATGCTAATTCCTAAGGAATAAATCAACTATATGACCAACACTAATTGTAGAGAATGCTCATTTGATTAGTTGAAGAGCCACTAAGGAGCTGAACTTCTGCACAGGATAAATGTAGACATCTAAAAATCTCTAGGAAAAATGTAGTATTAACTAAGGTGCTTTTTGAGGGACACTTCAACTTTTTAGGTATGACGTCCAAAAGACTGAAAAGGTTAAAATGCCTTCTGAAGGAAATACTGTGAAAAGTTTTCAACTTCTAAAATACTTTGAAAGTAAAGAGGTTTCTATGATCGGCAACAACTATTTCATATTTTGTAGTTTGAAAATGTTCAGCAAAATTACATAGCTTAACTAAGTTGTAAAACTCTAAATAAGACAGACCCCTGTGAGGTGAGATTTGGCTTTTTTTAACGTCAAAATGGAAAATATAGTGGTAAAATGGTAAAATGAATTTCTTTAACCCTGAACTTGCTTCATAATTCTTGCTAAGACAAAGTCATTTTGCTATTTAAAAGAGATAAGACTAATGCTAGATATTAAACCCAGTAACTTTATTGAAATATATTCTGGTTTCTTCACAAAAAAAAAAAGAGAATGAATTTTGAATCTTCTCATGGGTTTTGGAACCAAATTTGACACTTGAGTAGCCAATGCAAGCAATGGAGTCACATTAAAAACTTATCAGTCTACAAAAGGTCTGCTTATTTAAAAGTTAATTAAAACTATGCAGGCTATTGAAGAGCTTAACATCTTTAACTCCTAATCTCAACAACCAAAAATGTAGTTACATATGATAAAGATTACAAGAATGCCATTTTACACCAAAGGTGTTAGAACTCCTTCTTGAAACAAAAGACCCTCTGATATATCTACTTTTGTGCAAAAAAATAAATTCTTAAACCTAATAGCTGAACTCATTCCAAAAATGCAGAGAGAGCACTCATTTTCTGAGGGTTTCTCATTTGTACCTGGAAAAGACTTGAGCTTGATTGACTTGTGAACCGCAATTACGCACACCCACAAATGTCTTACTGCAGACAAGAGTATTTGTTTGTAACATTTGGTGGGTATGAAGTGGCAAGCACAAAAGCCATCCTTTTGAAACTTTTCCTGGTGTATGGAAAATCTTAGTTTCTCATTTATGTAAACCAGTCCTGTAACTCAGATAAATACAACTCTTTGGAACAGAAATATTACCACGTCCTTGCTTTCCTCAGCTAAACTTAGAGCACTCAATGATGGGCACATTTTCTGGGCTCCACCTTCTGCAAACAAATTTAAAAGTACTGAAAAGTAACCAAGGCTTTACAACACAGAGTAACAGATTTAGGAAAGAAGGCTGGAGAAATGTTACAAACAGTACTGTTACTCTGTTGGGTGATTTAAACAGTAAGATTTATTGTCTCCTTCCAGTCTAAATTCTAAACCATGGATTTTGTCAAAGGTTCATACTAACTCACATCAAATTAGGCTTGATGTGAATGAGCCAACTCACTCCTAACCACATACTAAAAGTAGGAAAATGATTTGACTTTTTGTTTTGTTTTGTTTTAAGGTCACATGCCCGGGACCTCTGCAAACAGTAGTATTATTAAAGGGAAAACTCCATGCAGTTCTAAGAATGATAAAAACATCTCCACAGAGGAGATATTTCTGATTAACAATTGAATGAAAGTAAAAACAGTAAAGTGAAATTTAAAAATAGAACATACCACATAATGCTTTGCAAAGTAACAGGCAATCAGTGCTATTTGTGCCTGACTGCCTTGAGATTAACTTTTCTCTTTCCTGTCCATTGTCTTCTAGAGCCACTAATGAATATTAGGTTACCTCAAAGGTGTAACATTTCTAAGCACTTTGAGGAAAAAGAGGGGCTTCAGCAATATTTAAATTTAATTGTAAACTATTTGCTTAAGGTTCACTAAATAATACCATTATTATCTACAAATGTGAAAAGAATATACTCTCATCTAAGTGGGGGGCTTAAATGTAACCTTACTTATTTGACTATAATATTCAAATACTTGCTAAACTGATTGTGGGATATAATTTATAAACTACTTTATTGCTTCATTAAATATTTTCTTCTTGGGTTAGGTAATTTAATGTCTAATCATTTTATCACCAAAATTAAACTTACAGTTTTTAAATCTTTGTTTACGTTTGATTGCCCACATTTCAGCAGTCCCAAGGATTATGATAAGCTCACAAAGAAACAAGAGATACAGAAGCAACACATATCATGACAAGACTCAAGTCCTTTTCCTTAGGCAAAAATACAGTGGTTTCCTTCATAAAAAATATAAAACATGAAGATATAAAACAAAAGTCACCAGAAAAGTCTAATAAATTTTGCTAGAGCCTATAATGACTTAGAGGTTCAGGAGAAAAAAATAAATTGTTAAAAGAGACTGAGGTTCCACACAATGAACAAATATCAAAATGATATTTAAGTTATACCAAAAACTTGACCATCAGTTCATGGCAAATTATTCCTTCTAATAGAAATGAATCTACATTACCTATATTTAGCAAGATCACATCATAGAGAAATATAGAGCTATTTCCACTGCTAATTTACATAATGGAAAGTGGAAAAGTTTGCTGTTTCCACATGCCAAGCCAAAATATATAATTATCTTTGCCAAACGTTCAGCAATCTACAGGGTTTGCACGCATAAGACATCCATAGCCAGGATTACATCTGTTTTATGGACATCCATGTAAAGGGAAGTAGGAACACCGACTTAGTCTATAATCCTTTATAAAATGTGATTTGGACTTTTACTTTACACAGAAATATTCATTTATTCAGTAAATTTTTGAAAACTAAAATTTCTAATTCTGATATTAGAACAACTCTCTAAAGACACTATGTTAATGCACAGTGAATAATTTTTGTGGAAATCATCTATTGTTAGAAAACTTTCTTCAGTCTATTATGTGTCTGAAACGGTAGCTTTTTATTCACAAAAATAAATAAAATTATACTTATAAATGTAAAACCCATAAGAAAAAATATTTTTTATAAAATTACCCATTTCTGTTTTGTTAATTTTGATTTTAAAAGATGTGTTTCTATACTACCAAGAGGTTTCTATACTATGTAAGAGGTTTCTATACTATGCAGTCTCCAGAAACGTGCAGTTGTTTTGGCGGTGGGACCCAGGGACACTCCCAGAATTGCAAACTCTTTTCCTGTTCTACAACTGAATCCAAGGACAATCTTTAGAAACAATTCTTGCTTCACCAAACATAAAGCTTGCTTTTGGAGATGGCTCAGGGGAAAGGATTAAGAGCTTAGGTGTACACAGCCTGAAGAAACAGGATAGTATAAGCATTTGAATGGGAAACTTTTGGATCCTAGGTATAGAATACACATGTGTCCTTGGAGTTTACAAAGAAACACTTTAGTTTCAACAGAAACAAACAGCAGAAAGACAAGGAAGGGCAGACATCAGTAAAAATACAGTTAAGATAAATGCTTGGAAATCGCTCCACTTTCTTTTTGAATGTGTCACTGTACTGAGCATTACCTTTTGGCCAAACTAACAAGAGTGATTATCATCTACTTTAACTTAGACTGAAAGGTGTTTCATAGGACTCCAAAAACTAAATTATAAACATGAGGTTAAAACAAAATATGAGGTTATTCCAGATCTCTTGTAGGGACCTAGAAAATTACATCAAAGTTCCCTTAGTTTAAAAAAGAAAGAAAGAAAAAGTTCTCTTTGTGTTTATGATACATAAAAGAATACTAAGGTAGTATGAGGAGACTTAACATCAGAGCTTTACAGACGAGTTCACTGAAAGTTCAAATCAGAAAAGAGCAGAGTTATGCAGCTGGTTACAAAAATCATAGAAAAAAGTTGTACTTGTTACCTTATTACGCAAACAGATATAATTCAATAAAGGTTGAAAGGTTTTTTTTCTTAATTTGTTTTTACTTTCTTTAGAATGTATTTGAATATTCATGATATAATGTGATTTCTTGAAAAAAAAAGCGAGGGGCGTGACAACTTTTGAGATTGCTTCCATAAAACAATTCACAGCTGATTTTCCCTCCGTCTCATGTTTAGTGATACTATACATATTATTTTAGTAATTCTCATTTACTATTCTAACAGAATAATTTCATCCAGTGTTATTAATGATCAATATAATAAAGTTTCTGTTGGCCCCAAAAGTATGGTTAGGTACTTTTACTTTCAATCAGAAGTTCCGGCAAATATGTTCAAGAAAGACAGGAGCAATTAAGAGCTTATATGTTCTGAATAAATGATGGGTCTAACTTAAGGAAAGAATAATTTTGATTATATTCAGACACTCAACGTTCTCCTCCTACATTGTGTGGCAAAAATGATAACTAGCTTCAGCACAAAGTTCTGGGTGAAGGTCATAGGAAAAAGAGAATCAAAACTATTTGAGTATGTCCCTGAGTTATCAACTTCCAAATAAATCTAGGTTGCAAATACATGAACTGAAAATAAAAGCCTACATAGAACAACCTAAGTGGTTGTTTAACTTCTAAGATTAACCAAGTTGTGCCATCACTTAACACTGAAGTCCAAAACAATCTAACAACCTCTTTATACCACACCAAATACCTCTCAAGGACATTTAAATTGCTGAAGGAATCATCTCAAAAGCACGCATTGGTCAATAAGAGAATCCAGTTATACACAGATGGTGGCATTTATTCCTCCATCGCTGATATCAAAGAAATTCAAAGTAGGTGCTTTACAACCTAAAATAGTATAAACAAAATACAGAAAGAACTGTATCTGAGGATCTTTAGAACTAAACTATGTGTCATTTATCTGGTCTGGTTTAAGCATGAGCTGATTTGAAAGCAGTGAGATGAACCTGAATGGAGTTTTCAAATATCCAGAACCAATGGAATACATACATAAATCTGTGTGTGGGGGTATGTGTGTATAATACAAAATAATTTGGAAATACGTGGGCTTACCATCTACCAGTTACTGTTCTAAGAGCTTTACATATTTTAAATCATGTAACCTCACACAAATCCTATAATGTAATACTATTATAAGTTCACTTTACAAATGAGAAAACTGAAGTTACAACTTGCTCTAGATCTCTAGATTTCATAGCTAGGCAGAGCCAGATTTGTTTGGTCCTAGAGTCTGTGCTCTACGCCCTTAAGCCACTATATAAGCAGTTCATAAGTATGGTTCGTGGACCCTGGGAAACTCTGAAATCATTTCAAGAGCGTCTATGAGGTAAATACTATTTTAATAATATTAAATGTGATTTGCTCTTTCACTGTTTTGACATTTGTATTGAGGGTACAACTGCTGCATGAGTCAAAGTAGTGTAGCAAAGTCTAAAAGTCATTGTATTTGTCTCTGCCAGGTACTCACAGTAGTTTTTTAAAAATGCCAGTTTCATTTAATATCCTTGATGAAGCAGTAAAAAAATATTAATTTTATGAAGTTCCAACTTGAATACAGTATTTTGTGTTATGGAACAGAAGTATGCACAAAGCACTTCTACTGCAGACATAAGTATGATTGTTGTTTTGAAGAAAAACACTTGTGCGAATATATGAATTGTGAGCTAAAACTGTTTGGTTTTCTTTATGGTATACTCGATATTTGAAAGAAAAACTGACAAACTTTGTTATTCTAATCTGGAAACAAAGTGAACTTCTCATTTCAAAAAAAAAAGACAAACTATTAGTAGACAATAATAAAATTTGAGCTTTAAGCAAAAATTGGAATTTTAGAAAACTCAAAATCACTACCATGGAATTACCCAAACACTGAAAGATGTTTTTGAAAACAAGGGATGACATTAACAAATGTGATTTTTTGGATATTACAGAACAAGATGTATCAACATTTGGAAGATCTGCATAACTTGATGGATCAATGCTTTCCACATGACTAATGCACAATATTACAAAATCACACATGGGTAAAAGATTCATTTAAAGTGCAAAATAAGCCAATGGATTTTAATGTACAAGAGACTAGGAAGGGTTTATTTATTTGGTTTCAGATTTTACATTGCATGCAACTTATAAGAAATTACTACTTGTTGAGTTTTGGTTAAGTATTAAAAAAAGAATAACCACAAATATATGTGCTATTAAATACTCCTCCTTTCTCATATTATATATCTATGTAAAGCCAGATTTGCCTTCTACAGTTTGACCAAGACAACATAGTACATGCAACAGAGTGAATAAAGAGGCAGATATAGGAACCTAGCTACCTTCTATTAAACCAGTTATTAGTTATAAAAATGTAAAATAAAACCACTCAATTTTTTTTGGCAAAATGGTTATTTTTTCAAAAATTTATGTTATTTATGTGATGATTTAATGGAGTTTATTATTTATTATTAGTTTTCCTTTCCAACTTTTATTTTAGGTTCAAGGGGTACATGAGCAGGTTTGTTACATGAGTCAATTGTGTGTCACGGGGGTTTGGTGTATAGATAATTTTGTCACCCAGGTAATCAGCATAAAACCTTATAGGTAATTTTTCAAATGTTTTTTAAAATTTCTGCTTTAATTTCTAATAAAGTAAATATATATATATATATCTCAAATAAATAAAAGCTTTTTGGAGTCCTCGATAATTTTTAAGATTGTAAAGGGTCCTGAGGCCAAAAAGTTTGAGAAATGCTGAATAAAACTACACTCTCTTCTACAAATGTGAGTGAGTGTGTATATATACACATGGTGGCGGAGGGGAGGGGAGGAAAGTAGGGATTTTCAACTTCCCTAAGGGGAAGAAAATGTACTAACCGGCAAACATGAAAATTATCTTAGCAATTATAATTCTATAATTCAAGAAATTGTCATTCAACATTTTGAAAAATGGCATTTTCACTAAGCAGAAAATAGAAATAATAAGCTAGAAAACTATCAGAGGTCTGATGGGGAGTAAACCTGTTTGAGCACTACTGAATGTCTGAAGTACACGAAATCAAATGTGTGGCTCAAAAATAGACCATATTTGTAATGTAAGGCAATTACTGATATAAGCATAACATAATATAATAGACAACCTATTCAAATCCTTGAAGAACCAGCTGAGACATATCATTTTTAAACGTGCCCTAATCACATATCAGATGCTCAATAAATGTATAGCAAAGAATTAGAACCAACCCAAATGTCCATCAATGATAGACTGGACTAAGAAAATGTGGCACATATACACCATGGAATACTATGCAGCCATAAAAAAGGATGAGTTCATGTGTCTGTTGGCTGCATAAATGTCTTCTTTGAGAAGTGTCTGTTCATATCCTTCGCCCACTTGTTGATGGGGTTGTTTGATTTTTTTCTTGTAAATTTGTTTAAGTTCTTTGTAGATTCTGGATATTAGCCCTTTGTCAGATGGGTAGATTGTAAAAATTTTCTCCCATTCTGTAGGTGGCCCGTTCACTCTGATGGTAGTTTCTTTTGCTGTGCAGAAGCTCTTTAGTTTAATTAGATCCCATTTGTCAATTTTGGCTTCTGTTGCCATTGCTTTCAGTGTTTTAGATATGAAGTCCTTGCCCATGCCTATGTCGTGAATGGGGTTGTCTAGCTTTTCTTCTAGCATTTTTATGGTTTTAGGTCTAACATTTAAGTCTTTAATCCATCTTGAATTAACTTTTGTATAAGATGTAAAGAAGGAATCCAGTTTCAGCTTTCTACATATGGCTAGCCAGTTTTCCTAGCACCATTTATTAAATAGGGAATCCTTTCCCTATTTCTTGTTTTTGTCAGGTTTTTCAAACTATTGCAAGGATAGAAAACCAAATACTGCATGTTCTCACTCATAGGTGGGAATTGAACAATAAGAATACTTGGACACAGGGTAGGGAACATCACACACAGGGGCCTGTCATGGAGGGCGGGGGGAGGGGTAGCATTAGGAGATATACCTAATGTAAATGACAAGTTAACAGGTGCAGCACACCAACGTGGCACATGTATACATATGTCACAAACCTGCACGTTGTACACATGTACCCTAGAACTTAAAGTATAATTAAAAAAAAAAAAAGAATGGAAAAGAAAAGAAAAAAAAAATTGCATAGCAAAAAAAAAAAAAAAAAAAAAAAGATGAGTTCATGTCCTTTGCAGGGACATGGATGAAGCTGGAAACCATCATTCTCAGCAAACTAACACAAGAACAGAAAACCAAACACAGCATGTTCTCACTTTTAAGTGGGAGTTGAACAATGATAATACATGGACACAGGGAGGGGAACATCACACAATGGGGCCTGTCGGGGGATGGGAGGCTAGGGGAGGGATAGCATTAGAAGAAATACCTAATGTAGGTGACGGGTTGATGGGTGCAGCAAACCACCATGGCACGTGTATACCTATGTAACAAACCTGCATGTTCTGCACATGTATCCCAGAACTTAAAGTATAGTAAAAAATAAAAAAATTAATAAAAAAGTGAATAAAAGTATTAAAGTGATTTTCCCTCCTCAGATTTGCCATTGAAGTTATTGTCAGCATATATTCAGCAATTAAGTATATGAGGCCTTCTGTGTAGTTCTAATGGTATTCCATGTATTTTACATATATACACACATTTGTATATGTATACAAATATAAGTTGCATATTTCTTTCTCAATACCTGTTTTTTTCCTAGTAGAGTTCTAACAGATCCCAAATTAAATTTTTCAAATTGGGGAAAAATTAACATCAATTATAGCTTGTTTCTGGAGGAAAATTTTACTGAAATTCTAAATAACATACAAATAAAATTGCAAACATGATCCATTCATAAGTTGAGTCCGTACTGACATTAAGCCATTAATTCTAAAATTGGAAATTGACTGAATTTCCTGGACCTAACAAATAATCTCACAAGAAAAAGAATAAAACACGAGTCATAAAAGGTAGAAGTTAGACTTGTTTTTAGACAATTCAAATCATGAAAAATCATTTTATAAGAAATGACATTAGCAATCTAAGTATCCTATTATAATACAGTCTGGTTCAAATAAATACAGAAATATTAAAAATCACATTTTCATTTTGTACATTAATATTATCATTTGCATGATCACAGATTCAACATTCACTCATTCCATTGAATAAATGGTTGAATATTTACCATATACCACATACCACAGATGGCTGTGACCAGCTTTTCTAGGTGGCTTCCTGCCCTTTTGCTTGCATGCACTCTTTTGATTAACTATTTTATGGGTAGGGGGAAATAATGTGAATATAGTAACTGTTTCTGAATTTGATGTGTTGTTATAAACTGGTGAGTGTCCTGGGAACTTACAGAGGATAGTACAGGTAAAACTAAGCCAGATTTACATTCAGACTCAGATGACCTAGGTTGTCAGTAACAAAATAATCTTGAACAAGTCACTTATCTTCTATTCATAAAAGCTTTATTTGTAAAATAAGGAAACTGGGTATTATGCTGTTAATGTTTACAATCTCTCTTGGGCCTCTTTTATAAGGGCACTAATCCTACTTATAAAAGAGGCCCAAGAGAGATCTCAAGCCCCTTCTGCCATTTGAGGATGCAGCAAAAGACAGCTGCCTATGAACAAGGAAGTGAGCACTCACTAGACATCAAATCTGCCAGTGCCTGAATCTTGGACTTCCTAGCCTCTAGAACTGTGAGAAAAAAAAAATTCAGTTATTTATAAGCCAGCCGGACTATGGTATTTTGTTATAGGAGCCCAAATGGACTAAGACACTGGGAGACAGTTAATACGGTTCTTTCAACTTTAAACTTCCATAATTCTATTTAGGTGCTGTAAACATTTGGCATAGGAAGATTAAGTGGGACAGAGGATTAAGTGCTACTTAATAGGAAAACAATGGTAGTATAAATGACTTATCCTAGCTACTTTAAAAATGCCTAATACATTTTTCTTAAATTAAAAATGTCACATAGTAAAATGAACAGCATTCAGAAAGAATCACCTGAAAAATTCTGAAAATTATTAGAGAATACATAGTCCCCCTGCCTTATCCAAGAGGCATACATTTCAAGACTCCCAGTGGATAAAACTGTAGAAACCATGCATGGTATGAAACCCCATATATACTATGTTTTTCAATTTGATACCAAGATGGCTACTACTAAGTGACTACCAGGCAGCTAGCATATAAAGCATGGATACATTGCACAAAGGAATGATTCATACCTTGGGCAGCACAAAGCAGGATAGTGTAAGATTTCATCACACTACTCAGAACGGCATGCAATTTAAAATTTATGAATTATATATTTCTGGAATTTTCCACGTAATATTTCTGGACTGTGGGCAACCAAAACTATGGAAAGCAAAACCATGGATAAAGGTGGAGTATTGTGTCTTTAATAAGTATGTAGTATCTTGAAAACAGAAAAAGAGAATATGATATACTTTAAATAGCTACAATTTATTAAATGCCTACTAATTCATATTAGCATTACAACAATCTGGTAAAATAGCTATTTTTATTTCTGTTTTAAAATAAGGAAACTGAGGATCAGAGATTAAATAAGTCAGGCAAAGATACTAAGTTAAAAAGTGGTACAGCTGGTATTCCAACCTGGATGTGTTTAACTCCAAAGCAATACTCTTTCCTCCATAAAAACGTAGTATTCCTGATTCCTACAAACAAGTCCTTTTTTTATAGTCAAGTTTCAATTGCTAATGGTAATGGGAAAAGGAACAACATGGAAAAATAAAACTCACACAAACATGGTATAAAAGTTTATGACATGGAATAAATTCCAGTATGGTAAGTTCTGAGGCTAGGTAAGATACTGGGTCAGATGGTTCTAGGTACCTTCCAAATCTCAAATGTGAATAATATTCTCAATTCATTGAAACTTAAACAGATTATCTACTCCATTTTCCTAACCATTAGAGAAATTTACAATTTTGTGTTAAATGAATTGTAAATTAAATACAAATATCAAGTATGTTATTTAGAGGATTGGGGGAATCTTCTAAGGAAAGGATGCGAAGATCTGCTATGTTAACTTTCTATTTTCTTTCAATGCGCTTGTTTAAAAGAAGAACACATTGAAAATTCAAAAGGCAATTTTAACCTAGGTTACTACAATTTGCTTAAAAGTGGGAAAAAATTATTCCAGAGAAGAATATGCTGATTTGCTTTTTCATTTCCATTTACTTTTTCTTTTCTTAGGGTGAGACAACAAAATTGCCACACACATACACACACAATGCTCTGAAGAAAATTAAGGAGGACATGTCCAAGAAAATTTACCAACTAAAAATTTATCTTGGATAATGAAAAGGAAACTAAGATTTCTAAGTATTATACAGGATAAAACTGAAAGCAGAAGACATGAAACTAACAGTTGTATTACATTGTGATCTTGGCAAAAAAAAAAAACAAAAAACACCAAAGTTAAAAATTACTACTAACTTATTAACCAAAGTAATTAGTGAACTATAAAGTTGGAACTTACTACTTGTCCTTTAGTTTATCAAGAATGCAATCCTGTCAAAAAAACTGATTGATCAAGGAAATTTGCAAGTTTCTAGGTATAATCTAAACATTAACATGCAAGTCTAAAGTGCCATCAAAAATACTGGGGGCATTTAGAGGACATTCCAAACAACCACAGCAGAATACACATTCTTTTCAAGTGTACATGGAACATACACCAAGATTCACTATGCTGGGACAAAAAACAAGTCTCAATAAATGTCAAATAACTGAAATCATACAGAATATGTCCTCTGACCACAATGAAATTAATGTAGACATCAGTAACAAAAAAATATTTGAGAAATTCCCAAATATTTAGAAATTAAATAGCACACTTCTAAATAACCCACAGGTCAAAGAAAAAGTCACAAGGGAAATTAGGAAACATTTTGAGCTGAATGAAAATGAGAATCCAATTTTGTCAGTCCAGGTTCAACCAGAGAAACAGAACCAGTAGAAGACAGATAAATAGATAATTGATGGACGGATAGATAGATAGATAGATTGATTGATTGATTTATTACAAAGAATTAGCTTATACAATTGTGGGAGCTGCCTAGGCAGATCTGAAATCTGTAGAGCAAGCAAGCCATCAGGAAGGGCATGCTGGAACTTTTGGGCATGAACTGAAGCTACTATTCACAGACGAAATTTATTCTTTTTCAGGAAAGTCTGAGCTCTGCTCTTTGGACTTTCAAATGATTGAACCAGGTCCCCAGATTATCTGTGACAATCTGCTTTACCTAAAGTCACTGATTACAGATGTTAATCACAACTACAAAATAACTTCATACCAACACCTAGATTAGTTTTTGATGGAATAACTGGAGTCCATCGCCCCGCCAAGCTGACTTACAAAACCAACCATCCTAACAACATATCAAAATTGGTGAGATGCAGACAAAGCAGCACTGAGAGGGAAATTTCAAGTTTTAAATGCATATATCAGAAAAGAAGAGGGGTTCAGAATCAATCATCTAAACTTCCATCTTTAAAAGCTAAAAAACAAAACCCCAAAACAGACAGGAAAAAGCGGAAGAGCAGAAGGAGAAAATTAAATAAGTAGAAAACAACATGGCACATGGATACATATGTAACAAACCTGCACATTGTGCACATGTACCCTAAAACCTAAAGTATAATAATAAAAATAAATAAATAATAAAAATAAGAATAAATACGTAGAAAAAAGGAAGTTGGAGAACTACATGATTTCAAGCCATACTAATACAGATCACGTAAATATATTTCTCAAGGCCTTTTAATAACATAGGAAACTTGTCAATTTGGTAAATTCTTACTTCCAACCTCTCCCTGCTTACCACGTTCCAGATATAACTTTCACAGAAGTTGAGACCTAGATGCACCCTTAAAGGTAGCAGGTAGTTCAATTCTTTCATTTTTAAGAAAAGAATACCCAATGTCAAATAGTTAGGGAAGAGATATGCAAAACTATAAGCATGGTTTCCAAACTCCCTCCCAGAGCTCTTTCCATTGCAAAATACGGTCTCCAAATTGCCTTATATGTTACTAAAAATTTGACACACCTGATTTACTGTGCTGTAGCTTTGGGGAAAACATGCCATTATACCTACTTGCTCATTTTCTTTTACTTCTTAAATGTATCCACAGGCTACCTTGAGAGTCACCTTTCTGTGAATTAGAAAAGAACACTTCCTGGCTGGGTGCGGTGGCTCATGCCTGTAATCCCAGCACTTTGGGAGGCCGAGGCGGGCGGATCACGAGGTCAGGAGATCAAGACCATCCTGGCTAATGCGGTAAAACCCCGCCTCTACTAAAAATACAAAAAATTTGCTGGGCATGGTGGTACGCGCCTGTGGTCCCAGCTACTTGGGAGGCTGAGGCAGGAGAATCTCTTGAACCTGGGAGGCAGAGGTTGCAGTGAGCCTAGGTCACACCACTGCACTCCAGCCTGGGCGACAGAGCGAGACTCCGTCTCAAAAAAAAAAAAGAAAAAAAACTCTTAAGCTTTATCTTAAAACTCCTGGCATAACAAAGTTCTAATATTGTAAATACTCTAGTAAAGTAACAATATTAAAAGAGGAAGACTTTATTACCAATGCTTTCTTTTAAAGAGTGACATTTTATGTTTGTTTTCTTTAGTAAGATTTGAAGTGTTTCTATAAGTGCTATATTTATAAAACACATAGATGGAAAAAATAAAGCAAGATGTTTTCCTAAGCAATAAATGTCATTGGGTTTTCAGCAAGGATATTTATGTTTCTAAAATAAAACACTTGCATACACTAGCTAGATAAAGTTAGAACTTTATCTTTTAAATTTGTTTCCTTCAGTGAACATATCTATAATCACATTGGTAGACACGTTATTTTTGTTCTATGAGGTTGTCATAAAGTTTTTATTATAAACAGGATGTTCTCAAATATAATGCTTTCATTTTTTATAAACATTCAAAATTAAACAAAAGAAATAAAAATAATTAACAATTTTAATAAAATACAATTAGCAAACATTATTTTAAAAGAGACCATTCCTTTCACTAGCAAAATTACTCTTATATCCTACTTACTCCAGTTTGAGTTCCGGCTGGTTGGCAGCATAAACCTGCCTTAAAACGCACCTTCAGGAAAATTCTATTTAACCTCACTTGACTTAACATTTTACAGAGATTCCCTATGTATTTAGAGTGCTCAGTCTGTTTATACCATTTGGTACTTTTTAATGTATTACTTTCTTAATTTCATGCGCTCATGTTTTACAGAGCATGAGTTAGGCAGTAATTGCATCTGATGCCAAGTCATTCTCTGTATCCAACAGAGGGATGTAGGAGGTGGGAGAACCAGGATGCTTATGAAGGATAATAGCTACTAATTTTGTAGGTAGGCTTGTCTTGTTTCCCTATCCTTATAGACTGGCTTCATCAATTCTACTTCATTGGAACTACACCCTTTAAATACAGTCACTTAAAAAATACTACTCTGGTTGCCATATAGGCTTAATAACTATTGTCAATTACCTGACAAATTAATTTTTAAATTTTACTTTGAAATACGCCATGTTTGGAAGAGAGTATCAGACAGTGAGCTGCTCTATGGTTGTTAAATGACAGAACTGGACTGTGTGGTATCAATGGGACTTTAAACTTTATAATCACAGGCCATCAATGGTATCATGTTTTAAAAGTGGTCTCATGTACATATTTCATTTAACCTTATCAAAACACTACTGAAATAGGAAGGGCAGGTATTGATTGCATTTTACTGATGAGGAAGCAGGAGATTCAGAAAAATTGATTTACTCAGATCTCATCTCTAGCAAACAATGCTGGCATCAGAACCTAAATCTTCATAGATCACAGTTGTCATTAAATTTGAGTAACATTTGTTATTCAAATAAATTCTAGCCTAGTGCTAGAAATAAAATTTGTTTTCAACGTGCTCCTATGTAAATTCATTCTTCTCACTAAACCATTACCTCATTTACTGTAGTGATTTGCTATTCATTTTCAAATTATAAAAAGTAAAATAATGATCTAAAATAGTAATCTTACCAAACCTTCCTACTCATATTACTCTTTTCCAAAAATGCAGACATTCAATATTAATCCAGCCTTGAATCCTTCAAACTGATTTGCTGTAGTGTTAAAAAAATTAATCTATTAATGTTTATCTGTACACTTGAATTAACACACAAATAAAGCAAAATGAGTTATATTTACAGTTTATTATACAGGAAGGTAAATCATTATCTGGTTCCAACCTATCTTTTCCAGCTTTATTTCCAACTATATTCTCTCCTCTGGTCACAATAGATTATTCCTCAAATACACCCTGTACTTTTCTCAGTTTCCTCTTCTGGAAATTCCCTTCCCCACCCATTTCCTCTTATTCAAACTCTACCCCTTCTTCAAGGCCTAAAATTAATGCTACTTGCATACAGGCAGACTTCCTAATCCATAAATTCAAAATTAATCTCTCCGTGTTCCATGAAGCTACTGTACTTTCTCTAATCTTGTGTTTTATATAGATTTCTTTGTATACAGACAGGTAACTTTCTGGCTCAGCTGAAAGCTTTATGCCACTTGGATATTGTAGATGTCTGAAAAACTGTTTGATGGATGCAAATTACCTATCAAACAGAACACTGCTTTAAGGTTTTCACCATGTCATGTCTGTCTCCTCAATCTCTAACCCTGGCTCCTCCCAGTTTATTTTCCATGTTATTATTATACAATGGTGATCTCCCAAAAACAAACCCTAATCATGTCACTTTCCAATTTTAAATCTTTGCATTGTTTTCTACCATCTAAAGGACAGAGTCCGTTTCCAAATAGGCCATACAAGGCCCGTCATGACCTGGCCCCAGTCTATTTTTCTAACACTTTCTACCAATTCCTGCAGACATGCAACCATGTGTACAAAAGTTCCTGCAGTTATCAGGATATCAAACTCTCACCTATCCCCTTGCACCTACTTTCAGTATCCTTGGTACGCCATTCTAATATCCCATTCCTTAACCCTCATCTCAAGGGAGGTATAATATGGCAGTTAAGTCAAGGATATCTGTGTTTAAATCCTAGATTGCCAAGTTCTGGGAGAGTAATCCTGAATAAGTTAAACTTTTAAAAACACAATTAGGTGTTTTTAGGTGGAAAAGCTCTCTAACTTCACCATTCTTCCCCTACTCTTTTTGCAATACCGCTGTGATCCTATAGTAAAGAAAGCAGCTTCAAGATTTTCTGCAAAACAAAAAACTAAGGGTCAGAATTAGAATGTAAGCTCTATGTTCCCTGCAGTAGAAGACTAAAACAGGTAAGTTTTAAAAACAATATGCTTTAAACTTTCTTTTCTTCTAGTTCCTTATTCACTATGTGCTGAAGTGTGAAGTAACAATACATAGAAAATGTTAAATCCTTTTTTGCTTAATAGTCCATCTCAGCAAGGATATTAACATATTTTCACGTTTATTTGCCTCATCTATTATCTTTGGGGAAATATCTGTTAAGATCTTGTGACCATTTAAAAAATTGCTTTGTTGGCCGGGCACGGTGGCTCATGCAGTCAAGAGATTGAGACCATCCTGGCCAACGTGGTGAAACCCCGTCTCTACTAAAAATACAAAAATTAGCTGGGTATGGTGGCACGTGCCTGTAATCCCAGCTACTCAGGAGGCTGAGGCAGGAGAATCACTTGAACCAGGGAGTTGGAGGTTGCAGTGAGCCAAGATTGCTCCACTGTACTCCAGCCTGGCGACAGAGCGAGACTCTCTCAAAAGAAAAAAAAAAATTGCTTTGTTTTCTTATTGTTGAATTTTAAGAGTTCTTTATATATTCTGGATACAAGTCTTTTATCAGATATATGGTTTGCAAATACTGTTTCCCCAGTCTGTGGCTTGTTTTTTAATCTCCTTAAAAGCATTATTACAGAGCCAAGGTTTGTTTTATTTGATAAAGTCTACTTCATCATTTTTGTCCACAGATCATGATTTTTGTGTTTAAAAACTCACTGTCAAACCCAAGTTCATACAGATTTTCTTTTACTTTTTCTTCTAGAAGTGTAATAGTTTTATATTTTGGTCTATGATCCATTTTGAGTAAATTTTTATATAAAGTATAAGGTATGTATCAAGATTTATTTATTTGCATATAGATCTCCAATTATTCCAGTACCATTTGTTGAAAGGACTATCATTTTTCAATCAAATTATCTTTGTACCTTTGTCAAAAAATCAGATGACTATATTTGTATAGGTCTGCTTGTGGACTCTGTATTCTGTCCCACTGATCTATCTCTCTATCTTTTAACCATCTTTTCTTTTTTTTTCCTTCTTTAAGATTTAATAGGTATGTCGCACTCTAGATTTTGGTTCACATATACTTAAGTGGCTCTTGTAGTTCAAGGTATCATACTCTGTAAAAGGATTTCTTTTTGTTCTAAGAATTAGAATGAAAATATCACAACAACGACAACAAAAAGTTAAACAGAACTTGAGTGATGTGAAGCCGATAAAGACTGATGTACAATAGCACAATATACTAAGGCCAGGTCACTGCTCTGGCTGAAAATTGGGAGTTGTTTCATCTTAAAGAGCCCAGATGAAGTGTGCCCTTTGGCATAGTATATTTCCATATCAGATTTACAGCTTTGTAAGGTTTTATTTGTTTCCACTTTGTTTATACCTGGTTTAGGTGCCAGGTGTTCATCTAAAGTAATCTTGAGCAGTTACAGTATTTTAAAAAAAGAACAGTTCAAATAAATACACAGCATCAACTTTCAAACACTCTTAAAATATTAGTTAAAACTTGAAAGAATAAACTGATAATTTTCTCATATATTTCTTTGTTGGATAAACACTATCAGTTTTATGAAAAGTATTTAGTAGGGGTTTTTATACGTATTAATAGCAAAAAGCTCTGAATGACCTTAAACTGCATGAATTAAGGTAATTCAAACCTTCTCCCAAACTATGACGATAATACCAAAGACTGAAAGCAGTGATGCTGCAATTTAACCATCCTTAGGTTGTAATTCCTTTCTAAAGGCAAGAGTCCTAAGTTGTCAATTTGTGTTGCAGGCCATGCTTAAGTACTATAATAGGTGTTTTGTCCCTGTATTAGTCCATTCTCACGCTGCTAATAAAGATATAACCAAGACTGGATAATTTATAAAGGAAAGAGGTTTAACTGACTCACAGTTCCACATGGCTGGGGAGGCCTCACAATCATGGCAGAAGACAAAGGAAGAGCAAAGTCACATCTTACATGGTGACAGGCAAAGACGGCGTGTGCAGGCGAACTCCCCTTTATAAAACCATCAGATCTAGTGTGACTTATTCACTATCATGAGGACAGCACAAGGAAAGACCCAGCCTCATGATTAATTACCTCCCACTGGGTCCCTCCTACAACATGTGGGAATTACGGGAGCTACAATTCAAGAGGAGATTTGGGTGGGGACATAGAAAAACCATATCAGTCACCCTTTTTTAACTTTATTTTAGGTTCGGGGGTACACACAAAGGTTTCTTACATAGGTAAATACATGTCAGAGGGGTTTCTTATATATATTACTTCATCACCCAGGTATTATTAAGTCCAGTATGATGTCCCTTTTTTCCCACTGAAAATTATTATAGTTCACTGACACAATTTAGAAATAAAGCT
The DNA here is from genome assembly GCF_006542625.1 of Nomascus leucogenys. Classification (NCBI taxonomy): domain Eukaryota; kingdom Metazoa; phylum Chordata; class Mammalia; order Primates; family Hylobatidae; genus Nomascus; species Nomascus leucogenys. The sequence continues at coordinate 75,024,905 of NC_044398.1, read as the reverse complement.
AGTCTGGCTAACAAAAGAAACCCTCTCACTTTGTCTCCTTAAAGTCAAGTGACCATTGTCTTCTGCAAACATCCGAACCTAGCATTAAAAAGACAAAGTAATCTAGATCCCAACTTGCTTTTTAACTTTGCCTTTATTCACCTATGCTCCCAAAATATATGAAAAAGCTAAGCAACATTTGTATTTTTATTACTAATTAATTGACCACAAAACCTAAGAGCAAATATCTTTAAATAGCTACTAAAAGGTAAGCACATTTTGTTCCATAATTATTTTCATACTACACAGCACAGGCTAAAACAATAAAAGGAACAAAACATAATTTTTAAAACTTCACTAAAATACTAAGAAATCCTACCTGAGAATGAGCATAAAGCCAAACAATAAGGCTGTTGAATAACTGCAATGTTATCCTAGTCTTTAATTTCTGGGCTATTCTCCACTACCATCAGGATTAGATAACCTCACCTTCTATCACCTAAATGTATTTCCACAGGTCAGCTACATATATCATCTTTTATAGGTGACTAGACATGTACATACATACTTCTCCCAAAACTTACTCTTACCAAACAGCAGCAGGATATAAAATACAAGGTCCCATAACACCCTAGTCTTTGTCCCAGGCCTACGTAATATCTGGATGCTTTGGAGCCAAGCCAAAGGCATTTCGTTTTAACTTCATTAAACAAAGCCTGTCTTTAAAATATTTCAAGTTACTGTCAATATTGTGAGCAAAAAAGCATATCCGGAAATTTTCTATTAATTTGAAATGACTAATAAAACTAAAGTAAACGCTTATCTAAAAGGAAGAAGAAATTGGCAGGAAGTCATTATATAACTTTGAAAGCTAAGAAAACATTCTTTTTTCAATAGAATCAAGAAAATCAAATATACAGTAAGGACAAATCTAACTTCCTATCTATTGAGTACATACATACCTTTGATCTAATGAATTTCCAGAACAAACTGAAAATACAGATTAAAAAGAAGTGATTCAGCAACTTAAACTCATATGCCAATTAACATCTGCCTTTGACCTTAAGAAAAGTACTTTTCAGAAAGAGCAGAAACCCACCAATTATCATATAATTTTTAGACTTTTAAAATAAGATAACTGTAAAGAAGTAGGTAAATCAACACCATAAATGTTAAAATGAAAAGCAGGCTAAGTTCACAACATAAAATTAGAATTAGAAAAAGCAGTAACATGTATTAAGGATCTGTAAAAGAAATGTGAGTACACAAAAAATAAATCAAATGTGGAATTACATTTAAAAATATAACAAGACACTGATGTGCTTCAAAATAAAAATGGAAATCCTACTGAAGATTTAACACGCACATAGGTGCATTTAAATGGTAAACACAATTAAATCAATATATATGCACACACATAAATTAAATAACTGAGACTTATGGTATAGCTATATCTAAATAATAAAGAGTAAGGAGGGAGGAGAGATCAAATATCACTAACATATCAAAACTAGTAAAAAGCTAGGAAATAATCATAATGAATTCTGTGAGACTTCAAAGTAGGTCATTACTGAATGATTTATATTGTGTCTGCTGTTATAAGACAATTACACGTAAAGGTCAAGATTCAACAAAACTAACAAAGTAAAACAAATCCACTCATTTAGAAGATTAATGTTGATAAATACTACAGTGGTGGTTAGTTCTTAAAAAGTTATAGAACTTTGTAGAAAAAAATGATTTCTAAATTATATACTAAACCTACTGAGGTTTTGTTGTTGTTGTTGTTTTAGAGGAGTAGATCCTAACATACGCATTTTAAGAAAGTCAAGCAAATTTTATAAATTTGTCTTTAGGTCACTTGAATAAGTACCCCTGGTAAAATAGAGGAAAATTGTTTTAAATAGTATAGTCTGAAAAGGCCTCTCTGTTAAGATGATATTTGAGCAAGGGACTGAACAAAAAGAATGAATGGCTACTAAGAATAACTCAGAGAAGAAAGTTTCATGCTGAGGTAACTAGAAGTGCAGAGGCCTGAAAGAGGAGTGACCTTGGTATGAGAAGAATATGCTTGGTGCAAAGTGAGCAAAAAGAGTAAAGTAGATAATAGCACGGCCAAAACATATCAGAAAGTAAAAGGATATGAGGACCAGGACACAGAGTGAAGGGGTTGCCCTTGCCAGAAGAAAATAGATTCAGATGCAGATGGGTAGATTTGGTGGTGGGAAAAGGAACAAGTTCTCTCTCACTGCTTCTGTTTCTTAATGAAATACAAGGTGATAAGCCAAAAGTGAGAAGAGGGGTAGAGATGCTGGGTATTGCAAAGTGATATGACTCTCTTCCAGGAAAAACAAGAAAATCAACTTATTAGAAATAATGATGCAGCCATTCATTTCCTCCCTGCTGTATTCCCATCTTAGAGAACCTGCCCTATCACAGGCCTGAAAAAAAGCTGCCTTGTATCAGTTTGGGTTCTACCACACATAAGAGAAATTTCAAATAATGTGACTGAATCAACCTGAAAGGTAGTTTATCTCATATAGGAAATGTCCAGAGGTAGGCATTTCAAGCTGCAACAATGGTTCCACGAAGTCTTCAAGGACGCATGCTCCTTCTACCTCTCTATTCTACCATCCTTAGCTCAAGTAATCAAATCTGTGTGCCAGGCTGACAGGAAGAGGCAGGTATGAAAGAAGGCTAGCTTCTTCCTTCCTATCTTTAAAAAAGACGGCCTGAATGTCTGACACATTTCTGTTTCACCTCATTAGCCAAAATTTGGTCATATGACCATACTTAGCAACAAAGGAGACCAATGAATGTGTTTCAGTTAAGCAGCCATGACTCCAGTTAAATGCTGGCATTCTGGTAAGAGGGAAGGATAGATGTTGGAGGAGCTACCCATCCTTGCCACATCTGCATACTTCATGGCTTTCCATTTCCTCTATCAATGGCATAATTGAGCGGACACCTGACCTGGGCCACACCAGTAAGATTCTCTCTCCCAAATATTCAGATTTTGGACACAGAAATCCAGTCAATTTACTTCTGAAGAACTGAACTGCAAGAAGTAGCAGACTAGAGCTCTATGGAGAAAACAGGTATGGAGAGGATAATGGAACAAATGAATAAAAGAAAAGTATAAGAGAAAAGCTGCAAAAGAAGAGAGAAAATATAACTTCCTGACAACTTGCTTTCTTGAAAAGACTGTATGCAATTCTTTTATCTGGATTCTATACAACTCCCCTATTCCTTCATACAGAAATTCCTTTACTTGACCTAATTTGAGTGGGTTTCTATTCCTTATAACCAAAGGATTCTTAAGCTATCTAATAAGAAAGTTACAATTTAATGTTTTATGTATATGAAGTGTTATTCATCTGTGAAATTATGGAAGATATCCACTGTATTCTTCTCCCCCCTTGGGTGTAAATACTGATAAGATAAAATTTCCTTTAGAATTTTGTACTTCTAGAAGTCTGAAATAACTAGGAATTGATACATAGTTCTTTTTAAAATTCAGGTAATGGTAATTATATAATTTTTATTATATTTGTCATTTTCTTCCTCCAGGCTGCCAGGAATATGATGATTAAATTTACTACATAGTCATAGATGTCGACAGCAATTTCTGTTTAAATCATAGAGACCGTAGTAGATTGCATTATCTTTTCCAACAGTTCACTGCTCTTCCCTATGAAAGGTTTATACTTCATCCTATTGACATCAGGCTTAACTATATAACTTGCTTTGGCCAGTGAAATAAAGTAGCATATGCCAATTCGAAGCAGACGCTTTAAGAGCCAGCATATCATTCCTTCATCACTCTTTTCCTCCTGCCATGAGAGTAGCACATTTCAGAGAGGAGCTGTTCCTTCATCCCAGGCCTAGAAGGAAGATGATGTGGAGCAGATCCACAACTGCCCATCAGGATGTAGCCAGAGCAAGAAAACAAACATTAGCTGAGATTTTTAAACCACTGAGATTTGGGTGCATAACCTAATATAGCTGACTAATAAAGAAAGCAATTGAATAAGAAACAATTCAGGATATATGTTTATGTGTAGCAAAACAGAGGTATATCAGAAAGGACCAACAGGGCAAAAATATCTGAGGAGAGCAGTAGGAACATCCAGTGTTCCTATCTCAGTGCTTATCACTACTACTTCTTAGCCAGTCTTCCAAGCCGGAAAGCTAGGAGTCATTTGGAATATATCCTTGGTATTTTTGAAATATACCTTCAGGTCTCCTACATCCAATCTGTTACCAAGTCTTAATAAATCTACCTCCTTAATATCTCTCAAATCCATCCCCACAGATACTACACCTTAGTTACGCCCTTATTACTTCTCCCTGGACTAGTGTAATAATCTAATTTCTTTCTGCTTCAGTCTTCTTCTAATCCATCCCCTATGCTTACATAGAGTTATATTATAATATATGTGAAATAATGTCACATCTTTGCTAGAAACATTTCATGTCAGTCTTTCTTTAGCTGGACACACATGACTTGGCTCTGGCCAACCCCTCTCTAGGCTCTGTAGAGGTGTCATATCATTGCAGTTTCAAGTACTGGTTTCGCTGCTTTCTAGCTATGGGACATAATGCAAGTCACTTAACCTCTTAAAGTACAGTTTTTACATTTGTAAAAGAAGGATCATAAAACAAAGTATATCTTATACCTTTGCTGTGGAAGTTATATTAGGGAAATAAGTTGATTTAGCAAGGTGTCTGGCCCCAAGGTAGAATAATAATAAAGATCTGTGGAATAACAGAACAATTTCCTAGCTAGAACACCTATGAACCCTTCACAGCCCTTATTCATTTATATAGCTTAGGTATTGTTTTCAAGTTGCTTATTAGAAACTAAACAACTTGAAAAGAGACTGATGCTTACTAATTTCAGTATTTTGGGTCCTAGCGCAGTACCTAGTTCAAAGGAAGAACTAAATGACTGTGCAAAACCGATGTGGTATCCAAAGGGTAGTAAAGCCCCTGAACAGTTGCAGGGGTGCCCAATCTTTAGGCTTCCCTGGGCCACACTGGAAGAAGAAGAGTTGTCTTGGGGCACACATAAAATACCCTAACACTAATAATAGTTGATGACCTAAAAAAAAAAAATTGCAAAAAAAATCTCATAATGTTTTAAGAAAGTTTGCCAATTTGTGTTGGGCTGCATTCAAAGCCATCCTGGGCTGCATGTGACCCATGGGCCACAGGTTGGACAAGCCTTGAGTTAGAGGAAAAGGGGAGTAAAAGAAGAGCTAGAGATAGCAAAAATAAAATCACTAATTATAATTTTCCCTCAGGCTCTTGCATAACTTCGTGTACTTTGAACTTTGTGTAAAACAAAGAAGAACTTTACTTCTTCAGTGGCCCGTTTCTTCCTTATCTTCCCAAACTATACTTGCCAATTTAATTTACAGGGAATTCACAGTATATGGCCTAGGAAGGCCAGAAAGCAGTGAATATTTCACAATTTTTCAACATGACTATATTTGTTCCGGGGTAGAGACAAATGCTGAATAACTTAAAGAATGTTTTTCTGCACATAATCTCAAATCTATGTTTCAAATGCACAATTCCATTCCCTATAAACTGATGCAGTGAGATCAATGGATTGTAACTCTCAAGGGGAATATAAATCAATACATTCTAAAGAGATGCAAATACCTCTTTTCTATTTTGACAGGAGAAGCTTCCCCTATATGTGCATTTCACTGCTTCCTGTCTGCCATACAAAATCTAATTGTAAAAACAGTAGGGTTGTCATATTTCTGATATACATAGCTGAAGTTCAAGGATTTTTTTTGTTTGTTTGTTCTGAAGGTGATTCCTTGGATATGGATTAACTGGTTCTCAATGAACTGAATAGGCACTTTAAAAGTGGTATTTTTATTTCAAGTGGCCCAAGAAACGGTTTAGTCCAGAATATCCAAAAATTCTTGCTATCAATGTCCAAACAGAAAAAAAATGGAAGCTTGCCAGAAATGCCAAATATAGTATGGTTTCTATTACAATTAATACTATTCCAAAATTTTAACCATAACTGGTAAAGGCAATTAAAACAAACCACCTAGTCTACATTGAGAGATGATGCAACATTATTTAAATAATTGAATATAATGTTAAAGTGTTATTCCTTTTAAATAGTGGCTCCAAAAAATGACTTATTTTATTAGCATAAGAGTCATACATATGAAATTGCTGATATTTGACTGTTTTTGATTTGCAAAAATGGCAATTTTTGTTCAACCCTTTTAAATCTGGTATTTTGATCTTTTCCTGAAATATATACTGCCTACTTAACGTCCATAGTACTTTGTATGCATGTCTAGCAGAGCGCTTGTCATACTGAATTGTAATTAATTGTTGACAATTCTTATTCTTACACTATATTATGAACATTTGCAGATAGAAACCATGTCTCCTTTATTTTCATGTTCCTGGAGCCTACCACTTCCTGGCAAGTAGCAGTTCTTACACAGTGGCTGGGAACAAGAATAACATATATTTGAGAATAGAATGATTGGTTAGGAAAAAATATACAAAAATAAAAATCAAGTTCTAGTAAAAATTAGCACGTAAATTTCATTAAACCTGGGACTGGTCCAAAGCTTAATATTTGCTGTTAAACAGAAAGATTTCCTGAAAATACAACATTTGGATTACTACTACTCCATACCAAAGCAAAAAAACAACTGCAAATTTTCTTTATTCAGAGACCAACTACCCAGTGTATAGATCTTGGATTTCTATTTTTCTTCCTTTCTTTTACTGTCTGCTTCAGTCCAACACATTGGGACAAAAGAGAATGAAAGGAAGCAGAAATGCTCTAGCTAGTTAATTTCACTGTTTGCTTATAAATGTTCTGTGAGATGAAGAGGGGCACATCCTAGGATGATAATTTCAATGGTTTGAATTGGGTTGTTATAATATCTGTGGGTTTCAATGTTTGCTACTAACCTGTTTTTTTTAAATTTGTACTATCATTTAAAAATGTATACTATCCTTTAAATTTTTGAAATTTAAATATTGAACTATCTTTTTAAATTTCCTAAAGCAAACAATGTTTATTTACTAAGGATAACTCTGTACTTTCTAAATCTAACCATAAAGTAAGAGAAGCCAGACACAAAGTATAGTAAGAGTCAAAAATTACCTAAGTATGAGAAGAAGCTTATTAATGTTTCTGAGAAGTCTAGAAATCCTGGGGAAAAAATATTCAAAGTTCCATAAGAATTCCTAATTATATATTTCAAACCCAACAAAAGAAGATCTGAAACACTAACAGCTAATTTAGGTGTTCATCCAGGCCTCAGAAGGTTATGAAAACATGACTCTGTTATCCCATGTTCCATAATTTAGAGCTTAATCAATTCATAAGATCTTTAATTTCAACTTCAATATTCATATCTAAATTCCTGATGCCATCATTACAGTTATACATCTCATATTCAGTCAACCTAACAGAACTCCTGAGCAAAACACAAATTCCAGTTAACTTTATCAAATAAGATCATTTTTTCATAAAAACGGAACAGTGCTGCAGTCAACTAAACATGGCATATAAATAGAACATGGCTGATAAAGATACGACCTGTTCAAACACTAAGACTGACGCCCTTCTAGTTAACCATAAAGATTATCATGAAATTTTTAATGATTGTGATTTTAAGGTATATGTTAAGATTTCTTTCATTTATATTTGAATTTGATGTAATTAATTTAGAATCACAATAAAAATTTAGAATCACAACAAAATTATAGACGATAGAAATTGCACAATAAAAGACAGCATTACTATAATGCTGTAATCCTAACAAGCCACTGATTTTTTACTATCTGGTCCACTTATTACAGCTGATTTTATTGTTTAGTCATTTATTATGTATCAGTATACAGATGCTAAAAACAAGCAGGGAAGACAACGCAATCTGATTTACATGATCAACTTGCAGTAGCTGAGCTCCACCTACAGGTAAAAAAGGATTCTTTACAATAAGCTTTAAAATAGGAATTTCCAAAACACAAGCTGCACACTACCCCAGTTTTCATCAACCTTGGCTGGATATTAGACTTACATGGAGTGTTTTTAAAAATTTCCTATGGCTGAATACCAAAATTTATGAACAGCTTGTTCAGGAATGGGATGATTCAAACGTACAAACAAGGTTGAAAGATACTGATTTTATTCCTTATCAGCCACATTTTAAAAAAACATTAGAAACACTCAAATATCTTATTTTCTTTCTCTAAAATTACTTGATTCTCACTTTCTTGACCCTTTTATCTTTCTTAAGATTAAAACCAAGTGCAGCTGAGATAAATGTCTTAACCCTGTTAAACTGCAAAAGTCCTGTGAAAGACCTGAGGTAACCCTACAAAATATCGTCACTTTTACATTATTCTATACCTCAGAAATAATCAAGGAGGTATGTGTTTGGGAGTAGAATTCTTAACATTGAATGCATATTAGAATATCTACAGAGCTTTGATAAAGTATATTGCCCCAAATTAATATATGCTCTTAGACGTGAGAAAAGTAAATAGCATTAAAAAAAATACTTAGAGGAGTAAATTTAACCAAGAAGCTAAAAGATCTGTCTGCTGAAAACTATGTAACATTGAAAGAAATTGAAGAAGGCACAAATAAATGGAAAGATATCCTATTCTGGATTCATGGATTGGAAGAATCAATATTAAAATGTCCATACTACCCAGAGTGATCTACAGATTCCAGGCTATTTCTATCAAAATTACAATGTCATTTTTCACAGAAATAGAAAAAAAATCCTAAAATTAGTATGGAACCAGAAAAGACCCCAAAGAGCCTAAGCAATCTTGACCAAAAAGAACAAAGTGGGAGGCATCACGCTCTCTGATTTTAAAATGTATTATAAAGCTATTTTAATCAAAATAGCATGGTATTTGCATAAAAACAGATACCTGAACCAATGAAACAGGATACGAAGTATAGAAATAAGCTCGGGTATTTACAGTCAATTGATTTTCAACAAAGGTGTCAAGAACACAATATATAAAGAAAAGTCTCTTCAATAAATGTTGGGAAAACTGGATATTCACCTGCAGAAGAATGAAATTGGACCTTTATTTCAAACTATATGCAAAACTCAACTCAAAATGGATAAAAGACTTACGGATAAGGCCTGAAACTGTAAAGCTACTAGAAAAAAAAAAGGAGGGGGGGAATAGCCTGATGACACTGGACTCAACAGTGATTTCTTGGATAGGACTCCCAAAACACAGTCAACAAAAGTAAAAATAGACAAGGAGGATTGCATCAAACTAATAAACTTCTGCACAGCAAAGGAAATGAATAGAGTGAAGAGACAACCCATGGATTGGGAGAAAATATTTGCAAATCGTACATCTGATAAGGGGCTAATACACAAAATATATAAGGAACTCAAACAACTCAACAGCAATAAAACAAATAACCCAACTAAAAAATAGGCAAAAGATCTAAACAGACATTTCTCAAAGTCTGCTTAGACTAGAAGAATAAGTTTTGTGGCCTGGCACGGTAGCTCACGCCTATAATCCCAGCACTTTGGGAGGCAGAGGCGGGCGGATCACAAGTTCAGGAGATCGAGACCATCCTGGCTAACACAGTGAAACCCTGTCTCTACTAAAAATACAAAAAATTAGCCTGGTGTGGTGGCGGGCGCCTGTAGTCCCAGCTACTTAGGAGCCTGAGGCAGGAGAAACGCTTGAACCCACGAGGCAGAGGTTGCAGTGAGCTGAGGTTGCACCACTACACTCCAGCCTGGGCGACAGAGCGCGACTCCATCTCAAAAACAAACAAACAAAAGAATAAGCTTTGTAATGCATGCTTACCACAGTTAATGTATTTCAAAATTGCTAAAAGAATACATTTTTAATGTTTTCACCACACACAAAAAAGGTAAGTTGCTGAAGTGGATAAATACGTTAATTAGCCTGATTGAATCTTTCTACAATGAATACATACAGCAAAACATCACATAGTAACCTATAAATATATACAATTACTATTTGTCAATTAAAAATAAGATTGTTTTAAAGGTTAGAAAAGTGGTTACTACTAGGAGATGAGGGGGAAGTAACTAGAATGGGGCAAGAGGTAAATTTATGGGTAATGGCAATTTTTTGTTTCTTGATCTGGGTGATGGGTATATGGATATATTTAGTTTGTAAAAATTCAGCTAGCTGTATATTTATGTGCACTATGAAATATAGTTAATAGACATATTAACTTATACTTAAATTAAGAGTTTAAACGTTAAAAAAGAATCTTTCCAGACTTTACCTCAGACCAAACAATTCTGAACCTGTGGGTGAGGGGCCTAGGAATTAGTATTTTTCAAAGCCTCCTCCGTGAGCCTAATGTGAGGTTGGGAGTGAAAACCACTCCTATAATGGAACATAATGAATTAAATATTTTATTTATCCACTCATTCCACAAAGTTTAATGACCAGTTACTATATGCTTATGACATTAGCCACCTCTGAGGATATAAAGATAAATAAGACATAGTCTCTAAAGAGCTTAGTTTAGGCAGAGGAGAGGCCAATCAATAAATCCCTATTGAAAATACAAGCAAGCTACTTACAAGATCCAGAGGAGAAAGTGATTTCTCAAAGAAGAATTTATTCATTTTTTGTTCATGTATTTACAAAAATATTTGGGTACCTATGCTGTTTGAACATGGAGATACAAATGTAAACGGATATGATCACTACCTTCAAGAAAGTTCCAGTATAAGGATACACAAAGAAGAAAAAATGTATATATAACCTAATACCACACTATTACAGAAGTGTGAAAAGGGTGCACATAGGTTTGCACTAGGGGGTCAGGGAATATAGTACCAACTTGCTGACAACTTGCTGACCTTGGAACTAACATGATACAAACTTGAACTCGTCTAGGAGCAGTAGGGATAAAAATTAATATTCTACAGGACTGCTTCTCAAACTAATGCACACAAAAATCACCTGGGGATCTTGTTAAAATGCAGATTCTAATTAAAAATATGTAGGGCAGGGCCTGAGACTTGGTATTTCTAACAAGTTCCCAGGTGATACTAATGCTACTGTTTCACAGATCACACTTTAAATAGTAAGGTTCTTCAGAGAGATTAGCCTCAAGAGAAAAGACACAAAAATCTCCAGAGCAGGAAGACCAAGAAAAAAAAAATTGGAAAGTAGCCAGTCGATTATCAACTAGATGGCCTTAGTGGGAGTAGTTTCAGTGGAGTGGCAGGCGAGAAGCTAGATGATGTGTATTTAGAAATAAATAGGAAGGAGTTAGGGACAGGAAATAAAATGGAATGGTTTTGTTAGTTTTTACTCTCAAAGTGGGGAAGAGAAAGGAATATGGGTTGAAGAAATTTACTCTCAATTCATAAAAAAACAAGCAGCCAGGTGATCTGTTGAGTGAGTGAGTTTGAAGTGTGAAGCAAACATTGTGGCGAGTGAGTAATAAGGAAGCACTGGAGACACAGCTGAGGCTGGAATCTAGAAATCCAGAATAATACCAGCTTGTATATGGCTGTGTGATTCTGCTGAGCTGTATCCAGTAGTCAAGATATAGGCATAGAGAAGGTGGGCTGGAAAGAAAGTGGGATTGGTACATTTTAAAAAGGGAAGAGACAAGGGATTAGAAATCCCAGGAAGTCAGAATAGATATAAAGGTGCCTATTCTCTAAGGAGAGAAACTAGGAAGCGTTTTGGATTTGTATTTCCCCTGAGCTCTTTTTTCAAATGAACAACTAGAGACATTGTTGACAACACATTACTAGGAGAAGATCCTACTATATGTAAACTTGTCGAAAATTATTCTGTTAAATATCGTTCCCCAGTTTAAATATTAAGCACTCAGTAAATACAAGTGTAGGTTTAACATCCAAAAGTGATAACCAGCTTTAACAGATTCCGGATGTTTCCTTACCAATAGAAGCAATACCACATGTTTTCAGTAAAATTATACTTTGAACGGCTCATTGCTTAAAGGGCTGGTAGGCTAGTCTAGTTTCTGATCCTCCTGCTTAAATGGAAAAATTACGAAAGGATAATAGAGTACTTCAAGCACACCCTGATGAAAACTTATGTATCAAGAGTACTCATTTTTTAATAGATAATGATTTCACACTGACATCCTATCTGGCTGGCAGCTATACCCATTATAACTCAAACTGAGCAGTGACTTTCCTTTAAATATAATTATCCCTTTTACCACATTGTAGTTTTTCAGTACATTTGAAGATTTCCTGTGTTGTTTTATTTTTTAACCATAAAGTTAACTCCAGAGACTCGCTGGTATAAATAACCAAAAGTACTAATGATTTGGAAATTTTTTAAAATTTATTTTTATTTTTTTAGAGACAGGGTCTTGCTCTGTTGCCCATGCACGATCATAGCTCACTGCAGCCTAGAGCTCCTAGGCTCAAGCCGTCCTCCCACCTCAGCCTGCTGAGCAGCTGGGATTACAGGCATGAGCCACCATGCCAGGGTCTGATTTTGGCAACTTTATGAACTGAAAAAAATACGTGGTCATGAGACAATCATGGAAATTTCTAACTAGAGGAAAAAACTGTTTCTTCCTTTTGAAATTCTGTACTTTCTCCTCTATCCTGACCTTATTTTTCTTTTGTTTCTCTTTGTAGGTAGGAGAGATAGGATGAAGGGGAGAGTAGAGAATGTGAATAATGAAAATGTGGGGGAACAGAACAGTTATAAATAAATGTGTGCTGTCTGCACCATTTACAAAGGCACACTTTGCCAATTATTTTACCTAAAAGAATCCAATAATATCTACAATACTCATGTTTACCTAAAATATTCAAGCCACCTTTGGAGACTTCTTATTTAACTTACTTTTCTAAGTAGAAAAGTATTTAATTTACTTTTTAAATTTATTTAATTTTCTTATTTAATTTACTTTTCTTAGTAGACTTGCAATGCACTTGAATATAACTTTTTCCTCTACAGTGAATATACAAATTATGTGACTTTAATTTTGCAAATTATACTGATTTATAAAAAGAGAAAAATTGCTTACATAAGTAAGTGGATATATATGTTCCTATGTAAGAAATTACCATAAAAACTAAGCTTTAAATGTCTGTTGTTTAAGTCATCCAGTCTATGGTATTTTGCATAGTAGCCCAAAACACTCCTCTATCCATCCATTCTCCATACTAAATACAATCTCAATATATCATTTGCCTGTAAAAACTTCAATGGCTCTCCAGTATTCTCATGATAGATCAGATTCCTAAATCTAGCTATCAATGCCATGTTTGGTCATCAGGCCCATACTACAGCCAAGGAAATCTTATAAGAATAACCCTTAATTGTAAGAGTGAACACAATTTTGGAAAATGCAAACTTTGACTTTTCTTAATATTAGGTAAACAATTTTTTAAAGACACTTATGAAAGGTACATTAAAAATAAACTTTAGTTCTTATACAAAATTTAGCATTGCTAAATTATAATTTATATTATAGAATATATAAATATTTGAAATTTGATTAAAGCCTACAAGACTGACTTGGGAGTTTAAGGAACACTTAAATATAACATAAATAAATAACTGGTTGGCTCATCTATTAAAATTTTTAAATATATTTTTGTTACATTATAAACCTAACCTTTAAAAAAATTCATAATTTTTTAAAATCAGAAAACACATGCCTGGAATGAGTGGAATAAAACATTATGTATCCATAATTACATTCATGATGTAACTAAAAATTACAGTGTGAATGAGAGGTTTTTCAACTCTATGAATCTAGAAGCATGCATATGATCACTAAAATCTTTAGTCTATATTAGCTACTATGTATGGTATATATAATATAATCTAGTATGTAAAATTATTCAACAGTGATTACTTGAGTGTCAGGTGAATATTGCTGGAAAAAAGACATTAAGATGACTCCTAAGTACTATTTCTAAATGTTAAAAGCTATGCTTTTAGTGGAAATTTCTGGGAATCATTTTTATTTGATTACATAAAGAAAAAAATTAAGGAAGCTATGCAATGATAGCACGGAAATCCTTTTTAAGTTTTTATACATGTGGTTGAGAAACATGATAGAGAAAAAAAATGTTATTTAAATGTAGTTACATTCATATTATCCCCAAATAGTATTTGAAGAAAACAAATACTATTGTTTTTTAAAGCAATATTATTTAAAATGTATACTATAAAGTTGAAATAGAATCACAAAGGAGATAATTTTTCAATTAAGTTGAATTTCAGGAGAATAAAATGTTGAGTCATAAATCCAACAAACTTTCATCACCAGACAGTAAACTTTTCATCATTTGCTGAAATTTATTTTATGATACTACTGAGCTTAGGATAGGTATATGGTATTTGGTAAATCAGACTTGAAAAGATATTTAAGAATGTTTTCAGGCCCACTCATTTTCTTCATCAGTTTTGACAAATTTTCCTCACCAAAATTATTTGAGGATGTCTCTTTTCTTTCTATACAGTTACTCTACTGCTCTCATTGGTATTTAACAAATGCATTCTTCCACATCTAGCTAATGCATTATTACCCTATATATATGAAAGTATAGAGCCTTTCTAAAAAAGGATCAGAGAGAAATAAAATGGAATTGAACTCACAGGATCATTGCTATGTTTACTTTAAGCTTGGTGTATTTTATTTTAGGCCTGCTAATGGGCCAATTTGTACAACTGTTATTTTATCAAACATTATGAAAATGGTATTTTAAAAATTAGCTGAAGAGAGGATTCAATCTGAATTAAAGCGAAATATAAAAAGACAAAAACTCTGATACCTAGCACAGTAACTGACTCACCTGCGGTTGACTGATTTCTTCTCCACTTCTCCTTCTCCAGCTGATTTAACATTCGCACTTGTGTCCTTTTTTAATTTTTTGGCAATTCTTTCTCTCATCAGGTTCTTTTCATCACCATCAATATATTCATCATGCTCTGCACTTTCATCTTCTCCATCCTGTAGAAATGGAAAATGAGTATTTGCCAGGCGCTCAATTTCCCCTTTCATTTCTAGAGATCTATTGCATCCACTGAATCTCCTTATTGCATTCTAAACTACGTTTTTTTTTAAAAATTTTGTTTTCTTTTGTTTTGAATTATAAGCCCTTGAAGAATCTGCTAAGGTGGGAATAGCCCTGGGTTCTGCTCTAAGCCAACTATGTAATTATGGGATACCCCAGGAAAGGCTGTTTGCTCAATTCATTCCCAGCTCCTTTGTGCAGCAGACTTCTCCCTCTGTATCACCTGGGCTATTCTATCTGTCTATATCCCTATTCTTATTTCAGTGGGAAATGTGGCTTTTGAAGGCAGTTGGCAAGCATACTGACCTCAACAGGGATCAGTTCAAGTAGAAGAGGTGTAGTGCAGAAGCTGAGATTTCTATAATCCAAGTCACAGCAATCACTTCTCTTCTGAAAACCCTCTAGTGGGTCCCCAACTCATTCAAGGCCCTATGCAATCTACACCTCCCTGACATAATCTCCTACAACTCCAGCCCACCAACACTAGCCAACTTTTTGGAGTTGCTGTTCTCTCCAGCCTGAAACAAACACTCTATTCCAGATATCTCTTCATTGCTTGCTCTTTCACCTCCTTCAGATCTTTGATCAAATGTTACCCTCTTGGTGATGAGATTAACCTATTAAAATGGTAGAACCACACACTTACCTCCAGTACTCTTTCATCTTCCCTGGCTTATTTTCCAAAGTACTTATCACCTATCTGATACACCATATATTTTAATTATTTGCATGTGTATTGTCTGTCATCCAATTACAGCAAACACTCCATGAGAGCTACAATTCTGGCCTGTTTTGCTTACTGCTCTATCTTCAACTTCTAGAATAGTGCCCAGCATTAACAGATGGAGGAACAAAGGGAAGAAAGAGGGGAGAGAAGGAGAAGGAAGAAATAACCCCAAGTGGATCATTTTTCTTTTGTGATTCTTTCTTTGATCTGGTGAGTCGTAGTGAAGCAGGATTCTTAAGTTGAGACTTGTGGACCCCTAAAGCAGTGGTCCTCAAAGTCTGGTCCTTAGGTGGTATCACATAGTTGTTTATTAACACCTAAAATTCTAGCCCTCATTGCAGACTTATTGAACCAAAATCTCTGGGGGTAGGAATTATGAATGTTTTCAACAAGATGTTTAAGTAATTCTTAAGCACTAAAAGTTGACAACCACCGACCTAGGCCTTCCATGCTCAGGCCTCAGGAGATCTAAAAAAAATTCCCTGCAAATTCATATAATTTTGGTTGTCAATGTAGTACATTTTCCTGGGAAAGGATTCACAGTTTTAGTCACTCAGCCATGGTATTAAGAGCAAATCTATACTTTTACATTCTATCCTATACATTGATCCTATCTTCTAGACCCATATTATGTTACACAGAGGTCTCCAAATTACCTCAATCTTGAAATGTATAAAATTAAGCTCATTATTTTTCATCCTTCTCTCCACCTCAACCCTATGCTTTCTTTTGTACCCATCTAACAAGGTGCCCAAACCAGAAACCTTGTGGTTGTCTTGGACTACTCCTCCCTCACCTCATAGTATAGAATCAGTCACCTCCTAGACCTCTTTCAAATCTACCTCTTTCCCATCTCACAGCCGTGGTCTTACATCAAGCGCTCTTCCTGCAATAGCTTCCCAGTATCAGTCTGTTTCCTCTAATTTGTCCTCTATAATATCGCCAATAGTGATCTTCCTGAAATGCAAAATTGATCATAGCATCCTTCTTTTTAACAAACACCCTTCAACTGTTCCTCACTTCCTTTTAAGAAAAAATTCAAACTCCTCACCATGGCCTATGAAGCTCTGTAATGAAGCTCCGGCCTGTCACCACACCCTGTTCACGCTGGCCTGCTTGCAGCTCTTAGAACACACCAAACTCTCCTGCTTTGGACCATTTTGTATATGTAGTTCCCCTTAACTTCAATACGCTTCTTCCTTGCTCTTCACAAGGCAGACTCCTTGAAAGTTTAAACCTCTGTTTGTATTTCCTAAATAAGGTATAATCTCTCCTTAGTTCCATGCTTTAGCATATGCTGTTCTCTGAGCTAGAGGGACCTCACCCTTCACCACTTTCTTTCTTGACTTAGCTAACTCCTAACTCTCATACAAGACATAAACAGCATTATCTGTTCCAGGAAGCTTTTCTTGACAAGGTCAGTTATTCATCCTCTCTCTATCTACTACTGATAGCCAGAGAGAGCCTTCTCTTTTGACTGTGATAATAGATAAATCTGTGTTCATGCATGGAAAGTTATGTACTTCCTAGTAAATTATATAATGCACAAATTAATGGGTTTTTATATAAAAAGTGGCATATGTATAATTTGAAAAACTTGACTCTTATGTATTAAAGGAAAATCTTCCTTCTGTTTTGTTAGCTTTATTAGCCAATACAACTAATAAAGATCACTACAGTCTTGAATGAGAATCTTTTGAAATGTGTATATAAAAAGGGGACGCTACTATAAATTACTGATCCAAGCATTTCCCATATATCATGTAGGATGCCCACACACCAATATTTAAACTTTTAACAGAATAAATTTATAACATCTGAAGTTTGAGTATTAATGTAATGTTACCTGAGGGGGAGAAAAAAACAGACTAGAAATTCATATATAAGATTCTAATGTTGTAGAGAGATACACACACACACACACACACACACACACACACACACCCCTAGAGTAAGGAAATATTCTAATACCTAAATAATTTCTATTTTTCATATTTTTCCAAAATTTGACATTTATAACTATAAAAGTAATACATTACTTTCTAAGAACAAAATTAAGTTTTTGTAAAAATTCTGTACTTTCTATGAATTGTTCAAACTATATTTATACCAAAATAAATACTTACATAATCTAAATCTCCTGCTGCATCACCTTTTTCACTATAAAAAAAATAAGCAAAACAAATTTTAGTTTCAAGGTAAAACTAATACAATTATTTTGTAACCTAAAAATCTAGAATAGTTTGCTGGGAATAACATTCCAAAAATGTATTTCAACATAGGAATTTAAGAAGGGCATTATAGAACAGATGGAAACATTCTTTAGAGTCATTTTTGTAAGTGGAATAAGTATGATTCATTAGCAAATATATGCGTTCACTAGAATTTGAAAGAAAAAAGCAAACAACAACCAACAGTGCTATTTTTATGAACAATGGTCTGCAAAAAACAATTTCTTCTATTGGCTTGAAGTATTCTGGCTAAAGAAAACCCCAAATCCTTCAAATAAAAGGATATTAAGAAAAGACTGTCTTAAAACAGGAGTTTGGAAAATGAGCTAAACTGAGTACAATAGCATTATAGTGCCCCTTGAGATATTGGCCCAGTTTATCTTGTGCTATTACATCTAACACCAAGACGTCTTCTCTTTGCAAAGAGAAGCAACAAAGGTAGCAAGACAACTTTCTGTTAACTCCTCAAAGTATGTGAGAATTTATAGTCAGTGGACTGGCCCCCAAACTGGTAACTTCTTCACAAAAACCTTTAACTCTAATTTGTTCATTCATGACAAAATTAAGGCAAAAATGCTTCAAGGAAAAAGTTAGCAAAACAACCTGAATTAAGCATTAAACTGTTAAAGCAAACAGTTTCTAGTCCTAACATGTAATGGTAAAACAATTTTAAATGTAATTCATTCAACAGAGATAGAGAGCAAGTGCAAGAGTGACCAGAGTGTTTGTTTCTCTCTATCAATCTTGGAGTTCTCTCTCTGTTATCAAAATGCATTATTTTTTTGGCTGGCTTAAAAATTTTTGACTTATGAGGACTGATTGTTTACTCACAGAGGAAGCAAGAAAATTATCTGAGCCAGAAAATTAAGAACTTAGGATCACACCAACAATGGACTAACCTTTCTACAACTGGAACAGAACTGAGATGTGGATCATCCTTAAGCAAGTCATGACTACTTTTGCTTTTGCCCTTCATGCTCTGCAAAGAATGTACAATATAATCACGAGGGGGAAAATAAACAGTATTCCTAAATAACAAGTTAACAAATTTACATAAAACCTAGCAATGATATAATATGGTTAGCAAAAGATGTATTCCTGAAAAGTTCAATACAAACTAAAGTTTCATAAGTAAGACTCTTACTCTTCTATTGACTGAAAATAGTATTTTAGAAACACCTTTTCTTTCAAAAATGATGTATCATTTAAAAGAAGTCTGCTGAATTACCAACTTCAAGCACTAAATTCTCATCATAATTTGCATACAATGAAACTAGTTAATTTTTATGACCCCTATAACTTAGAAGCTAGATCACGAGAGTATTGAAATAAATGCACGCTATTATTCTTCAAATATGCCACCTATACTGCACATAATCACTTTTTAAAATGTTACTCAAGCAAAAGATAAGTGCATCCCCGAGGAACTACTTACCAACAACAACAAAAAAAGATGTAGAAGAGCCTCTTGAGCATGAGAATATTTATCAGTGACCAAATATTTATTAAATGCTTTAATTTCAAAGTTCATGTTTTCAAAAAATGTACATTTTCAAAGGGAAACAAGACATAAAAAGGTTTAAGAAGTAGCATTATAAAACAACAACTACTACTGCTATTATATATATTATATATATATAATATATATATATATATATTTTGAGATGGAGTCTCACTCTGTCACCAGGGTGGAGTGCGGGGGTGCGATCTCAGCTCACTGCAATCTCTGCTCTTCTGGGGTTCAAGCGATCCTCCTGCCTCAGCCTCCCAAGTAGCTGGGATTACAGGCGCATGTCACCATGCCCAGCTAATATTTGTATTTTTAGTAGAGATGGGGTTTCACCATGTGGCCAGGATGGTCTCGATCTCCTGACCTCGTGATCTGCCCGCCTCAGTCTCCCAAAGTGCTGGGATTACAGGCATGAGCCACCACCACGCCCGGCCAAGTATTAAGTATATTCTTTGTGCTAGGCACTGTGCTTCAAATACTATTGCTACCCCTCTCTTCTTCTCTCCCCAAATTAAAGTATATGAGGTGGGAATTATTAGCTCTATTTTACAGATGGTTAAAGAGATTACGTAATTTGCTAAAGGTCACAAAACTAGTCAGTGGTAGAGGATCTAGGGATTAAATCCAGGTCTGTCTGACAATAGTACCCATATATCGAAAATCTAAATGTATCCATTTTTCTTTTCCTCTAGGCCCCTATGGGCCCAGAACACTGGCCTGGTTTCAGAGCTGCAATCTCCTGTTCTACAGATTTCCCTACTGCAGGGTGGGACACCTCAAACTTATACCCTGTATATTGAGGGAGGAAGATGCTCACCACCCCAACTCCCAACTAATCATATAAAAGTGAATAGTTAAGAGATTAGAGTTGACAGAAAGAATAATTTCTGCTTTGAAAAATTTTGAAGAAAATTTTATATGGGAAAATTTATTACAAAGTATGTTAACTAAAATGTTTAAATGACATTTAAACAGATACAGACACAGAGATGAAAACACCTCTTTCCCTGAAGCTCCCTTCACCACTTTTAATTTGGAAAACAGGCTCTTAAATAGATTTTAATTTCTGTATTAATATGGGGCTTCCTATAGATTTAATCAATTAAAACATGCTTATAGTGCAATTTCGTAATACAAAACTTTCTCCAACAGTTAATCTAAATATGCTATTATTTGTAGTTTTAAAAAGTCATAGAATCTGAATTATGCAATTAATCTGTATATCTAATTTCATAAACTTACTTAAACTAAGGAGTGATGAAAAAGCAAAATGTCATCTAATTACTGGATAATGTTTATCTGACTATGAAAAATGGGGGAAAATATTCACAAAACAGAAGGTGGTACAGTAGAAAGAACACAGGACAAGAAGAAAGATGGTGGTTGGATCAAATGAGTTTCAAAATGTAGTATTCCACAATTCCATGGGGTTTAGTCTAAAACATGTACCATTTGTTGAAACAGAGTGATCTCATGAGACCTCAGAAACACTGCCTACAAAATGGGAATAATAATCATAGCAGCCTTGCCTATTTCACATAAGAGAATTAAATGAGATTATCTGCAAAAGTGTACAGTGAAAATCAAACAACTTAAACAAGAATAAAAGCCTGAACAACTTTCATTCATGCTTTCCTTCCTTAAAATTCCTTCCTCCTGCATCTCTGGCCATCAGATTATTTTCATCTACCCTCAGAAATAGTCCTTTATTAATTCTCCCCACCTGGTTCCCTTATAAAGTCACAATCATAAACATCACAGTCAGAATTGGCCTCAGATCCTCTGTTCTAGCCTTTTGGTCCACTGATCAGAAAATGACTTACACTAATAAATAGCAAAAGCAAGATTAGAATTCAGATCTCTAAGTAATCTCTTGGTCCATTAATGAGCTATACTATTTCACTTCTTTGTGAATGTTAGTTTACAATTGTTAATTTCATTGTTAATATATTAAAATGGGTTCTTGTATTCTTGAAAATCACTAAGAGCGATTTTAAGTTTTCTCCTCATAAGAAATGATAAGTATGTGAGGTAATTCATATGTTAATTAGCTCTATTTAGCTAATTTAAAAATTAATTAATTTTTTTAAAAAGGTTCTTGTTTGTCTTCTAAAACTTACTTTAAATAGCTGGAAGGAAAAAGAAAAAACTTGCTTTACACTAATTTAAAATAAGACTTGACAATAGGAGGAACCTGTGTTTAATTTTAATAATCATTACCATTTCAAATTTTAACTAACTTTTAAAATTAAATTACTATAGAAATATATGAAAAGGCAAATTTTTAGGCCTCTCTTCCCACTACAGTAGACTGAATCCTGCAGGGAGAGAAAGCAAATTGGAGATGAACTGAAGAAATCAGGAGACAATCCTTAAGAGAGTGAAAATGAATTCAGACATTTCCCTTTAATGCCTATTCTTTCTTAATGACCTACTTTAAGGTTCTTATTTATACCATCAGGTAACAGTGAATTTAAAGGAAGAGCAAGCACCAAATATATTTTTAAATGTTTTAAAAATTGCTTAAAAGAAGTTGACTAATTAAAAGGTTTAGCTGATGAACGAAATACTAAATATATTTAGTGAATTCAGTGTTAGGGGCTTCACAGAAAATTCAAAACTATCTGCAAACAAATGTAAAAATGAAAATCAGAGGGACACAGAAAAATTACGTTATCTGGAACTTCATATCCAAGAACAAAGAGGCAGCAAAACAGTAGGAACTAAATAGAATACAGGTAGAAGGGGGCAGAGGGTGATAGGAGAGGGGTGGGGGAAGTGACGGGGGAGACAGGGAAAGAAAGAGAAGAAAGGAAGGGAGGGAGGGAGAAAGAGAGGAAAGAAGGAAGGAAGGAGGAAAGAAGGGAGGGAGGGAGGGAAGAAGGAAGAAGGAAGAAGGAAAAGGAGGGAGGGAGGGAGGGAGGAGGAAGGTATGCAGGAGCAACATTGGCCGAGAAGCTGGTAGGTCTGGGGCTCAATCTCTAACTCTGTGTGGATAATTTTATGAGTCAACTTGGCTAGGCAATGCTTAGTCAAACCCCAGTCTAGATGTTGCTATGAAAATATTTTTTTAGATATGATTAGTATTTAAATTAGTAGGCTTTGAGAAAGCAGGTTACACTCCATAATGTGGGTGGGCCCCATCTAATCAGTTGAAGGCCTTAAGAGCAAAAACTGAGGTTTCCCAAGGAAGAAACAATTCTGCCTCAAGACCGTCAAAAAGAAACCCTGCCTGAGTTTCCAGCCTGTGTATTTTGAATTTATCAACTATTCCCTGAGTCTCCCTGCTGGCCTACTCTACATATTTTGGAATTGCCAGCTCCCACAATTGCAAGAGCCAATTCCTATAAATAAAGAGATAAAGTGATAGATTAATAGATAAATGGATCTATTTTATTCTTACTCTCTCTCTCACATTCTATTGGCTGCTTCTGTTTCTCTGTAGAACCCTGACTAATACACAAAGAGACCTTCAGCACAGAACCAGAAAAACTTATTAGTTAAAAAGGGGATTTTAGAGGCCACAGTCTATTCTCCCAGGCAATGCAGGAAATCTCCTTGACATCATTGCTGACTGGTCAACCATGTCTCAACACCTCAAATGAGCTTATTAATACACACACACACACACACACACACTCACACACACAGTTTCTTTTTAAATGGCTTCTATTATTAGGAAATTCTCTGATTGGAGAGAAAAAAAAAATTTATGTTTATTTTCCAACCATCCAACCAACCCTACTTCTACCTTCTAGAACTACAAAGAAGGCCTGTTGTTAGGCATACTATATAAAGTTAGTTTAGACATTCATTAGACAGAATAATGGCCCCCTAAGATGTCCATGTCCTAATCCCTCAGAACCTATAAACATATCACCTTACATGGCAAAAGAGACTTTGCATATAAATGAAAGATTTTGAGGTGGGGACATTATCCTGGATTATCAAGATGGGTCCAAATGTAATTACAAATGTCCTTACAAGTGAAAGAGGGAGGCAATAGAGTTAATTTTAGAGTGATGTGGCATGGGAAAGACTTCACCAGTTATTGCTGGCTTTGAAGATAGAAGAAGGGGCATGCCAAAGAATACAGGCAGTCTCTAGAGGTTGAAAAAGGCAAGGGAATAGATTCTCCCCAGAGACTCCAGAAAGAAGTCCCTGCAAACGCCTTGATATTTAGCCCAGTGAAACCTATTGCAGACTTCTGACCTCCAAAAATATAAGATACTAAATTTGTTTTGCTTAAAGTGGCTTAATGCCACTAAATTTATGGCAATTTGTTAAAACAGCAATAAGAAATTAATAAAATATGTTAACACCTTTGTAAAATTAGCTAAGTCTAAACAACTAGAAAGATAAGCAAATTAAAGTTGAATACAATTTGATGAGGCAAAAACATTTTACAAATTACACTGTTTAACATTTCTGACCTCCTCTTTGCAAATAGCCTAGCAGCATTCTCCATGCCATGGCTGCCTCCCAATTTTTGGGGGAAAGTTTAATTTCATAAAATAAACTAGAATAGGACAAAACATCCTTACTTTAGTCTCAAAAGTGGCGAAACTGTCTACCAAGATAACTTTTTCTGGGTGAGGAAAAAGCCCTTCTATAACTCTGGATTTGAAGTAAAAATGTTACTATGTCTCGTAGGAAAGAAATACTCAGTGTACCACTGTGAATGTGGCACAATTTGATCACTGAATAAAAATCTAGCTATTGAGATACTTTTAAAATGGGCCTGTTGTTTAACTTACCTCATAAAAACTAGTTATCTTGATTGTAAGCTTTAATTTGAAAAATATTTCCTGACATTTATATTTAAGTTACATGTAAAGATTCATGAATAAATTTTAAGCCAATACAGACATTTGAATAAAAGCATTGTTTAAGAAAGCAATATGAAGGGAACAATATTCCAGATAAAAATATTTCAAATATTTGAAATCTAGGATCATATTTTCACTTAGTTTTATTTCTCTAAAGTATTATTATATCCAGTTCCTCATTGCATTCCCTATGTGAGGTGGTTTTTGGCATCATCCCCATCCTCCCCACCATTTCCCTTCCTCTGGATGCATCTAGTTTGTCAAGATCTTCCTTAAGTACGTTCACAACTGGACAAAATGCTGCAAGTATGATCTAAACAATGCAGAGAATGTTAAAATCCTTATTCCAGAGATCTTACTCTTAGTAATCCAACTAGGACTCACAGGCTATTATGTCATACCTATTCAGCTGATTTTATTGAACTCAAGTACAGAATTTACAGGTACTCCTATTACATTTCAACTTACTAGTTCAAATAGGCATGGGTTGACAACAAAGCACCCTTTGGGCAGAAGTATTCAATTAGCTATAAACCTATCTGATTGTACTATCTCCCCGATCACATTTCTTCTTGTTGTCCACAAGAATATCATGAGAGAGTCTCACAATGTGCTTTTCTGAACTCAAGATATGATTATTATGGCATGCCCCTATCATGCAATCCTATCAAAAAGGAAATGAAGTCAGTCTGGCAAGTCACTTAACCAGAGGCTCAGTTTCCTCATCTATAAAGAAAGGAAGTTGGACAAAATCCCTTTGAGCTATAAAATTCTATGATTCTAAGAGATTTTATCAGGTAGTAGAAAGACATTGAAATAAATAATGAAGGAAAGCTAACCCATGTGGGAGAGGCACCTTGTCATGAGTAAGTGAGTGGGGTGAAGGGGTGTCTGTAATCCCACACTGATAATCCATAAACCAGAGAGGACTCTAATCTTATTTCTCCTTTCACATAAAGTAAAGCCTCAATTCAGACTTTACCAATTATTAACTCGTGATCGAGCAGAAAGGTTCTGGAATAAAGATTAATACTGTGCAGTCACTGAAAAAAGAAACTTGATAAGCAAACGAAGAATGAAACAATTATTTTTAAGCCCTTCAGAAATATTTAATTTCATGCAACCATTGAAACTGCAAATTATTCTTAGTCATTAGAACAGACACTTATTTGGCTTTGGCTTCAGTCATTTCATACACTTAAAAATAGTAAAGCTAAATTTTGAAGAAATCTATTAGCCACAGTTTTCCAACATTCAGGTTAGTCTTTCCTCTTCTTACCCAGGTATTTGAACAGTGCTGGTAGTGTAAAAACTGTATATAAGCAAAATAAACAAAAATACACTTCTTGGATTCTCTCCAGAATTTATCTCATGTACTTAAAAACAATTTCCCTTTCTCTAAGCCAGTAAATTTCAACAGTATTGTTCTTGTTACTATTTTCTCCAACTAAACTTACCTACTTGTCTATTACATAAAGCAGACAAAAAAGTTAAATTCTGTAGATTTTAACTTTTTTGATTCTGCAGTGTGCCAAGATCCAATCGCATGTGAAGAATGGGTTGTTGGTGGGTAATAATGAGGCTGGGCTGCACAAGCCACTATCTAGGACTCAATGGGAGTGTTCATAAAGGCCACTAGGCCAATTGTGTCAAGATTATGG
This sequence comes from Nomascus leucogenys, assembly GCF_006542625.1. NCBI lineage: Eukaryota > Metazoa > Chordata > Mammalia > Primates > Hylobatidae > Nomascus > Nomascus leucogenys. The sequence continues at coordinate 74,998,903 of NC_044398.1, read as the reverse complement.
CTCCCTACCCAAAAAGGCTGAGCTGATAATGAAATTTCTCACCAGCCCTCTAGATTGGGCATAAGGGCATAAGATTCTACATAATAGTTATGATCATATTAGAGAAATTTTATATTCTTTAGTTATCTGAGATTAAAATACCAGTTATAATGTATAGTATATTTTAAGGCACTTGGCTTTCAAAGACATTTTTCAATATTGTATAATAAATCAAAATTAAAACTATATCCTTACAACAGTAAGTGGAACATATTATTTTCATGTTCAGAAAGGAAAATTGAGGCTCAGAGAGACTAAGTTATTAAAGCTCACAGGGTGTCAGGGGAAATTAAAGTTTTAATGTGAATTTGTATGATCCCAAATCCATGTTATTTCTATTCCAGCACACTGCCACTCAAAGATGACACAGACTCTATCTACAACAAGCTCACAGCCCAGGACTCTACACAATTAATCAGTTATAAAGTAAAGGGTATAATGTTGGACTAGTGTACAATGCAAACACAGTCATATGCTTCTTCTGTAATAAAGCAAAAAAGATGTGTTTAAAAGGAAAATGTAAAGTATTACAAGAAAGGCAAAGGTTGGGTAAGAAAAAGAAGATTTTTAAAAGCTGGAAAAGACATTTAGAAAAGACGGCATTTCAGGTGTTGAAAACAAATATGGCTTTGATATCCAGAGGTGGGATGGGACATTTCAGGTGGGAAAAAGAACATCAACAAAGGCACAAAAAATGGAAACGATAAGGCATACATGTAGAGCAGCAAATCATTCAGATCTGCTAAAGCAGTGTTTCCTACATTTCCTTGGTATGAATTCCTCTGGAATTCATTAAAAGTACAGCTTCCTAGGCCCCTCGCTTGGAAATTCTGATTTAGGGGGTCTGAGATAAGGCCTAGGATTCTTAATTTTTAAAAAGTATGTCAAGTGATTTTTATCACCAGGAAAGTTTAACAAGTACTAGTCAAAAGAGCAGAGTTGGTGAAAGAGAGTCATGACAGCAGAATCTTGGAATAATAGGACAAGAAATTTGGCCTTATTTCTATAGTAAACAGACAGTAAAAATAATATTTTAAGCTTCAGGAAGGCTGCTCTGGTAGTGGAAGGAAAAGAAGAGAGGGGAGATGGGAAACTGGTCTATAGACTACCACACCAGTCCGGTCCAGAGATAATGAGGGCTGAACAAGGGTAGTAGCAACAACAAATTAAAAGGAAAAAACAGATTTGAGATACATCTTGGATAAAAATTTGCCAGGACAGTGCAATGAAAAAATATATGAAAAAATCACAACGGAATCTAAAGTCCTTCTTTGGAAGATATTGACACCAGGAATACAAAGTCACAAAATAAGAAGTTTGAGAAGAAAAAGATAGTGAGTTAAGACTTGCCCAGGGCTTGAGAAACTAGTGTCCAATAAGCAGCTGGAGAAAAGAAGAGTAAACCAGCCTAGAGATATAGACGTGAGAGTCAGATACAAGCATTTGATGATAACTTTATAACAAAGCACCCCCTATGAAAGAGCCAGATGAGAAAACTATGATGACACAATACTAGGATAATAATACTCATTTGATAATGAACAGTATTTGGGTTATAATTTTCTTGGCAGAGCGAAAAGATTTTACTCAGTCCTTCTAAAAGTGTTTAAAGTGTTTTTCAGGTTTAAGAAAGAAAATAAAGAGCAAGACAGCACTATCTGTGGTGGGTCCTTGTACATTTCAATCTGAAATGCAAATTGCTTTTGGAGTATAAGTCCACAATATTCAGTATAATTTAAACATATCATTTTTCTATTTTGTACAGTAGAAAGCAGCAGAAGGAAGATAATCTTTGAACATTTAACACATGCTGCTGTTACAAATAGAAAAAATTCAAACTAATTTCCTAGTCAAGTCTATCTCAAAGTAATTGTGAACGAAACTTACTTTAGACTAGAAATTAATTTCAACAAAAAAACTGACAGAAAAACTTTCTCCTGCCCTTGCTCTCCAAGGCTGCTCAACCTACTATCCAGGACCCTATGGGATTTAGGGAAGGACAATGGGCCAACTGCCTTCCCTAGCTGCCTTCTATCCCAGAATGCTATGCTACCAGTGAAATTTCTCACCAACCTTTGAGATGTCTTGGGCTTGAAGGAGACAGCTTCTACAGCATTCATAAGCATATGAGAGACTTAACTAGCTAAAAAAAACCTCAGTTCAAAACTTCTGATTCTACCACCTCTTAACTGCATGATCGTGGACGAGTGTTTTAACCCTCTCTGAGTTTCACTGTCTTTATTCTACAAAATAAGAAAAATAATATCTATATTGCATGGTTGTTATAGGGATTACATAAAATAAACAGTATAGTTAGCAGATAAGAAGATAAATTATTGTAATGCAGTATGATAAATGCTTTGATGGGCATAGACAGATTATCACGGAAAGAAGTACCTAGCTTAGCCTGGGTGGGAGTTCAGTGGCAGGGGGAGGTAGAAGTAGTAGAAGGTGATAGTAGAGCTAAATCTTAAAGGAAAAACACTTTAAGGAGAGAGCACACTCCTGGCAAAAGGAAAAACAGCGGTGGGGGAAGTGTGAGGAAGGTATGGGTATGTAAGGAAACCTGACATCTTTAGAAAACATCAATGAAAAGGAACCCTGGCAATTTCCAAATCTAACATTCGTGGTTTTGTCCATTCACAAACATAACCACAGAATCATGACACATAGTAAATCATTTTGATGAGGCATAAATTTGAATCATGAACAATGCAAGACTAGTGCACTGACATCTAAAGAAGATGACTCTTCAGATATTGAGGTGACAGAGTGATTGGTGACGTTAAAGAATTGGGAAATGAAGTTTTTGTAAAAAAATGAATATAGTTTTGACATCTAAAGTAAAGACACTTCCTAAAGCAACTCTGAACAAGGGCTAAGAGCCCAGGAGAAATATTCGGCCTTATCTCCTAGAGTTTAGAATGTTGGTGTATAGGTAAATGGAAACTGAATCCATGGCAGCAAATACATCACTCAAGGATACAATAAAAAGCAACAAAAGATTATGACCAAAATATTTCATATACACACCATTTTAATTACATTTTAATGCAAGGGGTATTAAGTAGAGTGCTTACTAGGTGTCCAACATTAGCCTGCAAAACCATGCTCACTAATAAGGGAACATATGGATAAAGAAGTAAAAACAAGAATAATAATAATATGCTTTTAATTCGATGTTATTGTTAGAGTTGGTAAGAAATAGATAATTATGTTACGCAAGTAAGGCTTATAGGTTATAAACTTTCAATTACAACAATAAAGACTATAAACCTAATCCTTTAGGTCTCAGTATTCACTAATTTTCAAAAAAGAAAGGCATATCAGAACCTTTAGGAGTAGAAACCCTTGAAGATAGTTTTCTTGTAGTATACATACCAGAATTACTGCTCTAAACAATGACAAGACACTGTGTTTCAGTCATGAGCATTATGATGCAAGCAATATTGAAGAAAACCACATGTAAAGGCCGACAGGAAGGACTGGCAGAATAAAAAGGCCAGGAGGCACTGCATAATTCAAGGGCATGGATTTAATAGCTACAAAGACCTGGGTTCAGTTCCCAGCTGTAGCTACTTATTGGTTATGTTACTTTGGGCAAATTATAAACTATAGCTGCATTTATTCATGAGTAAAATGAGGATGATAATATCACCCATCTCAAAGGGCTGTAATGAGAATTAATGAAATAAAAAATACATAAATAACATTAAAATGAATATAAGAGTTTTGGTCTGTGACTGTTTATAACAGTAATGATAATAATCATTATCACCTATCATACCACCTGAACAAATAGCAGGAACCGAATCATGAAGTTCAACCATTCAAAAAACTGCAAGTCTAGTTCAAACGGATTTTTTTAAAATGCCAACGTTAAAAATAAATAGGATAATCTCAAAAGTTGCAAACATTACTGACCGCAAATCAATTTACAAATTCAATGAACACTTACTGAGCCTGCCCCACGTAAAACATGCTGTGCCAGATATAGTAGGAGATACAATAGTGAGTAAGATATAGACCCCAATCTCTTTTATAAGTTAGAACAAAGGGCAAATTAGAGATTACCTGACTAACTCGATTTACTTCCTCCTCTTCTTCCTCAGCTTCCTCTCCAAACGAAAGTAAACTAAAATTTCTAGTCCAAAAAAGGAAAGAAAAAAGAAAGAGAAAATCAAATCAAACTTATAAATACCTTATTTTCAGAGCAACAGAATTCACAAGAAGAAATACATTCTGACTGTTCTAAAAAAAACCATATTACTCAGTATTCAGCAGAAGTATTCTAACGATCTATATTTTCAGTATGATGTTAAAGCTTTTGCCTCACAGCACCAATGTTTCCTATATTATACTAACTTTTAAAGACCAAAAATCCCTCCTGAGCATTACCATTAAATGTACTGAGTCAAGCATGACAGAAATAATTACACTTTTTTATATTTATCAAAACTGATAGCAAAATGGGTTTCTGAAAAACTAGTAAGTATATATCCCTGAGTGCTACAAATGGGAAGCAATTAATCTAGTATTTGGCAAAATATTTTTTAATATTTTAAAATTAATATGTATACAAAATTGTCAGAGCAAAAAAATATGAGCAATAAACAACTAAAATAGCCCACAAGGAGAAAAAACTAGGTTTGTCTCCTCTGATTCATCAGACAAAAGTAATCTCAAGTAAGATAAACAATAAGTTACTAAAACTGTATCTCAAATAGAAAAATTAAAGATGTGGCAGCGAAACAGATGTGTTTTTTTTTTTCCCAAAACCTAGAAGCAAGCAATAACCAACATATCATCCCCAACATATTTGCTGGAAACAAAAACAAAGCAAAACACACCAAAAAAATGACTTCAGAGTTTATTGTTAAGATAAATCAGTGATGACACACTGTATATGAACATAGTGACAGTGACCTTTCATCCAGATAGATTAATCAAAATAAGCTGATCAAAGAATTTTTAAAAATCAAATAAATAATTCTAATAAGCAGTTATTTTGCCACAAGGAATTAACTGCTTATTAAAGTGTCTGGCTCATATCTGACAGTTTATAAAACAATTTAACTTTGTATTTGTAGGATATCAAGGACAAAGACTAATAGGTATGGAATGCCTATACTACTGGGTGTTTTAACATACCTCTTCTCATTTAATCCTCATAACAACCAGGAGCTGAACTTATTCTAATCTCCATTTTATAGGAAGAGGTAACTGAAGCTTAGAAAGTTTAATCAACTTTGCTTTTTATTAACTAGGTTTGGCAGGATTATATCTAGAATTGATCAAATCAAACAATTATAGGTACAATAAAATCTCTAATAAGGATCCTACAATTCAGTAAAAGAATATGTTGAAATCAAGCCCTGCGGTATATACAGACAGTATTAATAATGTAGAATATTGTCCAAAATACTGAAATTTATTTTTTCATTCCTATTTTTTGGAAAATTATCTTCTGGAAATAAACCAGAATACTGAATGAAACAGCTTTATATTTTAAAACATTTATAATAATATTATTTTTAATAGCACCAAAAAAGGAGTAAAAAGTTAAATACAAGTTAAATTGCATAATGCAATCATGCAGTCATTAAAAATATTCTTTATACTTTTCTCTACTTTCTATTTTTCCTGAGTGAGCATATATTAATTTTAAAATAAGCAACAAACAAAAGTTTCTCAACAACTCATTTATATAAATAATTGTTACAGGGATCATAAAATATGTATCTATTAACACAGATTTCATATGAACAACTGAGATGACATGTTTGTAGCTTAAGTTTAAGATATACTGCACCTGAATACAAGAGTTGCTCATTTAGGAAAACAAACAAACAAACAAAGCCACTAATATGGTTTCGCTGTGTCCCCACCCAAATCTCATCTCGAGTAATTCCCACAATCCCCATGTGTTTTATGGAAGGGACCCTGGTGGGAGGTGACTGGATTATGGGGTGGTGTCCCCAAAGCTGTTCTCATGATACTGAGTGAGTTCTCATAAGATCTGATGGTTCTTAAGTGTTTGACAGTTCCTCCTTCCCACTCACTCTCTCCCCTGCTGCCTTGTGAAGAAGGTGACTGCTTCGCCTTCCTCCATGATTGAAGTTTCCTGAGGCCTCCCTAGCCATGTGGAATTGTGAGTCAATTAAACCTGTTTCCTTCATAAATTACCCAGTCTCAGGTATATCTTTATAGCAGTGTGAAAACAGACCAATACAACCACACACTCATAATTCCAATATCTCTCAGTCTCAGGCATGTCTTTATAGCAGTGTAAAAATGAATTAATACAACCACACACTCATAATTCCAATATCTCGCTGGTTCAAACTGGCCTCTCCTTTGCTAGTAAACAATTACTATAAAAGGAAATAAAGTAAACTAAATGAATGAGTGTCATTTTTCAAGCTGAAGAAAAATCTCTACACTATGATTACTTTGTGCCTTTGGGTTTCAATTTCTTTACTTCCTCCTCTGGTTTCTCTTTTTTCGGCCTTTTAATTTCTCTTGGAATGATGTCATCAAAAGGATTAAACAAAACCTATGAAAAAATATTTTGAAAACATTATTCCATTAACATTTCACAAAAAATCAAACCCAGTATGTAATTCCATTGGTATAGTGTCTACATTTTTCCCCACATAAACATTATTAGTATAGTGATATATATTTACTACACAACATGCTTCCACTTACACGGCCTCACTGGATTCTCTCATTAATCCTATGTGCTATTAAGTAAGGGATATTTTTCCCCATTTTACAAAAGGGAAAAATATTTAAGAAAATGTAAATGATACGCAGTAAACAAGATCAACTCAGATGCTTTGATTCCAAATCAAGTATTCTTGCTTCCTCAATGAAGGATCATTCTTTTTTTTTTTTTTTTGAGATGGAGTTTTGCTCTGTCGCCCAGGCTGGAGTGCAGTGGTGTGATCTCGGCTCATTGCAACCTCTGCCTCCCAGGTTCAAGTGATTATCCTGCCTCAGCCTCCTGAGTAGCTGGTACTACAGGCGCATGCCACCACGCCCAGCTATTTTTTTTGTATTTTTAGTAGACACAGGGTTTCACTGTGTTAGCCAGGATGGTCTCCATCTCCTGACCTCATGATCCATCCACCTCAGCCTCCCAAAGTGCTAGGATTATAGGTGTGAGCCACCGTGCCCAGCAGATCACTCTTAAATTACCTATGAAGTCACTTCTTTGGGCTAAATAAACCTAATTCCTTTAACTTCCCATTATGAGGTAAGCTTTTCAGTCATTGGATTATCAGATAAAGTTTCATCTTTGAATTATAACCTTTAATTAAAAAAATTCTTAACTAGAAACTGTGCCCAAATAAATTAGAGATAAAATTTGAGTTGTGATGTTAACTTAGTATAAAGCCTTCATCCAATAGTTTAAAAATACTAAGAATCAACTCCTCTGAAACGACAACTTAAGTGCTATATCTCATAATAATCATGCTCCTACCTCACAGCTTTTTATTTTGTGTGGATTATGTGGTCTTTCTTCATCATCAATGTCTACTTCTGACAGTCGCAACATGTTATATACTGTATCCCCTGTAACCTATCAAATTAAAAATATAATGTAATTGAAAATTATTGCACTCATCCTTTGAATTAAGAGAAAACCTTCGAAAACATCTTTCAAATAATTAAAAGAAAATTTCATATGATTACATAAAAATATATGCATTTAATAATGCAAATAAAGCAACTTTATCTTAAAGGAGAAAAGCATGGATGGAGTTCAATCCCCCAATACGTTTTTTGGAAATTTCCAATATATATGTAATGTAAGTTTTTATTAATAATATAATGCCAAATAATCTCCTACTGAATGACAACTTTTCATTCAGTTATAAAATAACTGAATTTTTTCATTCAGGATAAAATAAGCAAATAACAATAACAATGTGGTAAATGCTTTAGAGACATTATCTCATTTTAATCCTCACAAACATGCTAAAAGTAGGAACTAATATTATCCTTCTACAGATAAGAAAAATGAGGCTCAAAGAAGCTATAAAACCAACAGTGATGGCCTTTCTAACTTCTAACTATGCTACACATTGTCTCTGATGTGTTAGTTATATAACCCAATTGTAAAAACTGAGGCAGAATGGCAACTTAAATCTCATTTTATTATACACTCTTATTTTTAAGAAATAAATGGAGGGAATCTATAAACATCAGACAGGCTGTGGTGGAGTGGCTCAAAAGAATGTGCCAATGCATATTTCCTAACCTACTGTTATTATTAATAAGTATTAACCAACAACATTGCAACATATGGTTTTAGTGTGATTCCTTTCATTCAGTGTTTTTCAAGAGTTTTAAAACAACACCAGCGTTCCAATTGTACTGAATTTGTTTTTTTCCCTTTTATCATCACAAAATCCAGGTTTGCCCGGCATATGGGGAAACCATTCTTACTTAACCAGCAGAGGGCGCTGATGCACTAGTGATGTCTGATATGCCTAAGACTTAAAACATACAGAAATATATTTATGAGAATGGAGAAGAGTGAGAGAAGAAAACCTTCAGAATCCCTTTTTAAAGGGAATTGTTAAAAATTCTGTAGAAAGGACGCTCCCTAATATGACATCAAATGTGAGCAGGATTAAATAGGTACTATTCAAAGTAATATTTACAGTAAGAAGTTTCAATGTCAACACAAATTCCACTTTAAACTTAAGAAAATCCATCATTAATAAACTGTAAACTACTAAATATTATTACTAAATGTCTTTCCAAAAATGTAAAATCAATATTGGCTAAGTGGCACATTTTAGCTCATACCATTACTATGATTTTAAAGAAGGAATACACTAAAGTCACAACTAATGACTGAATCGAAAGATGCAAAAAAGAATTTAGATGCTCCCTCATAGTGCACTATAATAGGAATATATTCCATCATTTTTTAAAATAATAAACATATCCTATGGAATGTTTTTTACAAAGGTAGCTCTTAGATAAGTTAATCATATGTATCTTAGAAGCCTAAGGAATAACATAAAACCAAAAACTGAACCACAGGTTTAAAATCACTGGACACTAACCTTTCCAAAGATGGTATGCTTATTGTTAAGTTCATCCGCTCGACCCAGTGTGAAGAAAAACTGGCTGCCATTATCATGAGAACCAGCATTTGCCATGGCAACCAGTCCTCTCCGATTAAAACGCAACCGTGAATGAAATTCATCCTGAAACGTAAAAAAGATTTAGTGAATGTCCTCAGTCATAAGACCCTTCATATGCAGTTATTCAACTTGACCCGCAAGGTCCCATACAACTTCTAATAAAAAATGCAGACATTTTACTTAATTGATTTTCAAGTATTTACTATTCTTTCAATGTTATTAAACTTGAATTCACTAGACTTTATCTTCTAAATATACTCAGACAGAAATATACCCTATTTTGTAGAAAGCTGCTTAGTTACACCTAAAGGAAGAGTACCCAAGGGGGAATGGATTTCTAAGTCATTTCCCTATTCTCATCCCAAAGTCAGCTAAGCTTTTGAAATCTTCTATTATTTCTCCCAGAAAACTACCTTTGAGCCATTGCAGAGTATTCAATTATTACTCCTTCCCATCTCATTCTAAATGTCATTAAACAATTGCTTTGTTCTTGTTTTTTAATTCAAATAATCTACTACGATTGTGTTACGTAATTTTACCATGTCTTTTTAAAGTCCTAAGTTGAATCTTCTCTGAAATGGCACTGATTCTATTTGCCAGTTTTCAAAAGAGCAGGAAGAAGCCTTTCTAAGGTGGTTTTCTCACCATGATAGGGCTACTTAACAAATACATGAGTCTCTTAGTTAACGGAATTTCCATCCAGCCTGATACTGAACTCATTTATAAATGTAGCCATGTTATATCATAAATGCTTTTTACAAAGGATGATATTTTTCCTTAATAATTCTCAAGAGCTCTGAACTCAATGGATCATAACTCTGTATACTGTATTCAAAATGACCTAATTGAAAAATGTAACAAGATAACTGTATTACCTGAAAATAATGAAGCAAAAATCTCAAGTTAGGAAGGAATTGTTAAAAACAGCTATTCTGTCACACTAAATAAAAGAATAAAAGAATGCTTCTGACTAGACAGAGTATCTAAAATCATGAGAAGTCTTACCATGGTAAAATATAAAATAGTCTAAAAGTGACATCTGAGACTTTTAAAATAACTATTCCACATTTCTAAGGCCATTATCATCTAGAAATTAAAGCAAACAGTTCAAGTATTTTCTTCAAGAATCACACAATGACTCAGTAAAAGACGAAAGGAAAATATAATCTATTCCATTAGTATAAAAACAAATTTTTCAAAAACTCCCATATTTTAAGAGGTACAATATTTATTCATTCAAAGAACATGATATTGGTGCCATCAAATTAATAGCAAACACAACTTTTAGCTTTTACTTGAACCTGCTATTGTTAATATCTTCACTATGACATTAACTCCTTTTCTTCTTAGATCTATGTTGGCAGTTAAGAAATCACTGACCTGTTCTTGATTAATGCATCTTTTACAGACTATTTATTTATTTATTTATTTTTTTGAGATGGAGTCTCGCTGTGTCGCCCAGGCTGGAGTGCATTGGTGCGATCTCCGCTCACTGCAACCTCCACCTCCCAGGTTCAGGCAATTCTCCTGCCTCAGCCTCCTGAGTAGCTGAGATTACAGGCGTGTGCCACCATGCCTGGCTAATTTTTGTAATTTTAGTAGAGACGGGGTTTCACCATGTTGGCCAGGCTGGTCTCAAACTCCTGACCTCAAGTGATCCACCCCCCTCAGCTTCCCAAAGTGCTGGGATTACAGGCATGAGCTACTGCGCCCAGCCTGATGTTTATATACTAACGTGAAACGTTTTTTCCTCTTGTGGAACACAATCATTTTCGATTAAGCAATCCAAACTGACTTGGAAATAATAATAACAACAAAAATAATAATAAAAATAATAATTCAGTCTTACTTTGAATGGCGCTCCATAGATAGACTCTCCACCACTCCCTGTGCCAGTAGGATCTCCGCCTTGGACTATAAAACCAGGCACAACTCTATGAAAAATGGTATTGTCATAATAAGCTGAAAAAAAATAAAAATAATTTATCAATGTCTAAAATTAATCATATCTACAGTTACCAAAATTAATACAGCTAGAGTCAAAAGATTTATTTTCCAGAATGTTAAATACGCTCCCAAGCCAAAACCTTTTGTATCCTCCTTCTTATAAAATAGTTACTTCTCAAAACAGCACACATTTCTACAGAAACCATCATTGTTGACTTTTTGTTTTTATTTCTAGGATTCTCTCAAACTCTGGATTGGTCTTCAAAATAGAAATTAGAGAGTTCTGATAGGGAGGAGAAGCAATACTGTGCCCCAGGGGACATTTGTCAATTTCTGAAAATATTTTTGGTTATCACAAATGGGGGATACTACTGGCATCCAGCGAGTAGGGGGCAGGGATACTGCTAAACATCCTATACTGCAAAAGACAGTTCCCACAACAGAGAATTACCAGCCCAAAATGTCAACTGTGTGGAGACTGAGAAACCCTGGCAAAGATGAATACCTTATTTCCTACTGCTTCCTCTTTTCCTCACAGGAAATTAATTTATTAACATACGAACTCATAACATATCAAAATTACTTATTTATAGGTCTAGAACCATCAATATACCCTCCTCAAGAAACTTTGAATAAATAAAACAAATAACACAATACATGCTTGAGTCCAATTAGCTCAGTTTGCTAAATGATTGAAATAAATTATTCATATTTATATGTAATTCAAAAATATACAATTGGAGTATATAATTTAGAACTCATAAATACACAGAAGAGACTGTATATGACCTCCTATACTATATATTATCTGGAACCTAAAATCATTAGGGTACTTCATAGAAGAAAAGGAAGTTAACTTGGGAATGGCAGAAGCATGGCATCTCAGTGAGGCAAAGCATAAGCGAAAAATTGAGTGCGGAGCAGGAATTAGAGTTTGCCTGAATAAGAGAATTTACATTAAGAAGTAGCAATAACAACCAACATGCATAAGAAAAGATGCTCAATATTATTAGTCATTAGAGAAATGCAAATCAAAACCATGATCAGACACTACTTCACACCCACTAGAATAGCTAACATCAAAAACCTTAAAAGAATAAGTGTTGGTAAGGATGTGATGAAACTGGAACCCTTTTACATTGCTGGTGGGAATATAAAATAGTGTAAAAAGTTAAATACAGAATTAGCATGTAATCCAGCAATTATGATTCCAGGGGTGTGTGTGTGTGTGCACGCGCATGTGCGCACGTGTGTGTATACAAGTAATATATATGTTTATATATTAATATATAATTTCTAAGTATAAATATATATAGTTCAAATGAACAATATATAATATATAAGTAATTATAAGTTATAAGTAATTTTGATATATATTGTTTGATATATAAACTATATATAATATATATATCACTGTGCACATGATCAGATTTGCTTTTACAAAACATCATATTTATATATATTATTTCTATATATATCCAAAAGAATTGATTGTTTATATATATATATCCAAAATATATATTTGTATATATATCCAAAAGAGTTGAAAACAAGTACTCAAATACTCACACACAAATGTTCATAGCAGCACTATTCACAAGAGCTAACAGGTGTAAACAATTCAAATGTGTATCAATGGATGAATGGATAAATAAAATGTGATATATACATATGATGGAATATGACTGTCACAAAAAGGAATGAAATACTCATACATGCTACAAAATGGATGAACTTCAAAAACATGCTAAGTGAAAGAATCTAAACACAAAGTCACATATTGTCTGACTCCATTTATAAGAAATATCTGGAATAGGTAAATCTGCAGAGATGGAAAATAGATTGGTGGTTGCTGGGGGCTGTGGGTGGAGGAGAGGTATATTAGTCCATTCTCACACTGCTATGAAGAAATACCCGAGATTGGATAATTTATAAAGGAAAGAGGTTTAATTGACAGTCCCACATTGCTGGGGAGGCCTCAGGAAACTTACAATCATGGCAACGGCAAAGGAGAAGCAGGCACTTTCTTCAGGCAGCAGGACGGAGTGAGCGCAAGCAGGGGAAATGCCAGATGCTTATAAAACCATCAGATCTCATGAGACTCACTCATTATCACAAGAACAGTAAGGGAGAAAATGCCCCTATGATCCAATCACTTCCACCTGGTCCTGCCCTAGACATGTGGGGATTATGGGGTTTACAATTCAAGGTGAGATTTGGGTGGGGACACAGAGCCAAACCATATCAAGCGGAGAATAGAGAATGACTGGGTTAATGGATACAGAGTTTTCTTTTGGGGTAATAAAGTGTTTTGGAACTACACAGAGGTGCCGGCTGCACAATATAGTGAATATACTAAATGACGCTGAACTGTACACTTTAAAATGGTTAGTTCTATTTTATATAAACTTCACCACAGTTTTTTCAAAAAATGCTTTAGGTAGAAGGAAAAAAATTTTACATCACTGAAATTAGTTCTGTACTTACATTAGGTAAGCACAAGTGGAAAACATATGTAGTATGAAGTACTGAATAAACAAAAGCTATTATTTTTGTTGTTGTAAAAACAAACAAAAAGCAAATAGCAACAAAGCAGGTTGTGGTTGAGCCAATTATCGAGTTAGGCAGTCATGATTCAGTCACATGCTGAGGGTTACAAAGCAGAAAGATGGAAAGAGCACAGTTCCCTAAAGATTTCACTGAGCTTCCCTAACGATTTCACCAGATTTCTTGACATACAGGATTATAAATGTCTTTATTATTTAAATCATTTTGAGTTGGGTCTTCTATTACCTGCAACTGAATACAACCTGAATATAACTCAATGAAAACTATTTATCAAGTATCTACTGTGGGCCAGGCATTTTACTGATACAATTACTGACATAATTTATAAAGTTCCTATTTTAGTGGCTTGGAGACACCCTCATAATTATTTATATTTGCAAAGTATAACTGGATATACAATGCATATTTTAAAAACTATAATCTGTATTCCAACAACTGTATTCAGTACACAGTACATAAGAAGTAGAAAGGAAGACCAGCTGATTTTTGCTTAGTCCCTTCTCCCAGTGCAGGGCAGTTGGGCTGTATTTACAAGAGCTCCCTAGTGCAGACAAGTTCCCTCTGGTTACAAATAGACACTATAAAAACCAAAAGGTTTTAAGGTATCTCTCCTATATTCCTAGGTAACCATTTCATCAGTTACACTAACACTGTATGTAGCAGTCAGGAGTTTGAGTCTTGCCTTTTGCTAGCTATACAATCTTAAACTCCATTTTCTCATAAATCTAATAACATAAATTAAGGCACAGTGTCAATCTGAAGATTAAATAATGTGAAAGCAAACTACACATTTTCAAGTTCAACACAAATGTGAGGTCAAACTAACATCTTCACTCAAATGCTAGAAATTCATATTCAAATTTGAATATAAAATATACCCCAGTATATATCATATAATGAATATTCCTCTAGACCCATAATAAGCAGTCAACCAATACTTTTTGAGCACTGTGCACATGATCAGATTTGCATTTTCAAAATGTCACTTACCCAGGGTGAATATATTAGAAAGAGACATGACTGGAGAGAGAGGGGGAGTGAGAGAGAGAGAGAGAAAGAAAGCAAGAGAGAGCGCAAGTGCATGTGACAGACAGCCAGTGAGAGAATGCAAGCAAGCAACTACTGTCCAGAGAGCCACTACATAACTATGGCTTATCTTGAGATACACAGATTCAAGAACTACTTATGAAGCCAGATCCATAAGACCCACATATATGTTACCTGTGATGGAAAAAGGACATGAAAGAGGTCTTTATTACTTGTGTTTTCAAATTTTAGAATTTCACCATTTTCTTTCTTTTTCCTATTTTCCATTAAGTATTTCAGTGATGCTGGCTTTTTATTTTAAGATTTTCTTTATGATTTTCCTAGTTATATTCCTGTTGAATGCATGAAATTATTATACTATATATAAATGAGTAAGAATTTTCTATACTGTCTACACTATAACTTTGTATTCTAACATAGCTGGAATTTCCAATGTCCATAAATCTTCCATATCTACTATTTCTACTTCTTTGTAATTTATTAGTAATTACTATTGAACTATGCATTTATACTGGTATTTATAGTTTATAATACTGTATAATATATTTTGCTGCTTGCGATGTTTATTTGATTTTCTTAAATTTTTATGCATCATCACAAGTATTTTGAAAAAGCTTTATTATTTCATTATGCATGTTCATAATATCCTCCTGAATGTTCTCCACTATTGAAAAAAGATACCTAAATGTATCTTAAATATGAAACAAAGTTCCTATTTGATTGCTGTCATTCTAGTATTTGTCACATGGTTTCTATTTCTGGCTACAATAATATATGGGCATTATCACATATTTTGACTAATTATATTTCTTGCCCAAGTTCATACAGGAATTTATACTTGCACTTTAAAGTAGTTATACGTTTCTTCTTCTAGAATCCTGTTTTGTGTTTAACTATGTAAATATTATCATTAATAACTTTTTATCTAACACTCATCTTGCGACCTGTCTGCACTATTTACTCCAGCCTCTGTGGTATTTTTTTAAACAAATATTTTAGTTTTGTAAAGAAATTTCTTTTAACTTGTAGCATATTTATGCTTATATTTGTCACTCTAAAGAATTACTAAACTATTATTAAAGAATAAAAGATAAGCAATGAAGTATGGACCATGATGAGACAAGAATGATATGAAACAAAGGTGAAGAGATTAGTAGTTACACAATGTATTAAACATTTTGATTTTCTTATCCACTTCTCCCTCCGCTCCCCACTTGTCTATAAAACAAACATAAAATTATACTCCTTCCTCACACTGGAGGAACTAATGAAATTATCAAAGCTAATAAGCTTCTCTTTCATTCCTTTATATCTTTTTTGCCCTATTTTTTAATTGATCAGTTTTTAAAAGTTCCACTCATTTTAAATGTACACCTAACTATGCTGCAAAGACCAAAAATCTAAGATTAAGTCTGTATAATGTAGATCTTTTGGTTTTGTAAAGGCTATAAACCATCCTTTGGCTATGAACATCATTTTAGTTAAGGGCCATATCTGAGACTGCGCTCTTACTTGTTCATGTTTTTATTCATTTGCTTTTAAATTCTGGAAACCATGCTTTAAAAAAATTAATATGAGTGTTTCAAGATCTAGAAACATTATGACTCGTCTAAATCACAGCAGCAAAGAACTAAAATGGAGTTTTCTGGATTATATTTTTGAAACCTTGACTTAACTCATTTAGGAGCATCCTTGTTTAAATCAGTCTTCTTAGGCTTCATGTTAGCCTTTCCAATAGTAATTCTATCTCTATACAATTAAGAGGATTGGTGAATTTGATTAAGATAATTGTTCTGGTTATTTTTAAAATTATTTTTCTATTCTTTCTTCTTTCTCCTTGCATTATTATAAATAGGGGAATAATTGTTTGTTGTAATAATTGAGTTTCATCATCACCCAACTTAAGAACTTCATTTCTTCTTCACTGTCACATTGTATCCAGATGTTTTCTACTTCTTCCATTCACCTGGTCATGGATTGCAATTTACCATTCATTCTTTCTAATGTTTTTGTAATTTTACTCTCCTTCTGTAAAACTTGAGCTTTTGAATCCTCAAAACTTCTTACCAGAAACAAGTCTGACTTTTCCATGTCTCCTGTGTTTCTCAACTTGGTTAACAGATATTTGAGGTCTCTCTGACTGAACTACCTACCTGACTCTATTTCCTTCCTGCCTGCCATAGCAATTATTAACAATGGTCTTTGCAGATGTCCTTTCATTCTTTCTCTCTCTTTCGCTCCACTCCTCCCCACCTCTCTCTTTTGGAGACGGGGTGGTATCTGGGTATTTTTCATTTCTTAAATCTTCACCTGATAATTATGTTTGTCTAACTATTTAGAGAGATCTCATCATAACATACTACGGGATTCTCTTTCACACCTTGCTTCTAACCCAAAATGCTGTTTTCTGATACCTTGAATAAAACTGTCTCCAAAAATCAAGTATAACATAGAAGAACAATGATTTGCCACCACTGGAGATATTCCAAACCATATGTAATGTATTCTAGAAGCCAACAAAAAGCTCTAAAAATGGAAGGTTTACTTCCCTAAGAGAATACTCTGCAGGGAAAAACACTTAAGTGGATGTATAATTCTGCAGCGTTTTAAAAAAAAGAAAAATAGTTACTTCATGACTCAAATCTAAAAAAACTAGAGATATTGATAATAGTATCACTGGATGCTAGCTGGAAGGCTGTGTGGAGAAACTAGAATTCTGAACAGATATTTAAAAATGGATAGACTTAAACAGTAAAAAAGGGAAGAAAAAGCATACCAAAAAAAGGTGAACTAATATGAGGATATGTATGAAAGTGGAAACGGAAAGGAAATGCTTAGGAAATAATGTCGAACTAAAACCATGTGGTTAGTGCAACGAGATAGAAAGTTGGATAGCTAGGAAGCCAAGCTACCTGAGGATTCAAATACCATATAAACAAGTGAGAGAGAAAAGAAATTAAAGATGAAAGACAGGAAGGGGAGCAGGCAAGAGGCAATTACAGTCATACAGGTGAAAGGCAGACTGGGGAAGAAATTGGTAAATTTGGTTTTACACTGGTTTTGTTATAGCTAACAGTGGAAGGCTCCAGTTGAAAAGTTCACTAGGCAATTAGATACGTAAATTAGTACTAGGAAGAGAAGAAATGACTGAAGTTCTAAATGTGGTAGTCATTTGGATTGAAGTAACAACTAGAGAGTGATGACAATAGAGAACTACAGGCAATCTTAGGGAATACCCAAATTTAGAGAATGAAAGAAAGAAGTGTAAGATAGCAAAGAAAACCAAAGAGGACCACAGTATTATTTGTTGAGATAAATTGCTTTGTTAAAAGTATTCAAATTTATTTTGGGTAGTTTTTATCTCTTATCTCAACTTCCTGACACCCAGCTCAATACCACATCCTCATAGCAACACCTGTCACTCATGACCACTATTTAACACTAGTCTTCAATGTTGTGAAGAAGACACTGCAGTTTATTTTTAAATTAACAAGAATTTCTCCAGTAGAATAAAAGTCAACAGTTATAATTTACCTTCCAAACAAAGTTGGATAAAATTTCTGCAAGCTTTAGGAGCTTCTTTGGACCACAACTCTATGTCAATATCTCCAGCGGTAGTTTTCAATAAAACCTGTAGAAAGAATATTACATTTTATTAAATTATTATTTTGCTTAATAATCAGTTGAATAACTATTTGACTTGTAGCAATCACCAGTGAGTTTTCAATTTTAAAATAAATATTAAAAATTGTGTTTGGCTTTTGTTGATATAGTCAACAAAATGTCAAATATTCACTACAACTCATTGTACATTTAGATCTTTCAAAATACCATTTCAGAAAAAGTTTGAGATTTAAGAAAAAAATAGCATATATCTTTTTTAATCACAGAAAAAAACTTCATTCATTTAGAAAAGAGTAATAAAGTGAGAAGTTCACTTGAGGCTAGAGTTCAAGAACAGCTTCGGCAACACAGAGAGACCTTGTCTCTAAGAAAATTTGTTTTAATTAGCCAGGCATGGTGGTGTTCCATGCTATTTGGGAGGCTGAGATGGGAGGATCACTTGAGCCTGGGAATCTGAATTAATAGTGAGCTATGATCATGCCACTGTATTCCAGCCTGGATGACAGAGCAAGACCCTGTCCCAAAATAAAACACGACAAAACCCCAATAATGCAAATTTGTTATAATTGAGTTTCCCATTGCATCAATTCCAATAAAACTGTGTAGCAAATTAAGAAATTAAAGAATAATGAACCCATTAAATTGTGCCATTATAAGACAATTTTATAATTACCCTTTTTAATTACCTTTTACTCTCTCTGCTCATTTAACATCATGCTATTCCTAATTTACAAAGGAACATTCTTAACCTAATTCTGGTTTGTGATTTACTAAAATATTATGTCTTAAAATCACCTTCTATAGTAAATAGAATCCCATGATAGCCTTTCCACCAGCTCATAACAGCAGATACTCCTTGGTAGAACCAGAAACTTTGCAACAACTAGAACCCCTCCCTGCTGGGCCCACAGGAAACAGTTTATAATTGTCTTATTTATAGCCACAAATAACCAAAAAGAATGTTAGGCTCTAAATTTGAACATTGTGGCATAGCTGGAAACCAATTTCTCCAGTATTACTTCTTTTTTCTCCCCTAGTATACCAAAGTAGATCAGTGTCAATAATTTGTGACCATCACAATCTTTTAGAATGCTCTTTCAAGTAAAGAGTATGCAATATAACTGTTCAAAAACATGAGCCTGTTTCTCATGGAAGGTCACTGTCATCGATACTAAGTCACATTTCACCACCCCAAAAAGAAACCCTGTACTTATTAGCAGTCACTCCCTATTTACCCTTACTGTTATTCTCTGGCAGCCACTAATCTACTTTCTGTCTGTGTAGATTTGCCTATTAAACATTTCGTATAAACAGAATCATACAATATGTGGCCTTTTGTGTCTGGCTTCTTTTACTTAGCATAATGTTGCATTCAAATTATATAGGGGTCTTTCAGTTCTACACACCTAGTTTTTAAATGTCTTGAAAATCACAATGACTTTATACTCTTACTGGTAAATATTTCAAGACACAATATATATTTAAGGCAAAGTCCACCATTAAAAATAATAAATAGAAATCCATATTTCCAATGGTCTTCATAATAATTTCTGATTTTTTTGACAGACTTCCCATGCTGAGGTATCAGTTCTATCATGTTCTTATGATTTGCTTGTTTATATTATTAATATTATCTTCAATAAGAAATTTGTGATGGCTGGTTTAATCTAAATACTATGGTCTATAAATCTATTTAGCTAGTCATTATGAAAAATTACATCACAATGCCAAAAAAAGTGCCTTTTTTTTTTTTGAGACAGAGTCTCGCCCTGTTGTGCAGGCTGGAGTGCAACGGACGATCTCGGCTCACTGGAACCTCTGCCTCCCGGGTTCAAGCAATTCTCCTGCCTCAGCCTCCCAAGTAGCTGGGACTACAGGCACCCGCCGCCACATCCGGCTAATTTTGTGTATCTTTAGTAGAGACGGGGTTTCACCATGTTGGCCAGGCTGGTCTCGAACTCCTGATCTCATGGTCCGCCCGCCTCAGCCTCCCAAAGTGCTGGGATTGCAGGCATGAACCACTGCGCCTGGACATTTTTTTTTTTTTTTTGAGATGGAGTCTCACTCTATCTCCCAGACCGGAGTGCAGTGGTGTGATCTCAGTTCACTGCAACCTCCACTTCCCTGGTTCAAGCAATTCCCCTGCCTTAGCCTCCTGAGTAGCTGGGATTACAGGTGCACAACATTATGCCCGGCTAATTTTTTTGCATTTTTATAGTACAGACAGGGTTTCACCCTGTTGGCCAGATTGGTCTCGAACTCCTGACCTCAGGCAATCTGCCATAGTCTCCCAAAGTGCTGGGATTACAGGCATGAGCCACTGCACCCAGCCATCATCTTTTAATACATATTAAATAATGCATTTAAACAAAGGACAAAAATACAAATATATATAGATTTTCTCCCCACAGCTCATGGATGGTTTTGCACACCCACTGAAGTATGCACTCACTGGTTTAGAAACCACTGCTCTAATGAACACACTAATTACATCATCCCTCCCTCCACAGGCTCTGCAATCAGGATGCCCAAATTCAAATACTGGCCCTTCCGCTTACTAGCTTTGTTACCTTGCGCAAACTATCTGACATCTCTGTCACTTAATTTCCTAATCTAAAAACGGGATAATAATATCTTTTAGGATTTCTGTGAGGACAAAATGAGCTATAACATATAGACTGCTTAGAAAAGTAAATGACAAATAATAAGTGCTCAAAAAATGATAGTCATTATTATGTGGTTTTTGGCCACAGGCAACTTACACCTAGTAAAAAGAATGCATATATAATCGGGCCACCTTGCTCACCAGGGTTTCTTAATCTTTTCACTAATAAGCTACTGAATTAATAAAGAAGGTACATGGCTCCTTCCTCCTCTGGCCATACATTCTCTTCGGCCATCACTACTTTGTGGGCCTCCTTGGCTCTTTCTCTTAAAATTCCCAATTAATACTTTGATAATATCATCTTTCTTATAAATATATATGCAAATATACTTATAAAGCCATTTTGATTTTCAAGACATTTAAAAACTAAGTGTGTACAACAGGAAGACAGACCCCTATCATTTGAAAGCAACATTACACTAAGTGAAGAAGCCAGACACAATTTAGAATAAGTGATCGTTAATATGTGGAAATTTCATCTTCAGGGAATTACCTCTTATGCTTAAAAACTTTCTATCAAGTACTACATTTCTTTGCCTCATCTTCAGGGGCTAGGGTTACAGTAAAACACAGAACATTTATGGACAACCAGGGACCAAGCACTGGTATCATGTATCAATTACTTCCCAAGCTGATACTAAGTTCTTTGAAGGAAGGAATTTTGTCCCATTTACTCTGAATGTCTCTGTACCCTTTCAGCACCTAATGTACCATTAGATAGTAAAGGCAATAAACATTCATTGAACAGACTTATTACATTTGCTTCAAATTCTTCACAGACCAAATTTTTGTCCACTCTTAACCTTACAGAACTTAGAAGCTTTAATATCTTTGATGAGCCTTATGCTGGAAAAAGTTCCAAGTTGTTTTTGGATGAAAACTTGGGCCCTTATGTTATCATTCAGCCCATTTCTGTTCAGAAGACAGTATTTATCACATTTTGTAATTAAACATTTATTTGCATGATTATTCACTCAATGTATACTTCACTCAACTAACTCATGACAACTGAGACAATGCTGTGTTTTCTTTCCATTGTCTCCCTAAAACCTAGCATAGAGCCTGGCAATTGATTTGCTCAATCATTATTTGTTGAATGAAAAATCTATTCAGGAATGTATCCTTGTTAAAGTTTTTCATCTATATGACCATGTCAAATCTTCCTTTAGAATAATGCAATTAAGTCTGTCCTTGACCAGCAGCAGTATAACCTCAAACTCACCAATGCTTAATACTTCTCAAAAACTAAGAAAAATATAGTATTAATTCATCCATCCATTCATTTATTCAATACATATCTGAACTCCTTCTATCATGTATCAAGTACTGTTCTAGATGCTTGTTTCTGCCCTTATGTTCCTTACATTCTATAGGGGGAAGGTAGGAGGAAGGATACAGTAATACTAAATAATTAATAAATACCATGAAAAAAACTAAAAAGGTTAAGGGGGCCAGAGACTGCTGGGATGCAAGGCATGATTGAAGTTTGCTATTTCATAGAAAGTAGATAACAAAGGGCTCTTTGCTAAGGTCAACACTTGATTAGACAGAGGAACAGCAAGTGTGAAGGACCTGTCTGGCAGGATGGTAAATCTATTCAATCTCTACCACTGTTTATTAACTGGGGGTGATATTGCCCTCAAGAAACATTTTGAAATAGGAGGAGGTAGGTATTTTGGGTTTTCACATTGATATTAAATAAGATAGGTGAGGGGTGGGATGGACATACTAATCTACAATACCCAGGAGAAGTTCAAACAAAGAATTGAAAGAATTGATCTGCCCAAAATACCCATTAAATTTTTGCTGGGAATTACAGCATTTTTGGTTTCGCTTTTAAATTGCTCTCATTACATTATCAAATGTCAATGAATAAAAGACTGTATAAATTATGATGCAATCATGTAACAAACAGGATGGTATGTTATGTAAATTTAGCTTATCTTAATTCACCTATATACTTCCAATCTCATTTTCTCCAATATGCTGATTCATCAAATTTCATATGTGATATAAACTAGGTCTCAATTTAAGAATTCAGGTGACACTCATTCCACAACTGACTCTTCTGCCTTGTACAGCATACAAACATCTTGGATGGGAATTGGCATACATTAGCCATCAAATCAATCAGAGAAACCTTTTCCCATTCTAATGTAGTAATAGTCCCCATTTCCCACTTTCTCTGACTGACAGTCATCTCAGGGTTTAAAACCAGCTCAAAAGATACCTTTTCCATGAGGCTTTTCCTAACTTTCCCAGTTGTTCACTACTCGGTACCGCCATAGCAACCTGGTCTCTTCTCCACAAGCCCGCTTATCAGACATACAGGCTTTTGTTTACCTGTGTGTCTCACAAACTAAACTATAAGCTTTTCCGGGAAAACAACTACCTTACCCATCCATCTTTGTATCTCCGGCGCGTAGTACAGTGTCCAGTGCCTCGCAGGCGTTCAATTAATGATTGTAGAAGAAATGGAGAATGAATGACCTCCAAGTTAAGCAAATAATATATTAAACTCAAAAATGTCCGTTTAAAAACCTAAGACCCCAGAAATCGGCTGCATGAGTTGGGTTAAAGCATAAAATAGGACCAGAATGCTGGTAGGAAGAGAAATCTCCACTTGACTTTTTCAAGTACATCCTGAAAAGTACCAACAGCAGTGTTTCGATGCAACATTGTCCACATGCAGGAGTAAAGACAACACTTCTCGTGGTTTTTTCCTACCACGAGATCCCGAAACCCATCCCCCCACCCCAAATCCGGGAAATCTCACTTTGGGGATCCCAGGACCCCAAGTTCCCTAGATGAGGCTCTCACCTTCCCATTCGTGGGAGGCTCCTGGATGTAGATGTTGCTCATCCTGGTCAGTACAAAGGACTCTGCTCCTTATGGGGGATGAGAGCAGACGGACGGCCACTAAAGCTGTCCGCCTACGAGTACACTCTTCCTTAAGTCGAGTGGTGCAGGAAAGCTTCAGTTTGTCAACATCACGCAAGACAGGGACACCAAACACTACCCTTGCCCAAAGGAGCCCCTCACGGACGCCGCCATGTTGTTACCGGACCCGAGCACCGCTAACCCTGAGAAGGATTATTCCAATGTACTCCAGGGAACGAGAAAAGTCCGTAAAGTTACTATAGCTTAATGTAATTTGTATTACAATATTAGAAGGGACACTTCATAAGTGTTGGTGGTGTTTACAGTACTCGCGTGCGCAGATCAAACTCAACTCCCCCCCAAAACTATCAGTAATGGTTCGGACCATGTGTCTTCTGCAATATGACTCGTCCGGAAACTGCATCCGCATCTACTGGTTCTGCTGTCGCTAGAGGCGTACAGGGCCTTCCCGACCGTAGCGAGGGTGCTGCTGCGCTGGGGGAAGGAAAACGCCGCTTTGACTGTGCCTTGTTCTCACAGCTGGCGGGAAGCAAGCGCCTTTTCGAAAGCCGGAGGCTCGAGTGACCCCTCTTACCACCGTTATGGCAGTCCCAGGTAAGGAGCAATTACAGGACCTCTGCGTCCGAGCTCCGAAGGGAGCGCAAGGGAGGGTAGGGTAGGGTGCGGGGTGTAGGGAGCAGCGCCCATGGGGATTTAGGTGGAGGCCTTAAAATTCACAGGTTTGTTTTGTTTACATGAAAAAGTTTACACTCCAAAGATAAACTCTGAAGGAAAGAAAGTATCTTCCCCCCAGGAGCCAAGCCCCAGCTGCTTGGGATTACAGGGGAAGTGTATTGTGGAAGGGAGGGAGGAGGGAGAGACTGTAACTGTAGGCCTAAGGGGGCAAGCGGCCAAGAAAAACTACCTTAACTGTGGTGTGGCTTAAAACTAAAATTTGAAGTGGGAACACTTGGCCGACCCAGGTAACCGGGGGCATCGTTTGTCTTAGAAGTCGCTAGGACCCACTGGGTGTCCGGGTTC
This sequence comes from Nomascus leucogenys, assembly GCF_006542625.1. Lineage (NCBI taxonomy): Eukaryota > Metazoa > Chordata > Mammalia > Primates > Hylobatidae > Nomascus > Nomascus leucogenys. Next base: position 74,973,925 of record NC_044398.1, on the reverse strand, counting down.
TACTCCTAGCTCTTCCTGTTGTATGTAGCTGCTCCGTGGCCATAGATTGGTCGCTTTGTGCTTCTGGGCCTCAGTTTCCTTATGAAAAGAAAGAGCTTTGTTGAATTATATATAAGATTTCTTCTAACTCTCAAATTCTATGTCCAGAAGTTACTGACCTAAAAACGGTGAACTCTGCAGAATAATTACTTAAAAGATTTTCTCGTCCTCAACTACCAGCTTACTTGGAAGTTCTAGTAGCTGAAAGCATCTCCTCAAACCGGCTTTGCCACTGCAGAATACTGATTGCAGGAGACATTTTCAGAAATACACACTTCTCCACCCCACCTCCCAACTTGGAAATTCCCAGTGCACTTTAGTAATAGAAAAGATTCTGAGAATTACTATGGTTCAGAGCTCTAACTTTGTTTAAACCTGCCCTTCCCAGTATTATTTGACCAGATTCTTTGTTCTGTGGCAGCCCTTTTGAACCTCCTTCTACAGATAGCTGTTACTGGAACACTGTGCTTTTGTACTAACTGCAGTTTGCGGAGGAGTACATCTGGAGCTGTGAGAGAGGAAATGTACACTCTTTATTAAGCCTACTGTGTGCCAGGCACTGGTACTGGGCATTGAAAATACAGTGGTGAGCAAGGTAGACATGGTTATGCTTCACACACAACTTAGAATTTAGCAGTGAAGAGAGAGAAATTTACAGAAAGTGGGACAAGCGCCATGGCAAGGAAAATACGAGACCTTAGAAAGCACAAAGTAAGGGCACCAAACACATACAGGATGGGCAGGACTTTCCAAAGGATGTAGCACTTAGGAGGCGATCTAAATTGTAGGAGGGGTGGCTTGAAGGGAGACGAGACTGCAGTCGGAGGAACTGGATACGTAAAGGAAGAGGAAATATTTGAAAAGAGGAAATGAAAGGTGTTTTCTATGGATGGAACTCAAATACAGATGGGAGATAAGTGAGAAATTAAGTAGAGAGATAGTAACTGTAGCTAATATTGACTAATATTTGTGTGTCAAATGTGTCAGAAAGAAAGATATTTTCTGTGGATAAAACTCAAATACAAATGGGAGGTAAGTGAGAAATTAAGTAGAGAGATAGTAACTGTAGCTAATAAAAACTAATATTTATGTGTCAAATATGTCAGATACTATATCAAACATTGTATTCTATCTCATTTAATATTCACAACTGCACTGTGAAATGAGTATTAATGTTCCCATTTTACAGATGAGGACCCTGAGGGACAAAGAAATCAAGTAATTTGCCTATTATGAGACGGCTGGAAAGCAAGAAGTCAGTCTGGTTCCTCTAGACTGTGCACTTCATTCATTTTGCCATCATATAGGATAACTTACAAAGTAGATTCCAGCTCTTTAAGGACCTGTAGGCCATGACAAGAGGTTTGGCATTATCCTACGGATGGTAGGAAGCCATTTAAGGATTTTAAAGCAGATTCACATTTTGGAAAGATAATTCTGGCTAGAAAGTAGATTGGAGACAAAGTTTGCCAATTAGGAGTAATTCTGGTGAGTTATGATGATGTGTGGCTGAGATGTGGTCTCAATAGGTAAGGAGAGAAGCGGATAAATTGAAGACACATTTTTGGTGGTGGAATCACTAGGAGTTGGTGATTGATTCAATGTGGGTAGGTAAAAGGAAATGAGGTTTACCTGGGTTTTACTGTTAAGCAATTGGGTGGGGCTATTTACTGATATGACAACACCTCACAAGGGGCAGGGGTTAAGGGGATGATGATGACATCCAATCTGGGACTTGTTGTGTTGAGGTTAGTCAGACATAGGAATGCAAATAGTTAATAGTAAGAGATATAATTTGTATCTTAGGAAAGAAGTCAGAGTCAAAGACAATGATTTGGGTGTTATCCACACACATAATAGGAGGTAAGGCTATGGGAGTGGAGCACTCTGCTTAGATGGTGTGTAGAATGTGAAGGGAAGGTCTGTGGCTGAAGTCTGATCAACATCTAAGAGGCCAGCAGCGAAAGATAAACCTACACAGTAGATTGCCTAGGCATCCTGATAGGCCAAGTCAGCTCTAGTGATCTTTATACCGCACAGCTGCACCCAAAGTTGACCTGTTATCACTGCTCATTTCATTACTTGAGCAAGCCTTTTGGGCACCTCTGTGATATGGGCACGCTGGAGGACACAGTGTCATAGTCTGTGCCCTCATAAAACTTTAAGCAGTGCATGAAAATGTGCTACTTAAGAAAGGGGACAAAAGTGATTTTTTAAGGCCTCATTAAAATTCTCTTAAACTTAGACCAGTGTTATAGATATGTTAACCTTCTTTCAATTCAAAATAATGCTTCAAAGTATAATAATGTTAAATTGTGCCATTAAGCTAGATGGCAAGCTATAAACTGTTTAAACCCAGTAATTGAGATAATAGGTGTGACAGTGCTGTAAAAGTACAATGCAAGTGTCATTAGAAAATACAGATACAGAAAATTATAAGATAATTTCTTGGATGATCTATCCAGACAGGGTATTAAAGGAAAATAGGGCTAATCTAAACCTTTCAAGGTGATCATCAAGGAGGACAAGTATTATGTTATGCTCTTTAATTTTAGGTTTAATGGATTCAGTTTGGCATTTCTTGGAGTGGTCCTGCTAGTGATTATGACAAGGTATGATTATAAAGTAACAAGGCTGCTTTCTGCAAACCACACATAAAAATCATCCTTGTCTGTTTTATGATCATGTGCTTCACCTGTGTTTCCGTAGCATTGTGTATAAGCGTATATCATTATGCAGGTAATACAATGAAATGTAGGCATTTAGGAAAATCTTACTCTTAGTTGTTATTATAGAAATAATATTTGATCACAGGTTTCAGTGAAATTTACTTTCTTTGAAAAAACTGCTTTTCCCATTCACAGTTGTTGAAATTACCTCCAACATTCATGTCAGTGATTCACCACTCTCCATGAAGAGTTGAACTGGCACAAGTGGCAATGTATGTTACTGATGTAGTTGGCACAAAACTGTTTTCTTATTATCTCCTTCACTGAAGCCCTGTGGCCAAGGTAGGAGATTTTTCTATGGCCAAGCTAACATTTCAGTCTGGCACATCACAGTGAATAAGATTTTTAAAACACATTATGATAGTAACTTAGTAATGGAAGAATTCTCAATTACATGCAATTATTCTTTATTCCTAAACTAGACTATAGATAACTTGTTTTCTCTCTAGTCTATATTGCACATTGCTGCTAAAATAATTTTCCCAAATCATATATCTGATCCTGTCATTGCTAGGAGGCATGAACTTAGTTCTTGACCCCTATCTGTGAATTTTGTAATTCTCTTCAAGCCACTTAACCTTTCAGAGGTTCAGTTTTTGTGTCTCCATAATGGAGTTGAAGGCTAAGGTTTCTTAAGCTTCTAAAGTGTTAAAATGCCGAATCTCCCCATCTCTCTCTGCAAGAATGAAGTGCACACCCCCAAGCATGACAAAATCATTGTTTCTACTCTTTCCTTCCACCACTCCCCTCATGCATTCTACAATCCTGCAAAAATCTGACTTGGTCAATTATTCTGTGAAGCTCTCAAGTGCTTTCCTACCTACGAGCCTTTGTTATTACTTTGTTATTACCTCCTATATTGCCTGTAGCTACCTATGGGAAGCTTTCCTGATCTCTTGACTGAAACTCTTGCCTGCCACTTCTTCATGCTTATTAAATAGAGCTCTGTGTCTTTTATGGAACCTGGCACATTCTATCATGGATTACAGCTGTGGTTGCATTACCATAGATAAACTAGTATAGTGTCGCTTCCCATGGGCTGCATGCAGCTCAGGACGACTGTGAATGCAGCCCAATACAAATTCGTAAACTTTCTTAAAACATTATGAATTTTTTTGTGATTTTTTTTAAAGCTCATCAGCTATTGTTAGTGTTAGTGTATTTCAGTGTATTCTATAGTTTATGCCCTCGTAAAACTTTAAGCAATACATGAAAATACTACTTAAGAAAGGGGACAAAAGTGATTTTTAAGCCCTTATTAAAATTCTCTTAAACTTACACCACTGTTATGTTAACCTTCTTTCAATTCAAAATAATGCTTCAAAGTATAATAATGTTAAATTGTGCCATTAAGTTGGATGGCAAGGTATAGATAAACTGTTTAAACCCAGCAAAAATTGAGATAATAGGTGTGACAGTGCTGTAAAAGTACAATGCAAGTGTGGCCCAAAACAGTGTGGCCCAGCGAAGCCAGAAGATTGGATATCCCTGTAGGGGCTTGATTCATCCCTATGGCTTCTCTAACATCGAGTTCAAAGTTATACCCATCATAGGTAAATAATGAATAATTAGAGGGTTGATTACTATAACTGCTGCTGAGCAGAAATAGTACTAAACAGATTAAACTAATACAGTCTTCATTCTGTTTCATTAGGTAATTAAATTTCTGTCTCTTCTTAAACAAATTCCTCTGTCTCTTCTATTTTTTTTTTTCTTTTTTGGTGGGGGGGGACGGAGTCTCGCTCTGTCGCCCAGGCTGGAGTGCAATGGCACTATCTCAGCTCACTGCAGCCTCCGCCTCCCGGGTTCAAGTGATTCTCCTGCCTCAGCCTCCCAGGTAACTGGGACTACAGGCACATGCCACCATACCCTGGTAATTTTTTGTATTTTTAGTAGAGGCAGGTTTCACTGTGTTAGCCAGGATGGTCTAGATCTCCTGACCCTGTGATCCGCCTGCCTCAGCCTCCCAAAGTCCTGGGATTATAGGCATGAGCCACCGCACCCAGCCTCTCTGTCTCTTCTTATACCTTTTTCCTTCACGGGTTAATTGTACTTTGTGAGGCATGTAGACTAAAGAGTTTTATACATTTCATATCAGTATAAAACTCCTATCAGTAAACAGCTCTTTGATTGGTTTACTATTTCTCCTTTTGGAGTCAAATGATTATGAAGGCTTTTTTAAATTTTAATTTTATTTATTTATTTATTTATTTGGAGACAGAGTCTTGCTCTGTCACCCAGGCTGGAGTGCAGTGATGCAATTTCAGCTTACTGCAACCTCCGCCTCCTGGGTTCAAGTGATTCTCATGCCTCAGCCTCCTGAGCAGCTGGGATTACAGCGTCCACCACCACGCCTGGCTAATTTTTGGAATTTTAGTAGAGATGAGGTTTCACCATATTGCCCAGGTTGGTCTTGAACTCCTGGCCTCAAGTGATCCGCCCACCTCAGCCTCCCAAAGTGCTGGGATTACAGGTGTGAGCCACCACACCTGGCCTATGAAGGCATTTTTAATGGACTATTAAGACATCTGCTATTTCAGAATACTTGCATTGAGAAACTCACTTAGCCTATTTTTTAAGTTATCTTATTAATTAATGAAGTATTAATGTTTTAGTAAAAAATGTCTAATTTCTACTGCTTTGTCTACTTTGACTTTGGTACAATATTTGGGGTCCCAAAGAAAGGAGTGTATCTATAAATTTTTAATATAAATGGTAGAAAAATAAAATACTTGGAATTTTACTTTGCATCAACTTAAGCAGAACATATATATTATATAAATAGATATTACCACTTATAAAATATGGCTGCAGTTTGAATTTTAAAAGCAGAAGAAATTGAAATTGTCTTTATAGGTCTCCAGATTGTAACTAAAACCATAATGGAGTAAACAAATGTAAAACTTGTTACTAAACAAAATTAATCTAATTGACTCTAATCCAATTAAAAATTAAAAGAATGGATCCTGTGACAGAAGTAATTGCAATTTCTAATTACTTAGTACTAAAAAACTTAGTTACTTAAGCTGTATATGTTTAAATTTAAGCGATTGTAGAAAATATTTTAATATAATGAAAATTCAGGCTTCCCTAAATTCCAAAATAGACAATAGGAAAAATATATTAAGTTCTAAGCATCACTGTTAAAATTCCCAGTGACTAAGTTGTTGCCTTTGGAAAGATAGGTGGTGTGAAATTTCAGGAAATAAATTTAAATCGAATATGACATTCCTCTGGGGACCACTGACCAACCTGAAGCAAGTGTTGTGGACTCTCCATCTTTCTCTCAATTTTTCTCAGTCCTTTTATTTTTGTCCCTTCTTTTTGGTTTTCTCAATATTTTCTGTTTCTTCTTTGCCTACTGTTAACTTTGAAATTTTTTTTCTTTTGTGCTGACTACTAAGACATAATTTACATGTTTTAAAGACAGCACAGATCACAAATGTTCAGCTTGAAGAATTTTGACAAATAAATTGAGTGTGTGTGTATACGCACACGTGTATTTCTTAGCTGGCAGCTGGGGTCTAGAGAAGTTGCCAGTTTCCAACTTCTGAAGTATAGTCATGCACCACAAAATGATGTTTTGGTCAATAACTGACTGCATATACAATGGTGGTCCCATAAGATTATAATACTCTTACTGTACCTTTTCAATGTTTAGGTATGTTTAGATACACAAGTACTCACCATTGTGTTACAACTGCCTGCAGTATCAATACAGTGACATACTGTACAAGTTTGTAGCTTAGGAGCAGTAGGCTATACCATAGAGCCTAGGTGTATAGTAGGCTATATCACCCAGGTTTATGTACACTATGACGTTGCCACAAGGACAAAATTTCTGTGTTGTGCCTAACAACACATTTCTCAGAATGTATCCCTGTCATTAAATGAAACATGACTGTATTTTCTTAAGCTTATAACCTCAAATCAGTAAGTATTTGTTGAGCACCTCTTAGCAACTCTACATCATGGTAAGCACTGAGTTGGATTCAAAATTATGTGGCTACTTTAAGTTACTGGAAGAAAAAGGACCAGCACAATTACCTGATTCCTCCCACTATCACCCAAGTTGTTTAACAGAATACTAGATTCAGAGTAAGCCCTTAATATTTAGCAAGTATAAGAATGAAGACTCTGACATCATGAGTTAATAAAATTTTATTGAAAGTCTGCAATGTAGCCTCTCTGAAGAATTTACAAATGCAATCATTGCCTTTTGTCAGATAATATTTACTTGACAGTTACTTTTCTTAGTGTTACAGTTTTGTTTGTTTGTTTGAGGGAGATTTTCCAGATTCGTTTTTGAAAGGGTAATTTAATCACCTTTCACATTTTAAAGCTGCCAAAAGCTAAATAGTGACATATCTTTTACTCAACTCTTTCTCTGTCTGGACTTAGTTTTCTTTCTTGAAGTAACCAATCTATATCCTTACAGAGGTATGTCTAATATCTTCTGTAAGAATTAAAGAAAGAGGTAAGAAACATGAAAAGATGGCTCGCCAGTCAGGACAGATTTATTTAGAGAAAACAAACCTGAGAGGCGCCTTCTGGCCAAGTTAGGTCAGAGGCACACTCACTTACAAACTAAGAGTTTTTAAAGATTCAGGGTGGGAGAGTTTATCAGAGGCTTGGACTGCTTCTCTGTCTCTTTGTTGTGCTTATATGGGAGGGAGAGTTGTGTGTCTGTTCCCATACATCTTTCTGCAGCTGCAGGCCTATCAGTCTGCATTTAGCTTTTCTATCCTAGTGCACCTGAAGGGAAAGGAATGTGCTTATTAAGGCCCACTATTTTACTGGGGCCCATTGTATGAGGGTGAAGTTTGGCAGTTGCTCAAGAGACTTTCTCCCCACCTCCCTTTGTGCCCAGCTGTCTTATCTGTATGTTATTATCTGTTCTTTCTGGCTGCCTATAATTAGAAGAGAAGTAATTTCCTTGAAATGCATGAGGCTAGAAAGGGAGCTGGAATTTAAAGTGGTGGTGTTTGTCCGAGATGACAGTGCTCCTGCTCTATCATCTTCTTTTTTTTTTAATACGAATGGCAACATGCCATAAACACTGTTCTGCACCTTGCTTTTTTTCTTTTTGCAGTATATCTTAGCGATCATAACATCATTAAATAAAGACCATCCCCATTATTTCATACCATAATTGATTTAGCCAGTTCCCTACTGATATTTAAATTATTTCTACTCTGTCCCTATTACAAACAATGCTATAGTGAATAACATTGTACATAAGTCAGTATGCATTTGTGCAAATAAATTGGGAGAACTAATTCCCAAATGTGAGATCGTTGTGTCAGAGAGGTATGTACACTTGTAATTCTGACAGGTTTTGTCAGCCTGCTTTCCATAAGAGATAGTACTAATTTATGCTCCTGCCAGCAATGTATGAGAGTATGCCCCCCTACACTTCCTTCAACCTTTTCAATCTTTGTGATTCTGATAAGTGAAAATGGAATCCCAATATAGTTTTTAGTGTACATTTTACCTGTTGTTTTAAATAAGACTGAGCATATCTCCACATGTTTGAGAGTCATTTCTATTTCCGTTTCTGTGAACATCCTTTGCCCATTTTTTTCCTGTTGGTTACTGGTCTTAATGATTTGCTGAGATATATACATAGGGATAATTGCCCTTTTTTGGTCCTATGAGGTGCAAATATTTTTTCCTCAAGTTTCCATGTGTCTTTTGAGTTTGCTTTTGGTGGTTTTTGCCATTCAGTTTTTATGCAATGTCAAATTTGTAAGTTTTTTATATAATGCCTTTTGGTTTGCAGGTCATGATTAGAAAGGAAAATTTTGAGATGGGCCCACTATTACTCTGAACAGCCTTAGCAAACTTCAAAAACGAATGGAGCCAAGAACTGCACAGGAGGCCAAGGCAGGGAAGTAGGTAACTTAGCTGGGTAAGGACCTCACAATATAGCCCTACTGTAGTCAGTTTGACATGGATTTTGAGTACCGTTATATCAGCCAGCGTTCTTATTCCAAACAATAGAAACTGACTAGTTAACTTAAGCAGAAAAGGAAAGATATCACGTAGCTCAGTGAATCTAAGCAAAGCCTGCATAATAAGGGTCAGAAAATAGAAATGACCCAGGGAACCCATATCCAAGATCCTGCACAAGCCCAAACCTGGTTAGGGCTGCTACTGCCAGTGACATCAGTGCCCCTGGAAACTGGATCCTGACAGCAGAATGAATTAACTTTCCCCACTTCATTGTGTCACTTTTCTCAGATCTATTAAGTCAGTTGCCTCAGATTCAAACTCTTGGGTAGAAGCATTCAATTGCCCAGACAGTCACGAAAATTAAAGACTAATGAAGCTGAAATAATAATTTAACCAAAGACTGGTGAGGAACTAGCTGATGAAAAGTACTTTATTTAGAGTTCTGGTTATATTTCCCTGTCATGTAAAAGTTTCAACTTTAGTAAAGAAGATGACCTGCCGAGAAAAAGTTTCATAGTTTGTTTATTCTAAAACTATGGGATACTTGAGTGATGAATTTTATCAGTGCCTTTTGTCATGAGTTCAATTCTAATACATGCTGAAATAAGATTATTTCAGATCTATTACAACATTTTTATTCTGTTGTAGTAATAGTAATGATGCATTTAGCATAATTTTATTGAATATTTTTTAGCATCTACAGTTTCTATGGAAACAGATTTAACACTGACCCCAATTCTCTGAGCTTTTCTCAACATGCAGTTGTTTTTAGAATGAAAGACCCTCAGATTATATCATTCATTTGATTTTATTCTAGTCAATTCTGCTACAATATAACATATTTGTTTTTAACTATGACAGGGTTTACAGGGAAACAATGGGATTAGAGCACAATGCTCAAAAGCTTCAATGACACATTAAAAAAAGATAGGAACCAACATGGTGAAACCCCGTCTCTACTAAAAATACAAAAATTAGCCATGTGTGGTGGCGGGCACCTGCAATCCCAGCTACTCAGGAGGCTGAGGCAGGAGAATCACTTAAACCCGGGAGGTGGAGTTTGCAGTTTGCTGAGATCACTCCACTGCACTCCAGCCTGGGCGATAGAGCAAGAGTCAGTCTCAAAAAAAAGGGCCGGGAGCAGTGGCTCACACCTGTAATCCCAGCACTTTGGAGGCCAAGGCAGGCGGATTACGACGTCAGGAGATCGAGACCATCCTGGCTAACATGGTGAAACCCCGTCTCTATTAAAAAAAGTACAAAAAATTAGCCTGGCATGGTGGCAGGCGCCTGTAGTCCCAGCTACTCAGGAGGCTGAGGCAGGAGAATGGCGTGAACCCGGAAGGCCAAGCTTGCAGTGAGCTGAGATCACGCCACTGCACTCCAGCCTGGGCAACAGAGGGAGACTCCAACTCAAAAAAAAAAAAAAAAAAAATAGGATCCTAATAGAACCAGTAGCACAGTTTTACACATGTTAATTGGTTAAAAAAATGCATAAATACTACAATAAGTATGACATTTTACCTTTTAAAAGACCTGGAGATTGCTATGCAAGTGAGCTTCAGAAGAGTTGCAGTTTATGAGTTATGAAGTGACAGTAAGAGGGCAATAAGAAATCCATAAAAAGTTGTAACACCAGATGTTGATGGATGTTCACAACATTTGCGGTGAACTGAGGTTGCTAGAAATGTTTTGAGATATATGTGCTTGTGTATTTTATATACTCCTGTGTGGTTCAGATCAGCTGGATGCAATGTTCTGCATTTACTTAGTGATTTATGTGGATGAAAATCACATTATGCTCAAATTTTTCCCTAGTATATCAATTACATTAGAACAATACTTGCATTTTTAAAACAAGTATTGTAGTAGAACAGACTGTACTTTTACTAGAATAATTAGAGACAGGGTCCCCCTCTGTCACCTAGGCTGGAGTGCAGTGGCGCAGTCATAGCTCACTGTAACCGTGAATTCCTGAGCTCGAGTGATCCTCCTACCTCAGCCTGCCAGGTAGCTAAGACTAAAAGCACATGCCACGACCAGCTAATTAAAACAAAGAATTTGTAGAGATGTGGTCTCACTATGTTGCCCAGGCTGGCCCCAAATTCCTGGCCTCAAGGAATCTTCTCAAACTTCTGGGATTACAGGCATAAGCCATGATGCCCCACCTCAATAGTGTATACTTTAAAATAATATTAAAATTTCAGGGGAAAATAATGTTTTAAGTTCATAACACCAAAGAAATAGTTTTAAAATTATATTTGTTTTTAAATTAGCACTGTTTCGTTTGGGCTGTATGTATTTAAATATATTATTTAGTTAGGATTATATCTCCATTTCAAGGGTTTGGGAATTATATGCCCTTTACCAAGAAAATGGAATAATACCTGTAATCCCAGCACTTTGGGAAGCTAAGGCAGGCGGATCATGAGGTCAGGAGATCGAGACCATCCTGGCTAACATGGTGAAACCCCATCTCTACTAAAAATACAAAAAATTAGCCAGGCGTGGTGGTGGGTGCCTGTAGTCCCAGCTACTCGGGAGGCTGAGCCAGGAGAATGGCGTGAACCTGGGAGGCGGAGCTTGCAGTGAGCTGAGATGTACACCACTGCACTCCAGCATGGGTGACAGAGTGAGACTCTGTCTTAAAAAAAAAAGAAAAAGGAAAAAAAAAAGAAAATGGACTAATACTATACTGGGGCTTTCATTGGTTGATTGAAGCCACTATTGGAGGATAAAATTAGTTTTAACTATATATGCATACAATGGAATATTATTCAGCCATAAAAGGGAATAAAATTCTAATACATGCTATAATATGGATGAACTTTGAAAACATTCTGCTAAGTAAAATAATCCAGGCCCAAAAGACAAATATTGTATGATTTCCCTATATATGAAGTACCTAGAATAGACAAACTCATAGAGACAGAAAGTAGAATAGAGATTACTAGGAGCTAGAGGGAAGAGGGAATAGTCAGTTGTTTAATGAATACAGTTAGTGTTTGGGATGATGAAAGAGTTTTTGAAATGAATAGTGATGATGGTTGTACAATATTGTGAATGTACTTAATACACCTAAATTGTATACTTTAAAATGGTTAAGATGGTAAATTGTATGTTATTTATATTTTATCACAATAAAAAGAAATCAGTTTTAATTTGTCTCTGGTATTTATATCTTCAGCATTGCCTGCATGTGCTACTAATTATACAGGATTACTGTATTTGTAAATATTTATCAGAACTGGGTGGATATATGACTTGTTTGTTTGCTCTTGTCAAAATTTGAGTGTTGAATTTAGATATTTCTTATAATACCTAGCAATTACAGTAAATGTTCTGGAATTTCACCAATTCCTATAGGAAATTAGATATTTTTTCCTTCTAATGGAAAACGGGAAAATATTTGTTTACCTTAATGTGTGTATGTGTATATATGTATATAAATTATTTTACATTTGAGGGACAGGCCAGAGTACCCTGAAATTTCTTCCTCAATGTTGTAGAATTCTTGGAATGTTTAAACTCTTAACTGTTTACTAGGTTTTGTTTTTTGTTTTTTTTACTTTCTTTTATTTTTCAACTTTTATTTTAGATACAGTGGATACATGTGCAGGTTTGTTACCTGGATATATTGCATAATGGTGAGGTTTGGGGTACAAATCCCATCACCAAGGTACCGAGCATAGTACCCAACAGTTTTTCAACCCTTGTCCTCCCTCCCCTCCCAATGGTCCCCAGTATCTGTTATTGTCATCTTTATGTCCATGAGTACCCAATGTTTCAGCTCCCACTTATAAATGAGAACATGTGGTATTTGGTTTTCTGTTCCTGTGTTAATTCACTTAGGATAATGGCCTCCACCTGCATCCGTGTTGCTGCAAAGGATGTAATTTTGTTCTTTTTTATGGCTGCATAATATTCCATAGTGTATATATACTGCATTTTCTTTAATCCACCATTGATGGGCACCTCAGTTGATTCCATGTCTTTGCTGTTGTAAATAATGCTGCAATGAAGATGTGAGTGCATGTTTCTTTTTGGTGAAATGATTTTTTTTTTTTTGGATATATACCCAGTAATGGAATTGCTGGGTCGAATGATAGTGCTGTTTTAAGTTCTTTAAGAAATCTCCAAACTGCTTTCCACAGTGGCTGAACTAATTTACATTCCTACCAACAGTCTATAAGCATTACCTTTTCTCTACAGCCTCACCAATATCTGTTGTTTTTTGACTTTTTAATAATAGCTATTCTGACTGGTGTGAGTTGTTATCTCACTGTGGTTTTGATTTGCATTTCTCTGATGATTAGTGATGTGGAGCTTTTTTTTATGTTTGTTGGCCATGTGTTTTTGTCTTATTTTATTATATTGAATTAGAAAAAAATGTTATCGATGTATTTGTCAAATAATTTGAGTAAATTGGCCTTTCTGTTGATTTATAAGAGTCATATAATTGAGTAGGTCATTAAGCTGGGTCAGAGATGATTTTTTGTGGTTGCTGTTTCTTAAAGAAATAAATTCTACTGGGTGTGGTGGCTCTTACCTACAATCCCAGCACCCCTTGAGGCCAGAAGTTTGAGATCGCCTGGGCAACAAAGCACAACCTCATCTCTACAAAAAAATTTAAAAGTTAGCCAGGTGTGGTGGCACATGCCTGTAGTCTCAGCTGCTTGGGAGGCTAAGGTAGGAGGATCGCCTGAGCCGGGAGCTGGAGGCTGTAGTGAGCTGTGATCATGTCAGTGTACTCTAGCCTTGGTGACAGAATGAGACCTTGTCTCAACAAAAAAAAAAAAAGAAAGAAATTCTACAACAAATGGTTTTTCTTAGCTTTTTTCATACAATAAAGTTTTTAAGTTTTTGCATATTTATTTACTTCCTAAAATTCTATCCAATTGTATTTCAGGTTGCAACAAGGACAGTGTCAGAGCAGGCTGTAAAAAATGTGGCTACCGTAAGTATTCTAAAAGATGACATGTTTTGCATTATTCATACTGGAATCATGGCCTCTTTGGGCAATGTAACGTAGCATCCTGATTTCAGGGGCCCAGGTGCATAGTCCTTTAGCCGTAAGCTAACATCTAGTTACAGAAATTTCTCTGTTAGCACTAAATATTCACTTTTCTTCCCTGCTTTAGACCCAGTAACAGGTAGCTATGTATCTGATGACTACCAAAAGTAGCATGAAGATACAGGTGGTTAGTAGTAGATTAAGGAGTTTGGAGAAAGTATATTTTTTAAAAACTATATACGTACTTATTCTTTTCTCCCTTTCCACGTACTAGGAGAAAAAGTGAAGGCAATGCAAACTATTTATGAAGACTGTGTTTACTACATTTACTTTAAAGATTTAATTGGTCTCAGAGTTTCTGCTCATGGGCGAAAACTTGATTTAAACAATTATTAGTCTCCATTATGATTAATTGAATGAAAAGGTAAACTTAAGCATGCGTAATTATAAATATAAATTTGTAATTTTATACTGTAAATAAATACTCTTTAGTTAAATATAGTAATGCCTAAAGCTTTAGTAACAGCTATAGCAACAACATTTGCTATTTTCTAAGTTGTTTGCAGACCATGTGAATTAGCCTGGATTGTTAATACACTCCAATTCATTGAAGAGTTATTATGTTTTACCAACTAAGATGATTTGACAAAAAGATGTTCACGGAAGAACATGTGATAAGAGAGTACTCGGCATAAATCTCCATCAGAAGGGCACATTAAAAGAATGCTGAGAGAACAAGTCACATACTTCCAAGCAAAGCTAAAACTGGCTCAAGGGAAGCTTGCTCAAGTAGCAAAATTGCATATATATCTATATATATCACTCACATAAATGAAAACTGAAGAATGTACTTGCATGCAAGAAATGAGTGCAATGAAATCTTTTCTATTTTTAAATTTGTTTATATTTCTGCTTTGTTTACTTTCTTTCAACCATTGCTAACTTAAGCTTTGTTTACTTTCTTTTAATCATTGCTGACTTACCTGCCTTATTTCTTTATTCAAGAATTAAGAACCTACAAATGCTTCATTTACTTCAAAATCTGGAATGGATTTCCCAGTCTGTCTACTAATATCAGTCTCTACACTTGGACTTCTTTTAACCTAACACTTTGAGGAAAGCAATTAAATTCATTTTCTGGAAATAGAATATTTGTTGATGTAGTCTCCTCATTGTTGTTTTATTTAAGACAACAATGGAAGTATCTGCGGTAATTAGAATTCTTTAGGAGAAGCCAAGTCAGCAAATAGTTTTGTCAATATTTCCATATTTAGTTATTTTTACTTTATTATTTAGATCTTTGATTTTAGTGATTTAGTTATTAAACAATTTCTGATTTGTCTCCTGTGGAAAAATTTAGTAATATTTCCCTTCTGTGTTAAATTTACGTCTCCACAGCTATTAAAGATGAAGGTCTTCTCAATTTACAAGTCTTTCTAATAGAAAATGCATTTACAAATTAGCTTATCTTTTATTTGCGGACCAGAATTTTTGTATTGCTTGTATAAAGGTAAGAGAAAGGTCAAGAAGACAATTTGAAATATTTTTAATGCCCAAAAATATGGGTATTTTTCAGTTGTTTACAAAAGAATATTCTCTCTCTTTTGTTGCAAAAATAGTTGTTCAGATTGTACAATTTAAAGAATTTCAATACTTGATAGAAAAAGATCTTATTTCTCAGTATATTTCAATAGTGAATATATTGTTTTTTAAAGTTTCAAGTTAAGTTTGAATATATTATTAAATAACATGGGTCTCTCTTTCTGTGCCAGAATTTCCTTAGCAAAATTAACTTAAAAGAAATTCACAGGCCAGGCATGGTGGCTCATGCCTGTAATCCCAGCACTTTGGGAGGCCAAGGCAGGTGGATTATGAGGTCAGGAGATCGAGACCATCCTGGCTAACCCAGTGAAACCCCGTCTCTACTAAAAATACAAAAAATTAGCTAGGTGTGGTGGCGGGCACCTGTAGTCCCAGCTACTCGGGAGGCTGAGACAGGAGAATGGCCTGAACCCGGGAGGTGGAGCTTGCAGTGAGCCGAGATTGCGCCACTGCACTCCAGCCTGGGCGATGGAACGAGACTCCGTCTAAAAAAAAAAAAAATAAAATAAATAAATAAATAAATTAATTAATTAATTCACAGAAAAAAGAGTTGAGTTTTTATTAGAATTTTTTAAGTTGACAACTTTGGAATATTTAAAAACAGCAAGGACATGGCCTTGGGATTATTTATGGGATAAATGTCTCAAATAATCATGATAGTTCTCAGAAAGTATGATTAATAGATTAGTATAGTAGACCCAGTGGTTGATCATAGCAGCAGGAAATAAAAACAAATATGTAAATACCTTTAACATTTTACATGAATATAAATTTGTCACTTTTTTATTGCCTGTTTATACGTCTGTTTATTGGTGTTCAGTCTTGTGTGTGTAAACCACATCTGAAATGCATTTTCTATTTTTTATAGTTTGCTTCTTCAAAGGTAGGCAAGAAGTTAAGACACTTGTGAAGAAATTTTTCATTAATTCTCAACCACAGGTGTACTGCCTCCCTAGAAATCTGTAGAGGTGTTTTTTATTGTCAGCAACAGGATGGAGGGTGCAGCACTATGACGCTTACTATGTACAGCCCAAAGATTATAAATGTCCTACAATGGTAGGACAGTCCTGGACAGTGAAGAACATTCTGGCACCAAATGCCAGTGGCATTCCCTTTGAGAAGCAGGTCCCTTGTCCCATTATTTTAGATTCTTTTTTTCCTTTTATAGTCTTATTGCCATTGCCAAATTTGTCAACTGCTTTTTAAAAGCAACTTATTTACATCTTTCTAAAAGTACAGCTTTTCTTTCCTAGAAACAATCAAGCTTTTTTTCTCCACATTTATATTTTGTTGACCTATATGATATTTAATTAAACATATTTTAGAATAACAACAGACTCCTCACAGAGTAAAATATCAGATGGTGGAGTAAAATATTATAGGCATAAACCGAGGGAAAAGTGACCAGGAAAATATGGCAGAAGAAACAAGAGCATGTAGCATCACATTAACCAAAGGATGTGGGGAAATTGTCAGGTGCAGCAGATAAGTTATAAGAAATGAACTGAAAAATGTTCTTTGGGTTTGGCAGGTAGGATGCTTTGCTTCCCTCAGCAAGATCAGTTTAAGTACAGTTGCAGGTCATGAAACAAACTGTAGATTCAGGCCTGAGTGGTGGGGGATGAAATAGAGAAAGCCAATGTAGTCTCCATTTTCAAGAAATTTTCATGAGAGAGGTAGGAAACGTTGGGTAATTTCTGGAAGAAACTGGGATAAATGGAGAGGGTTTTTTCTTTTTTCTTTTTTAAGGTATAAAATGTTGGTATAGACTGAGGGAAACATTAGAGGATATATTGCAAATGCTAGAGATAAGGAAAGATTAAGCAAGTTCCTCTAAGAGGTATGACAAGGATACCTCTGAAGTTTGGAAGAAACTAGATGAGAATAGATATAGATGTTTTCAGGTGGTGATAGAAAGTAGGAGATCCAGCCTGGTAATCTCAATTTTGTTTGTAAATTAGAAGACAGGATTGTCTCCTTTGGTAGGGAGTTTGAGTAGGACGGGACAGTGAGTGATGAATGTTTTGAGACAGGTACCAGTTTGGGAAAGTCATTGAGGGAAGTAGGAGAAGAAGTTGACTAAGGACAAATAAAAAATGCAAATATGCATGAACGTGGGGTTGTTACACTCAAGCATTGCCTGACTACTCTGTGGGGTGGTGGGGGAGTGGTGGCTAACAACCCAGAGTAATAGTAACTTTGAGTCAGATTGGTTTGTCTGCAATGAGGATGAACAAGGGTATATAAAAGAGTCAGACTTGTAAAAGGTTGTTCATATTGTCAGTAATAAGAGATTTGAGACTGGGAGAAAATGAAGATATTAAGGGAATGAAGATCATAATGATAATCAAAAACAGATCTATGCATGAGTGTAAATGAATGAAAAAGCTAGAAGGATGAAAGACATAGTTAGAGTTTAATATTGGAGTTTAAAATTTCAGAGATAAAACAGTTACAGATGATAACAAGGACCATAGTGTGGCCCATGGAATCTAGAATGTCAGGGAACCCAGAAAAGCTATCCAACAACCTAGGCTGTCCATTCAAGCTCGTGGCAGGGCTTGGGGAGTTAGAGTATGAGCCACATTCAAAAAATTTCAATGAATGGGGCTATTAACCTACAGCAGGGAGCTGAGTGGACAGTTAAGGATTACTACTTGGAAACAATATTGAGAAGCCTGGGGAATACTAATAATACTGAGGTAAAGGATAATTAACTATAGAGAAATGCCCTCAAGGAAGAGCCAAATATCCCTTAAGTGTGGTGGCAACGCTATGTGAGCACATAGGACAGTTACATGTTTAAGAATCTATCAAAAAAGACTAGGAAAGGGGCAATGATCAGCTAGGTCAGTGGGGAAATAAAACAGATAAATATGAGGATAAGACTTCCAAGGAAGCTGGCCAGGTGCAGTGGCTCATGCCTGTAATCCTAGCACTTTGGGAGGCTGAGACAGGCAGATTGCTTGAGCCCAGGAGTTTGAAACCAGCCTGGGCAACATGGCGAAACCTCATCTCTACAAAAAACAAAAAAACTAGCCAATCATCGTGGCGTGCACCTGTAGTTTCAGCTACTTGGGAGGCTAAGGTGGGAGGTTGGCTTGAGCCCAGGATGCAGAGGTTGTAGTGAGCTAAGATTGTGCCACTGCACTCCTGCCTGGGCGACAAGAGCCAGAACCTCTCTCAAAGAAAAAAAAAAAGACTTCAAGAAAGAATATATGACTACAGAAGAGGCCAGCATTTTTAGGGGAGGAACCAAAATGTTAGGGATGTGGAAGCTTGGTGGAACGAACTGGGTTTAGGAATTTAAAAGCTTATAAAATAGCTTGTGTGTTCTCAAATCTGAGGATTTTAGATAGAGCTAAAGCCTGGTTAAGTTAGTAGCTGTTAGCATAGTCTATATATTCTGTATTTCCAGAAGTAGACATTTGGGTACCCTATTTATAAAACAAGAGGGTTTTTTTTTGTGTGTATACCTTGACAGATTTTTATCTGCACAGTCAAAATGAAACATGAAACTGGAGGGTTTTTATTATTATTATTATTACTTGGCATAGCTACTCCTGGAGGGAGGAAAGGGAAGAATATATTTGTCCTTGTATTAGTAAAATAAATGGTCATAACCTGGTACTGTGTATTAAATACCTATTTGGTGCTAGTCTCTGTACTAACTGCATGAAAGATATTATTTTATTCTTAAAATAACTCTGTGAAGTAGGTTTCATGATCTCCAGTTTTATGAACATTCAAGACAAGTGGTTCTGGCACCAGATTACTTAGGTACAAACCTCTGCTGGCACTTACTAGCTATGTGACATTAGGCAAATTGCTTGATCACTGTGTTTCAGTTTCCTGTCTGTAAAGTGAGATCATTATAGTACCTAATCCCATAGAGTTGTGTAGATTAAATGAGTTCATGCAAGTGTTTGGATCAATGACTGGCTTCAGTAAATCCTCAATACTTGTTGTTATTTTTGTTATTGTTCCAAATCAAAAAACTGAGGCCCAGGGTTACCGTGTTAGTCAGTGGGAAAACTGAGATATGAACTCTGGTTATCTGTAAGATTTAATACTATGCCATGCTCCTTTTCATTTGCTTTTTTTAAAAATTGTGTTAAAATATACATAACACAAAATTTGCCACTATAACCATTTTTTAAATATACAATTCAGTGGCAGTAAATACATTCAAAATGTTGTAAAGCCATCGTTACTATTTATTGCAAAACTTTTTCATTGCCCCAAATCTGTAACCATTAACCAGTAACTCTCCACTCCCTCCTTTCCCCAGCCCTTACTAACCTGTCTATCTCTGTGAATTTGCCTATTCTAGATATTTCATATAGGTAGAATCATACATATTTGTCC
Organism: Nomascus leucogenys; assembly: GCF_006542625.1. Taxonomy (NCBI): domain Eukaryota; kingdom Metazoa; phylum Chordata; class Mammalia; order Primates; family Hylobatidae; genus Nomascus; species Nomascus leucogenys. Next base: position 74,954,218 of record NC_044398.1, on the reverse strand, counting down.
TTTTGTGTCTGACTTATTTCCCTTAGCATAATGTTTTCATAGTTCATCCATGTTGTAGCATGTATTATAACATCATTCTTTTAATGGCTGGATTATTTCTCTATATGTATATACCACATTTTGTTTATCCATTCCACCGTGGATAGACACTTGGTTGTTTCCACATTTTGGCTATTATGACAAGTGCTGCAATGAATGTTGATGTACGAGTATCTGTTTTGAGTCCCTGTTTTCAATTCTTTGGGCTATGTACATAGGAGCAGAATTACTATGTTTTTTTTTTTTTGAAAAACTGCCAAACTGGTTTTCTTTTTTGTTTGAGATAGAGTCTCGCTCTGTCGCCCAGGCTGGAGTGCAGTGGTGCCATCTCGGCTCACTGCAACCTCTGCCTCTCGGATTTAAGCGATTCTCTTGCCTCAGCCTCCCAAGTAGCTGGGACTACAGGCGTGTGCCACCGTGCCCGGCTACTTTTTTGTATTTTCAGTAGAGACGGGGTTTCACCGTGTTAGCCAGGATGGTCTCAATCTCCTGACCTCGTGATCCACCCACCTCTACCTCCCAAAGTGCTGGGATTACAGGCATGAGCCACCGCGCCCGGCCGAAAAACTGCCAAACTGGTTTTCGTAACAGCTATACCATTTTACATTCCCACTAGAAATATACAAGGGCTCTAATTTCTCTACCTTTTTGCCAACACTCATTATTTTCCTTTTTAAAAAATGGCCATTTATGATTATAAGAAATGTGTATTTGGTCATTGTCCCTGGTTCTTGACACAGAGCTTCTAAAACTCTTGGAATTTCCTGAGTGATAGGGGTGATAGGAGCATCTTTTATTATTCATAGCATGCCCCTTTCAACCATGCCTGAGTTTATACTAATAAGGCAATTCTTGGGAGGCTCCTAGATAATTTCAGGATGGGGGCCAGTTGCCAGAGGAACAATCCATGTGATTAGAAAGTTGGAGCTTTCAGCCCCACTTCCAGACCTCTAGAAAGGGGAGAAGGATGAGGAGCTAGAGATTGAATTTAATCACCAGTGGTCAGTGATTGAATCAATCATGCCTATCTAATGGAGCCTTCATAAAAACCCCTAAACTACAGGGTACAGAGAGCTGCTGGGTTTGTGAACACACAGAAGTGCCACGATTGTGGCACACAGAGAGCCCATGGAAGCTCTATGCCCCTTCTTTGCCCTATGCATCCCTGCATTTGGCTATTCTGAGTTCTGTGCTATATAATAAACAGCTAATAGTAAGTAAACTGTTTTGCTGAGTTCTGTGAGCCTTTCTAGCAAATTTTCGAATTTGAGGATGAGGTTGTGGGAACCTCCTGACCTTATAAAGCTGGCTGGTCAGAAGTATGGGTGGCCTAGACTCCCTGTAGGCATCGGAAATGGGAATAGTCTTGTGGGTCTGAGCCCTTAACTTGTGCTAACCGTGGATAGTAACAGAATTGAATTGAATTGTTGGAAACCCAGTTAGTGTCCAGAAAGTTGGAGAACTGGCTGTTGGTGTGGAAAAAACCCACACATTTGATGTCAGAAGCGTTGTGAGTAGAAACAATTCAGATCATCCTCGTAGGTATGAAGTGGTATCTCATTGTGGTTTTGATTTGCATTTCTTTAATGACTAATGATGTTAAGTATCTTTTCATGTGCTTGTTGACCATTTGTATTTCTTCTATAGACAAATGTCTATTCAAGCCCTTTGCTCATTTTTTAACTGGGTTGTGTTTTTGTTGAGTTATAGTTGTTCTTTATGTATTCTGGATATTAAGCTCTACCAGATAGATGCTTTGCAAATATATTCTCCCACTCTGTCACTTTTCACTTTCCTGATAATTTTGCACAAAAGTTTTTAATTCTGATGACCATTTTATCGATTTTTTTCTTTTGTTGCTTGTGCTTTTGGTGTTAGATCTAAGAATCCATTGCCAAATCCAAGGTAATGAACATTTACTCCTATGCTTTCTTCTGAGAGCTTTATGGTTTTGTATTTTATTTTATTTGACCCATTTCTAGTTAATTTTTACATATGATCTGAGGTGAGGGGTCCAACTACGTTCTTTCCCATGTGGAAAATTTGTCTCTGTACCATCTGTTGAAAAGACAATTCTTTCCACACTGGATAGACTTTCATTTTGCTGAAACTCAGTTCGCTATGTATGTGTGGGTTTATTTCTGGACTTTCAATTCTATTCCATTGGTCTGTGTGTCTATTCTTATGCCAGTACCAACTGCTTTGATTGCTATAGATTTATGATAAGTTTTAAAATCAAGAAGGGTGAGTCCTCCACCTTTTTTTTTCTTCTATGTTGTTTGCTACAAGAACATTTAGATTGCTAGCCATAAGAACTATAATTTGCAACACAGTTATTACCTAGGCTTCACTAACTTATTCCCCAGTAGAAAAAGAAAATCAGTAAGAAACTTTATTTGTAGTTTCGCAATTAATTTGTCTTATCACCTCAGGGTCACTTTGCTTGAAGCAAAGCTAAAATGGATGTGGGGCAGAGACTGCTACCAGTGTGGTCATTATTTAAGCATTTTATTTATTTTAAATATTCATTTCAATGAGAGGATGAGGGGTATTTGGGTACAAAGCTAGCTTAAGTACAGTAAAGATTGATCATCAGGAGTTTTTTTTGTTTTTGTTTTTGTTTTGAGGCAGTTTTACTCTGCTGCCCAGGCTGGAGTGCAGTGGCACAATCCCAGCTCACTGCAACCTCCACCTCCCAGGTTCAAGCGATTCTTGTGCCTTAGCCTCCTGAGTAGCTGGAATTACAGGCATGCACCACCATGCCCAGTTAATTTTTGTATTTTTAGTAGAGACAGGATTTCGCCATGTTGGCCAAGCTGGTCTTGAACTCCTGGACTCAAGTGATCCACCTGCCTCAGCCTCCCTAAGTGCTGGGATTACAGGCGTGAGCCACCATGCCCAGCCTGTATCATCAGGAGTTCTGATCAAAGAGGCAAGCCAAACCGACCTAGAAAGGCTTCCATTCTGCTCCAAACATGTAACAATGCAGGAAGAAAAAAGTGTTACGTCAACAGCAACCACAACAACAACAAAAAACCCAACTCAGAAGAATGAAAGGGAAATCCCCAGGTGCTAGACAAGAAAACGAGCTCAAAGTCAGAGCAGGGAATCTTAGCTGGAAACAGTGGATCCACAGGCCTACTGGGTAGGCGTTTAAGAGCTGTGGAGTGACACTTTCAAGCCCTAGGGATGGCAGTATGGCAAGGATGGAGCCCCTCACATAAAGTCAGACTCCTTAAAAAGGCTATAAAGCAGGGATTAGAAAAAATTTCACTCACTGAAAGAAGCAAGAATGCGTATAGTGTGTTTGAGTTCCCATAAGATAATTAGAAGAAAACAAATAATCAAGAATTGGCAACCTTAGCTTATACCTTGTAAGTATATGTAAGTATGAGGAGTGAATTTACACTGCTTCCAGTGAGGCAGGAACTATTTTTCCCATGCTAAGAAATTAATGTTAAAAATTGTGCTGATATCAAATCAAATTTAAAAAATTAAGTCCAACTACGTGTTGTGATTAATAAAACTACACATAAAACTAAAAACTACACAGAAATTTTCAAAATAAAGGGACAAGGAAAAAACACATCTTTGAACATTGCTGATATTCCACTGTTTTACCTACAAAAATGGCAATTTCATATTACCCAACGAATAATAATCAAAAGAGCACTAGTGGAACTGTTAGCTGTGGTGGGTATCCTAGTTACCGGTGGCGAATCCATACAGTTCTGCAGCAACCTCTATTCTTGCCACCTCAGAAGAAAGAATTCTACTGAGGGTCATGAGACAGAAGAAGAGACTGAGGCAAGTTTCAGAGCAGGAGTAGACGTTTATTAAAAAGCTTTAAAGCAGGAACGAAAGAAAGGAAAATATACTTGGAAGAGGCCCAGACAGGCACCTTGAGGTTAAGTGCCCCAATTAACATTGAACCTAGCATTTTACACGCTGGCATACTTCCAGCGTCTTGCACCCCTTTCCCTTCATTCTTCCCTACCTGCGCTTGGGAGGTGAGCATGCACAGTGTGTTTACTGGAGTTGTACACATGTTCACCTGAGGCTTTTTCTTCCCTTTTCTGGTAGAATGCCCCCAGAAGGTCATACTCTTTCATTTTTGCCTCTTAATGCACATGCTCGAGTCCACTTGCCCAGTTCCTGAGATCTTATTGGAAGCTGCTGATTATCAATTTCAGGTATTTTTATCTGTTCAGAAACTGCTTCTCCCTGGCACTGGCTGTGACCAATTATCATTTTAGAGAGACAGTGTGACAGCTGCTGGACCATCACTTGATGGTTGCCTGATGTTCCTTTGTGAGTGGGGGAGCCCTCTCCTGCTCCACTCATGCCTGACTAGCTACCTACTATAACAGAACCATTACAATTTCAGACTCTTGAGGCAAAAGCACTACTGGTGATAAGTGGAAACTCAAGAACAATAAACTAAAAAGATAAAGTAATGATCTTCAAAGCATTTACTAATGTCTCAAAATATATAGCAAAATCTGTATTACAAGGAGAAATTGACAAATCTACCCTAGAGAAAACCTGGTGCATGCCCACAGAGACATGTACAGCTGCTCATTTCAACATTATTTATAATAGCCATTATTGACAAATCAATACTTGTATAATTTCAAGTACTTCTATCAGAAGTTATTAGACAAAAAAATTAAGATGGAGAAGAGTTGAACAGGCAAACATATAGAACCCTTTTCAACAAATAGCAATATATGGTTGTGTTGTTTAACAACAGGGATACATTCTGAGAAGTGTGTCATTAGGCAATTTCATCTTTGTGTGGAAATTATAGAGTGTACTTTCACAAACTTGGATGTATAGTCTACTACACACCTAGGCTACATGGTATAGCCTATTGTTGCTAGGCTATGAACCTGTATAGCGTGTTACTGTACTGAATAGTGTAGGCAGTTGTAACACAGTGGTAAGCATTTGTGTGTCTAAACATATCTAAACACTGAGAAGGAACAGTGTTATTATCTTATGGGACCTATGTTGTCTATGTGGTCCATCATTGACCTAAGCACCATTATGCAGTATGTGACTGTGTTTTTGAAATACATAACAAATCTTTCCTAAATTTACTACATCCTAGGCCACAAGAGAAGTCTCATCAAATACCAAAGAACTAATATCATACAGATTCCATTCTCTGATAACAGTGTAGTAAATTTAGAGATTGACAGTAAACACAAAGCCTGAAAACTCCATATGTTTGGAAGCTAAAAAGAGTGCTTCTGAATGATTCATTTGTTAGGAAGTCACAGTGAGGAAAACTTGTTCCAATAATATGGCAGACTAGACTAAGAAACAACTAAGAAACTTGTATAAAATGTGCAATACATATTTTAGATACATTAATATACTAGGAAGAAAATAAAGAATTAAAGAATATTCAAAGGCCAACAACCAAAGGAAAGGAGAGTTCCAGGAATTAAGCCTTGAGGGTATTTGATGAACCCTAGGCTCTTGAACTTCTATTTTTCATGGGCTGGCAGGATGTGGGGGATAAAAGCAAGGCCCAGGGCCCTGCCTACACCAAATTGGAACTCTATTTAGAGAGTCTCTGGTATAAACCTAGGACTCCCAAAGGACTTCACCCACAAAATAAGAGACAACTAGAAACAACCCCTAGCATAGATTTGTAGTGAATCATTAGTGGATTGTGAAATGAATTATTTGGTCACCATTAGCCTTGGTTGTTTCAAACATTGAATATAGAAATCTTTCAATTAACTTTTGTTTCAGTTTTTGTGTGTTAGGGTGTATTTATCCATGAATGTGTGTATGAGTGCACTTGTTTGCATTATTTTTTACTGTTCTCAGTTGTTAAGAAAACTTGAAAGCTGCTACCCTAAAGAAAACCTAGTACATGTGCGCAAAGAGACATGTACAACTGCCCATTTCAACACTGTTTATAATTGCAAACTACTAGAAGCAACCTATGTTTCTATCAATAGTACAGTAAATAAATATAATTTTCATACAGTAGAACATTATCGATTAGATAAAATGAGCAAATTACACCTGTTATGTTAACATAGATAAATCACAAAATATTGGGTGGCAGGAAAAAATTGCAGGTATAGGTATAATTGAGTTTATTTATTTATTCTTTTTCTTGAGACAGAGTCTCGCTCTGTCGCCCAGGCTGGAGTGCAGTGGCGCAATCTCGGCTCACTGCAAGCTCCGCCTCCCGGGTTCACGCCATTCTCCTGCCTCAGCCTCTCCGAGTAGCTGGGACTACAGGCGCCCGCCACCACGCCCGGCTAATTTTTTTGTATTTTTTAGTAGAGACGAGGTTTCACCGCGGTCTCGATCTCCTGACCTCGTGATCCGCCCGCCTCGGCCTCCCAAAGTGCTGGGATTACAAGCGTGAGCCACCGCGCCCGGCCGAGTTTATTTTTTTAAGAATACATATCACAATAGGTTGTTTGGGAATGATAGAGACCAACTTCAGTGCAGTTGCTTCAGAGGACAAAAAAAAAAAAAAAATGGAATGAGATTGAGACAGTGTTCCAAAGTTGATACGAGCTCTCCAGCTATGTGCGTGTGTGTGCACAGGCATGCGAGTGAGCTTTTTCCTTAAATGAATTGAAAGTGAGCATGACAAAATGTTAACATATGGATGATAGGTATTCAGGTATTGGTTATATTATTTTCTGTACTTTTATAGTGTTTGTAATATTTGACTTTCTAAAACATATACATAAGTAGATAACTGTTGTAGTTTTCTTATAGGGTAGAGTCTCTAGGGAAATGCTGCAAGAATTAAATGTTTAGGTATTCTTTAGTAAAGCACATTCAGTTATATTAATGCTTGTATATTATTATGCCAACTTTAGATGAAGGGTATATAATTGCATGAGTACATTAGTCAAACTGGGAAAGAAAAGGTATGGGAAAGGAATACAATATAAAATCCCAAGTATGATGGTATTTTTTATTTACTTAGTTTAGTTAGAGATATTACTGTATTTTTAGAAAGGGAAATAGAATAACTCAATACTTTGAAATCCATAAGAAGTGGCCCCCAAAAATGCTTATTGACTAAGGAGCTCTGATGAAGAAGGGAAAAAGTTCTGAGTATTGCATTCATAGAAAAGTATAGGGAAAATAACCAAACTACTACCAACTGAATAAAAGTTAAAGCTTTCTACATTATAGTATTGAAATTGTAACTTATTGGTTACCGTGAGGCAGCAAAACATACAAAAATACATAATGTATCTATAGTTTTATCATTCACATTTTTTTGTTTGTTTCACTTAGCTGGTCACCTGACTTTTGAATGCCGTAATTTTCTCCGAGTAGACCCTAAAAGGGACATAGTTTTGGATGTCAGCAGTACAAGTAGTGAAGATAGCGATGAAGAGAATGAAGAACTGAATAAATTGCAGGCATTACAGGAAAAAAGTAAGCAATATTTTTTTTCCATTCTTTAGAAATGTTTGTAAATGTTCTGTCATATTATATCATGCTTTCCATTACACTTACTAAGATCTCTTTTATAGTTTATGTAAGAGCTACTGCATAGGAAATAGGTTTTAAATATTGTAAGTTATTTGCCTAAGATTGAACAGCTAAGCAATTACAGATTCAGGAGACAAGTCTATTTCTGACACACAGCTTATGTTTTTTGTTGTTGTTTTTCCCCCATCACATTAGGATATGTGTCAAATGGCTGAAAAAGTATGACTTAAGATTTGGTTTCTAGTCCTACTTGGCAATTTGTTTTAGCACGTGACTTTCACCAAGTCACTTAACCATCCTGAGGCTCAGCTGCCTTGTGGGATAACACAAAATATTGGGTTGTCAAATGATGCTCATGCAGATCAGCGATCTTAGCCAGTATCAAGCTTCACTAATAATTTCAAGTATACAAGTGATCATGAGGCATAGGCAAAGCAGAGAGTTCTGGGCATGCCAGTACAGTTCCCCAGGTATTTCCTTTCTACTTCATAACCCACTCTGATCAATATTAACATAAGAAGTTTCTTTATTACTTATACCAAAGAAAGTTGATTTGGTCATGAAACATATTCATTTGTGCTTGGATAGTTACATTTTCCAGGGAGCTATGCCCCATAAATCCATAGATTTCCCGGTTTGTTTACCATAAGCAATCTCAGTTACATCCTACTAAAAGGATATAAATAATAATTATATAAATAAGGATTCTATGGCTAACAGATATCATTTATTTTTTTTCCAGGAGATCTGTTGTTAGTGTGTTTCAGAGAGATTTCTCCAGGGCACTCTCTACTTTCTCAGGCACATCTTCTTCTCTCCCTAGAGAGAGAGTGGATTGCAGACCTATTATTTAACCCTTTCTTTCCCACGTTTTGTATAAAATAGCTCATCCTTGCAGTGGGGTTTTTAGGGATTAAACATGGTGCCATAAATTAAACTACTTTGTGAACTACAAAATGCAGTATGGTAAATATCACTCTGAAATAAAATATAACTTATTTGAATAAAATCTTAGACAAGGAATGAGAGCGTTACAAATTTTAAATTCATCTTAGTTTAGGTTATCAATGAACATTAAACAATAAACTTTGTTTTAATATCAAGCTTTCCATATTATGTCCAGTTAAGGTAAGTGAAGAAGTCAAATGTAAGGTGCTAGAAGAAGCTGAAAAGGAAAAAGAGGGAGAGAATCCCAAAGAGTGCAAACAAGAGTCATATCATATGAGTATATACAGCTTCAGGGTAAAGATAGTTGATTGAATACACACACTTTTGTTCTCTACTGAAATACCACTAAAATGACAGAAGTAGAAAAAAATTTAAAGACATAAACTCACAAGGGCAAAGAAAATGAGTTAGGAGGGAATAGCAGTAAAATTTTGGAAACGGAAAAGCAGATGGGTGATAACTGATTACACTCTTGAAAAAGCTAAATTCTTTAGCAGTGTGGAAAGCTGTGAAGTAACCCGACATATATTCTAAAATCCCCTAAAGACATGATAATTAGTATCCTTGGGTACCTCTGGCTGAATATACGGCTAAAAACAGGAGGATTGGTTTGAAGTCTCCAGGAGTTAGACCCTCAGTTCCCTTCCCCTATGAAGTCAGATGACTTTCCTTCATCACCCCAGCAGACTACTGGAGGTTTATTTTCTAGACAGGGTAAAACATAGGTTCTTTAGACTGGGACACACTAACCATAGCTGAAAACAGGGAGGAAGTTAAAGGCTGAGAACTTTCCAGCCCTCTTCACCTATTTGGTTCCCAGACATATATCACAATTAGTCTAGGAAATACTTCACTCAAATGAGTCCCAGAAAGAAAATTTCCAAGAACTGAAGGACATTAGTTTTACAATTGAAAAGGTTTCACAAGTACCAAACACAGAGCTAAAAATAGACCCACACAAAGGCACACCGTTATAAAACTTCATATAATCCAGGCTTCCAGGATCAGGGATTAAACAGGTCATCAGTCAAAGATCAGGAGTCAGAATAGCTTTCCACTTCTCTAAAGCAGTCCTGAAAGCTAATAGATGTGGGGAATGCCTTCGCATTTTGGAAGGGAAATTATATCCAAGTCAGAATAATATTCTCAACCAAATTATTAGCCAAGTATGAAAATAGAATAAAGTTGTTTTCAGATATCTTCATTTTAGGTTGATTTTTATATATGGCATGAGGTGAGGGTACAGTTTTATTCTTTTGTATGTGGATATACACTTGACCCAAGACCATTTGCTGAAGACATCCTTTTCCCATTGTGTGTTCTTAACACCTCTCTTGGCCAGTTCATCATATGTACATGGGTTTATTCCTGGACTTCCTATTCTGTTTCATTGGTCTATGTGTCTGTCTTTATGTCAGTACAATACTATTTTAATTACTATAGCTGTGTAATATATTTTGAAATCAAGGAGTGTGATGCCTACAGCTTTGTTCTTCTTAAGATTGCTTTGGCTATATGGGGTCTTTTGTGGTTCCATATACATTTTTGGATTATGTTTTATATTTCTGTCAAAAGAGCCATTGGGATTTTGGTAAGGATTCCATTGAATCCATAGATTGCTTTAGATAATGTAGGCATTTTAACAATATTCTTTCAATCCATGAACACATATATTGTCAAATGCTTTTTCTGCATCTATTGAAATATTCATTTGATTTTTAGCCTTCCTTTTCTTAATGTGGTGTTTCACATTTATTGATCTGCATATATTGAGCCATCCTTGTATCCCATGGATGAATCCCACTTGATCATAGTGTATCATCCTTTTAATGTACTGCTGAGTTTGGTTTGCTAGAATTTTGCTAAAGATTGTTGCATATGTGTTCATCAGGTATATTGGTCTGTAATTTTATTTTCTTAAGGTACCTTTGTCCGGCTTTGGTATCAGGGTGATGCCAGCCTTGTAAAATAAGTTTGGAAGTGATCTCTCCAGTTCTTTAGAAGTGCTTTAGAAGAATTGGCTTAATTGCTCTTTAAATGTTTGGTAGACTTCACCAGCAAAGCCATCTAGTCCTGGGCTTTTCTCTGTTGGGAGGATTACTGACCCAATCTCCTTACTTGTTACTGGTCTGTTCCTATTTTCGATTTCTTCGTGATTCACTCCTGATATATTTTATGTTTCAAGGAATGTATTCTTGTAAGTTATCCAGTTTGTTGGCATATAAATGTTCCTTGTATTCTCTTATGTAGTTATGTATTTATATAACACCCCTTTATATTTCTGTGACATCACTTATACTCTTTTTTCAGTTCTAATTTTGACCCTTTCTTTTATTCTGAGTTAGTCTAGTTAAAGATATGTCAGTTTTATCTTTTTATTAAAACACTCTTAGTTTCTTTGAGCTTTTTTGTTGTTTTTCTAGTCTCTATTTCATTTATTGTGTTTTTTTCTTTCTAGTTTCTTAAAGGTATAATGTTTGGTTGTGTTTTTTTGAGATCCTTCTTTTCTTTTTTTTTTTTCGACAGACAGTATGAACTACCTCAATTGGCCCTCTTCTTTCTTAATAAAATCATTTATCATATAAATTTCCCTTTTAGTACTGCTTTTGCTGAATCCCATAAATTGTGGTGTGTTGTAATTTCATTTATCTCAAGATTGTTTTTTAATTTCTCTTTTTGATTTCTTCTTTGACCCAATGGTTGGTCAGGTTTGTGTGGTTTAATTTCTACATATTTGTGAATTTTCCAGTTTTTCTTTCATTACTGATTTACATTTTCATACCATTGTGGTCAGAAAAGATACTCAATATGATTCCAGTCTTCTTAAATTTGTGAAGACTTATTTTGTCACCTAACATGCTCTGTTCTGGAGAATGTTCTGTGTGCTTGAGAAGAATGCATCCTGCTGGTGTTGGATAGCATATTCTGTATATTTTGTTTTTATTAGAACCAATTTCTCTATAAAACCTAGTAAGTCAACTCCTTATCCATCATTGCTAAGTGGAAGAGGAAATTATTCCCATAGCTACTAGCTACTGTTTTATTTCCTTAGTTCCTCATAACTTTTTGGGGACATGTTTGCAGTAGTTAGTCTGAAATTATTATAACTCAAAAAAAAAAAAAAGAAGAGAGACAACTACTAAAAGGAAAGCTAAAGTGACAATTTTAATGTCAGACCAAGTAGATTTCAAAGCAAAGAATACCAGGAATAAAGAGGTTTTTTTCCTAATGATAAAAGGGTCATTTGGTCAAGAGAATATAAAAATTCTAAGTGTTGGCCTGGCATCGTGGCTCACACCTGTAATCCCAGCACTTTGGGAGGCTGAGGTGAGCGAATCACCTGAGGTCAGGAGTTCGAGACCAGCCTGGTCAACATGGCGAAACCCCGTCTCTACTAAAAATACAAAAAATTAGCTGGGCATGGTGGCGCATGCCTGTAATCTCAGCTACTCGGGAGGCTCAGGCAGGAGAATCACTTGAACCCAGGAGGCAGAGGTTGCAGTGAGCTGAGATCACGCCACTGCATTCCAGCCTGAGCAACAGAGTGAGACTCCATCTCAAAAAAAAAAAAAACAAAAAACTAAGTGTTTATGCACCTAATAACAAACATCTGAAACAAATCCTGGTATAACCATAAATAAAAATTCTTATGGATAGACAAATTTGCAGTTATAGCCAGAGATCTCAACACCTTTCTCGTTAATTAACAGCACAAGTAGACAGTAAATCTGTGAGGACATGGAAGACTTGAGTAACACTATCAACCAACTTGACCTATTTAACATTTATGTAACACCTCACCCAACAACAGCAAAATACATGGTTTTTTTTTGTTTTTGTTTTTAAGTGTACCTATCAAGATAGATCTGATTCTGGGCCATAGCAGAAAACTACTTCGAAAATTCCCAAATGTTTATAATTTAACATAATTGTAAATAGTCTATTGGGTCAACAAAAAAAGAGCAAAAGAAAATTAGAAGGTAATTTTAACTGAATGAACATAAAAACACATTTGTGGTATGCCTCCAAAGAAGTACTTAGAGACAAACTTGTAGTACTAATACCTGTATTAGAAAAAAAAGAAGAAATATCTCAAATCTATGACTTCAACTTCCACCTTAACAAACTAGAAGAAAGAACAAATTAAACCCACAGTAAGCAGAAGAAAGGTAATAATAAAGATCAGAGGTGAATCAATGAAATGGAAAACAAAACTACAGAAAATCAATAAAACCAAAAACTGGTTATTTGAAAAGGTCCATAAACTGAAAAATCACTATCCAAAGAGATTTTAAAAAGAGAGAGAAAAGGCATATATTACTGATACCAGAAATGAGAGAACTGATAACACTACAGATCATATGGATATAAAAGGGAGAAGATAGTATTTTAAAGAACTTTATGCCAATAAATTGGATAACTTAGATAAAATGGATAAATTACTAGAAAGATACAAACCAGCAAAAGTTTGAAGAAGAAATCTAAAATATGAAGAGTACCCCTGCATCTCTGAAGTTAAATGTTTAGTTTAAAAACTTTCAACAAACTTCATGCCCAATGGCTTCTCTTATGAGAAAACATTTAAAGGAGAAATAATACAATTTGTACATAAAATCTTTTTAAAAATTGAAGGGAGGAGAGTATTTCTCAACTCAATTTATAAGACCGGCATTACCCTTATAACAAAACCAGATTAAGATATTACAAGAAAAGAAAGTTAGAGACTTATTAATACAGATGCAAAAATTCTTAAAGAGAATTTTAGCAAATTGAATCCAGCAGTATATAAAAAGTATAATATGACTAAGTTGGTTTTATTTCAGAAATACATTTGTTTTATATTCAGAAAGTGTAATTCGTGATATTTAAGAGACTTAAAAAAAAACCTATATTATTGTCACAATATTTTAAGAAAAATTATTCAGCAAGTCCATCTTATACTTCTGATAAAAAATTCTGAGCCAATTAGAAATAGAAGAGAACTTCATTAACTTCATACAAAATCTATAAAAAAACAAAATGTTACATCATACTTAATGATAAAAGACTGAAGGCCTTCCATAACATAAGAAACAAGGCAAATATGTCCACTCATACCACTTCTACTCAACATTCTGCTGGAGATTCTAGCCACTGCAGTAAGGTATGAAAAATAAAGGCATCCAGATTTCAGGAAAGAGTTTAAAACTGTCTTTTTTTGCAGATGAAATGATCATCTATGTAGAAGTATCTACAGAATCTTTCAAAAAAGCTTCTAGAACAAATAACTGAGTTTAGCAAAGTTGCAAGAGTCTACAAGATCAGTTAGCAGAAACCAATTGTATTTCTGTACACTGGCAATGAACAATCAGAAGTTAAAATTTTACAGATATCTTTTACGGTAGCATAAAAAATGAAATACTAAGAATATAAATCTGACAAGGTATGCAAGACTGAAACATATTTTACAAAATATTGTTGAGGGACGTTAAAGAAATAAATAAAGATACGCTATATTGATTGAGTGGAAGTTTCAATTTTAAAAGAAATGTCACTTCCCCCCAAGCAGATCTATAAAAAAAAAGCAATCACAATCAAAATTCCAGCAGGCCATTTGAGAAACCGACAAGCTAAGCAAGACCTTATCTCTAAAAATAAAAATAAAAAAACAATTGACAAGCCAATTCTAAAGTACTTGTGGAAATGTAAAGAACCTAGAAAAGCCAAAACACTTTCAAAAGGATTAGTAAAATTGAAAAACGAACACAACCTCATTTCAAGATTTATTGTAAAGCCACAGGTAATCATGAAAGTGTAGTATTGATGTAAAGATAGATCAATGGAACAGAATAGACCCATACATATGTGATAATTGATTTTTTAATTGAAATTTTTATTTTGAGAATATTGTAGATTAACATGTAGCTGTAGGAAATCACACAGAGACCCCTTTTGTCCCTTACCTGGTTTCCCTCAATGGTAACATATTCGAAAACTACAGTTTCAAAGCAGGATAATGTCTTTGATACTATATATACACGTGTTAGAATGCTAAGCACAAAAATGCTGGTGACACATTTTACACAGAACATTTCCATCACCACAACGACGATTCATACTGTCTTTTGATACCTATGTCCACTTTTCTCTTGCCCTCACCACCTTCCTAAGCCCTGTAAACCAAAACTTTGCTCTCTATTTTTATAATATTGTCATTTCAATAATGTTTTGTAAATAGAATCTTACAGTATGTAACCCTTTCTGATGAGCTTTTTTTCACTAATTATAATTCTCTACAGACTGACTAGTTCGTTATTTTTTATTTCTGAATAGTAGTGTATGTTATGGATATACTACAGTTTGTTTAAGTATTTGTCCACTGGATTGTCAGTTTGGGGTTATTATTAATAAAACTGCTATAGACAGGATTTGGGTGAACATAAGTCTTTATTTCTATAAGACATATGCCCCAGAGTAAAATTGCTGGGTTGTTATGGTAGTTGCATGTTTTGTTTCCTAATAAACTGTCAAACTCTACAGTGGCTGTACCATTTTACATCCCTACGAGAAACGTTCGAGTGACCAGCATTTGGTGTTGTCACCAGCATTTTTGTGCTTAGCATTCTAACACTTGTAGTTATAGCCCATTGTGGTTTTATTTACATTTTCCTAGTGGCTAATGATGTTATACATCTTTTCATTACTGTTGAATGTTGAGTTCTGAACATACATATATGTGTGTGTATGTGTATATATGTGGGTACATGTGTATATTTTGTATGTTCTTTATACATGTTGATATTCTTTATACCATTCTAGACACTAGTCCTTTGTCAGATACCTGTTTTGAAAATATTTACTCCCAGTATGGCATTTGTCTTTTTTATCCTCTTACCAGGTCTTTCACAAAGCAGTAGTTTTTAATTTTGATGGAGTCCAATTTATCAGTTTTCCTTTTATAGACTGTGCTTTTGGTGTCAAATATAAGAACTCTTTGCCTATGCATAGATCTGAAAAATGCTCATATTTTTGTTCTAAAAGTTTTGTGGTTTTAATTTTACATTTAAGTCCATGATAAATTTTGAGTTGATTTTTATGTAAGCAGTGAGGCTTGATTTATTTTGCCTATGGGTGTTCAGTTGTTCCAACACCATTTCTTTAAAAGTGTCTTTCCTGCATTAAATTGCTTTGCCTTTTTTTTTTTTTTCCCCAAAAAATCAGTTGATTCTATTTGTGTGTGCTTGTTTCTGGATTCTCTGTGCTGTTTCATTGATTAATGTGTCTTTGCCTCCCCTAATACCATATAGTCTTTATTAATATAGCTACAAAATAAGTCTTAAATGGGGATACTAATTCTTCCCACTGTATTCTTCATCAAAATTGTTCAAGCTATTTTAGTTCCTTTTCATTTCCATAAAAATTTTAAACTCATGACTATATTTACAGAAAGCTTTGCTAGGATTTTGAATAGGAATTGCATTAAATGTGTATATCAGTTTGGGGAGAATGGACGTCATTACTTTGTTGAGTCTTCTGATCCATTAACATGACGTGTCTCTTTATTTAGAACTTCTTGGATTTCTTTCATCAGCACTGTGTAGTTTTCAGCATATAAGTCCTATACATGTTTTATATCATTTTTTTGGAAAATTATAAATGATACTGTATCTTTAATTTTGTTCTCTGCATGTTCGTCGCTAATAAAAATAAATTGATTTTTGTATGTTTATTTTTTCTTCTTGCTGAACTCACTAATTCTAGATTTTTGTAGACTCCTTGGGAATATCTGTGTAAATTGTCATGTCATTTGCAAATACGAACCTGAGCTGATAGAGTGTTTTGTCATTTCCAAGTATTTCATGTAGTTGAAATAGGTGAGCTTCAAAAATCATATTATTCATTCTGCTTAAATAGTATAGAATCTCTCCCAGCATTTCATCACTTGCATTGTTTTAGTATTTCTCTCATAATGGAGAGAAGTTTTTCAGGACAAATGGCATTGACCAGTTTTCTAAAAAGCTGTTGGCATAACTGACAAAATCCTGGATACTAGAAATAGAGATAAGTAGCCTATAGTACTGATTTGTACAATTTCTGAGTCTCCAGATGTACATTGTCATTGGATGTGACTTTTTAAAAAATGCCTTATTTCCTCCATCCTTTTTTCTTCACTTTGCCTTTAATCATTTTTTCCAACTTAGTATGCCAACCATTGACACCTTAGCTGATAGCACGCAAGAAAGAGGTGGCCAGTGCCACACCCAGAAAGGAAGAGAGATAACTGAGAGCCGGAAGGCATTAAAAATAGTTCTTGGAATTTCAAGACTGCTTTCCTTCTTAATACATTTTATCTTTGGTTTGGCCATTTTTTCTTCCTTAATTACATTTTTTGTTCTCTAAACTACATACTTCTCACTGATTGTCTTTAATAACTCACATTTTTTATATGTTCAAGACATCATCAACATATTGCCTTAGCAAAATGCCCTTTTGAGGCTCCTGTCATTTGGCTTTCCTGCTTCTTCCCATTTTTATTGTCTTCCTATATCTAGTTCAGGCCATTCCTCACAATTATTTTAAGACTCCTGTCCTTTTTTTTTTTTTTTTTTTTTTTTTGAGACAAGGGCCCACTCTTTTGTCTAGGCTGGAGTTCAGTAATGCAATTGTGGCTTTGTGAATCACTGCAGCCTCAAACTCCTGGGCCCAAGCAATCCTCCACCTCAGCCTCCAGTGTAGCTGAGACTACAGGCATGTGCCACCATGCCTGGCTAATTTTTTTTTTCTTTTATAAAGACATGGTGTCACTATGTTGACCAGGCTGGTTTCGAACTCTGAGTCTCACGCGATCCTCCAGCCTCAAACTCTCAATTGTCTTGTTTTTCATCTCAAGTCCTCTCAGTGTTCTTAGAGACTTTCTTAGATGACCTGTGAATGACCTGACAACACCCTAGCTCATCTTCTCCACCTTATCATTGAAAATGATCTTTTCTGTCTCTTCACCTTAGACACACATTTTCATGACTGCACCCTGGACCTTGTTCTCAGCCTCCAAAATTAATGTTGTACACTCTATGCTTTTTACTCCAAGTTCTTATCTTTCCAGTTTATTTAATGTAAAGACCCTCAGGCTATTGACCCACCACTTTCATTCAGTTAGTCTTCCCCTTATCTAGCTTAGATTCCATCATATGTTATAATTATTTTTTTGCAAATATCTGTAACTGCCTTACTCCTTTCTTTATCTTTTACCCTTGTCTAGCAAAACCCGAAATATGGATGAACCTCTGTTTGCCTTCTCCATGCTGATCCCCTTACGGCAGTGCAAAGGTGAAGAGGCAGACTGGTGTTTCTATAAATTCATGATCCCTAATCTCAGCTTGCATTTATTTTTGCAAGTTCACTCCACATACTTATTTTATACCTTTCCCCCAGTCTTCAAACTTCCCACTTCTCCCTTCCTCCTTCGGCTAATGACTCCCTCTTTCATTGACAAAATAGAAGACACCAAATGAGAGCATCTTAGCTTCCAATTACTGAATCCACAAATTTGCATATATATCCATCTTTCTTTTCTTTCCTTCAGTTAAAATGGAAGGACTGTCCCTCCTTTCAAAGGCGTGTCCTACCATAATTGCTATGAATTCTTTTCGTCAAGAATTTTATTCCTTCAGTTATCCCCTCTCTGCATCATCATTTCAATCAGCATCAATTTTTTTTCTTGTTTTTCCCATCGTTCTTCCCTAGATCCTTTGCATCCGTCTAGCTAACATTCCATTTCTCTGCTGCTTTCTAGCTAAACTTCTCGTAAAAGTTATTTATTCTTACTTTCTCTACGTTTTTATTTCCATTTGTTTTTCAGTCCACTTGTCAAGGTCTTTAATTACTTTTTGCCAAATCTATTCGACGTTTTTATATCCACATTCTACTTGGCCTTTAGGTACTATTTGATAGGTAGCCCCTCTCTTCAACATTCCTACTTCTTGATTCTGGTATTCTTCCAACTCTGTGGCCCTTCTTGTCAGTCTTTTGACAGCTCTTCTTGCTCTTCTCAGCCCGTAAATGTTGGAGTTTCTCAAGATGCAGATGATCTTCCTGGGCTTTACTCCTTGTATTTTTTCTCATCATTCTCTTACTAAATGATTTTATTTATTCCCCATAGTTTTAAATACTATCTATAAGCTGATCAGTGTGTGTGTCCAGACTAATCTCTAAACTTCAGAATCACATACCAAACTACCTACTTCATGTCAAACAGGTCTTTTAGATCTCAAATGTCTAAAATTGAAATCTTTACTTCCCACCCACAATTGTCCTTCAGGTTCCTACCCACTTCCCACCAATCCACATTTCAATCAGTGACACTGCTAAAAACCTGGTGGTCATCCTTGATTCCTTTCGTTCCATCATCCTACTCACACACATATCACCTCCACTGCCTTTATTCAGGACACCACTCTCTCTGGCCTGCACTACTCCAGTTACTTTATTATTCCCCTGCCTTTTCCCCTTAGCCCTTTCCAATTCATTTACCTTGTAAGTCTGCCAATCACACAGTCCATCTCACTTAGAATGTAAAATCCTTACTGCTGCCTTCATGGTCTTGAATAAGCAAGTTCCTGCTTACCTCTCTGGCCTCTCATTTCAAGGTATTCTACATGTATTTATGATATTGTTCATCTCTTCTCATTCATGTTCATTCTTACTCGTAGTTTCCCCTCCCCTTCTATCCGCAACAACCTCTTTTTAGTTTCTAGAACACACCAAACTCTTTTTGCCTTGGAGCTTTGGCATCAGTTTCCTCTTCCTGACATGCACTATCCTTGCTGTTCACTTAGAATGCTATCTTTGCCTGTTAATTTTCTTTCTCACCACTTATCTATAAGTTCCCTGTGGGCAAGGATCATGCACAGCAAAGACCCAGTACATAGCACAGTACTTGACACATAAGCATTTAGTAAATATATGTTGAATAAATGAAAGTGTGGTCAATAAAAATCTCCTAGGATTTTATGAGACAAACTGATGTCTATTCTCTACCTTGCCAAATAACCCCAAGGCTTCCTGGCTATTAAAAGGAGATCCTAACAGCAAAACTTTAATTCTCTTATTTATACTTTTTTTCTGAAACCTGTAAAGTCTCTACCTTGAATGTACATTGCTTTTATGACTAGAAAATGTATAGATTTGGAATATATACATATATACCACACAGATACATCGGAATGTTTACGGCCAGGCACGGTAGCTCAAGCCTGTAATCCCAGCACTTGGGGAGGCCGAGGCAGGCAGATCATGAGGTCAGGAGATCGAGACCATCCTGGCTAATACGGTAAAACCCCGTCTCTACTAAAGATACATAAAATTAGCTGGGCCTGGTGGCAGGCGCCCGTAGTCCCAGCTACTCAGGAGGCTGAGGCAGAGGAATGGCATGAACCCGGGAGTTGGAGCTTGCAGTGAGCCGAGATTGTGCCGCTGCACTCCAGCCTGGGTGACAGAGCCAGACTGTGTCTCAAAAAAAAAAAAAAAAAAAAAAAAAAAGTTTACAACCTTGAAAATAGAAAACTAATTAAGCCTAAAAGTTGGGACTTTAGTGTTAAGAAGTGAAAAATACAAAAGCTAATTTTGTCATCTTTTATATAAAGCAGGGAGTGAATTAATACTATGTAAATTTGAATATCATGTTAAAAATAGCTCCAAACTCTTAGTTTTTTATAGTCTTTTTTCTTTAGAGAGCTCTTTTGGGAAATAATCTTTCTTGTGGAAAAGCTATTTCTTGAATTTTATTTTAATATTCTTTTATTACAGTAAAATTGAATGAATGTATTGCTCCTTTTTTTTTTTTGAGACTAAGTCTCACTCTGTTGCCCAAGCTAAAATGCAGTGGCTTGGTCTCAGCTCACTGCAACCTCTGCCTCCCAGGTTCAAGCAATTCTCCTGCCTTAGCCTCCCGAGTAGCTGGGATTACAGGCTCCTGCTGCCATGCCTGGCTAATTTTTTGTATTTTTAGTAGAAATGGGGTTTCACCATGTTGTCCAGCCTAGTCTCGAACTTCTGACCTCATGATCCACCCACCTCGCCTCCCAAAGTGCTGGGATTACAGGCATGAGCCACCGCGCCCAGCCTGCTTTTTCTTTAAATATATGTAAACAAGTTCTGTCACCCAGAAATACTTCTTATATGTACAAAGATTTCCGTTGCTTATTGTTTCTAACAATGAAAGTAGAAATTGATAAAATATGGTTAATGGGAACACTATTCTGTGTTTAATAATGATATTGATATATATTTAATGACAAAGGTAAATATCTGCTATGTTAAGTGAAAAAAAAGCTGCAAAATATATGTGACAGTACATTTTTCAAAGGCAAAAAATACTTGGAACTTACATGCAACTATGTGTGTATGAGTAAATGTGTGTGTATTTGTTTTTATATAAAGAATGCCTACAAGAATACACACCAAATAGTGTATTTAAAAAACAAGTTAGACAATAATACTTATTGCATGATCCTAATTTTGTTGCAAAAGAAAATTTTAAAACTGTGCACTGTTGTAGTGTTCTGCTTTTTAAAGCCCAAACGGTACCCATCAAACCACTGGCATTGATTTCCTATGGGAATTAGAGGTGGGGTACTTGCATTTTTTTACTTGATGGACTTAGTATTTGAAATGTTTATAAAAAACATTTAATACTTTTATGAGTTTTTTAATGGATAAAGATAATTAAGAAAGGGGAAAATTATTACAAAAGAAGTACAATATCCTAACCAGTGAAATTTACCAACAGCTAAAATTTTAACATATATACATGCCATATTCATATATAGAATCATGATGACCAGATTTTTTTCTTCTCACCTCTCCCCCACAGGAATAAATGAAGAAGAGGAAAAAAAAAAAGAAAAAAGCAAAGAAAAAATCAAATTGAAAAAAAAAAGGAAAAGGTATTTTTTTAACAGCATTTTAAAAAACAAAGCAGGCCTATGAGTTTGGGATGGATTATAAAATTTTATTTTTTGTGTATAATATAGTTAATTTAATATTTTTTCTTCAACAACTAAGGTTTTCATTGAGCTTAAGTTTAAACTCAATATATATTTTGTCTTCATATACATGAAATTGACAAAAATATTTGTATTCTTGTAATATTACCATGGCTAATAAATTAACTTATTAATAGAATTTAATAGAACTTATGCTGTCCAGGTGTGATGGCTCATGCCTATAATCCCAGCACTTTGAGAGGTCAAGGCAGGAGAATGGCTTGAGCTCAGAAGTTTGAGACAGGCTTGGGCAACATAGGGAGACCTCATCTCTGCAAAAAGGAAAAAAAAAAATTATCCAAGTGTGGTGGCATGTACCTGTGTTCCCAGCTACATGGAAGGCTGAGGTGAGAGGATTTCTTGAGCCCAGGAGACGTGATCACACCACTGTACTCCAGCCTGGGCAACACAGCAAGATCCTGTCTGCCCCCCGCCCACCAAAAAAAAAAAAAATATATATATATATATGTAATTATATGCACATACACACATACATACACACACATTTGTATTTATATATATTTAGCATAACAGTTTCATATATATATATATATATGTGGCTGATGAGGGTTGTGAAAGACCTGAAGGAATTTTTAGCATCACAACTTCCTTCCAGTCTTCAGCCACCTGTGCATTTTTACTATTAACTCTTTTAAAAGCTAAAACTGGTTAAAGAAATTATTGAAAGTAGTAAGTGGCCACTTCTCTTGTTAACGAGTGCAGTTTTATTCGTACTAGCATAAATTTGCACATACAGGCATTTTTTAAAAGCACTTAACCATAATTATTTCTAGTTTAGACCCAGTTCTCATACAGAATAGGTTGTAGAAACCAGGGGCTGCCACTTTGTAGTTTTTATAGAGCATTTAATACAGGTATTTTAATATTTCAGGTATCTTATAAATTGGAAAAGTAGCCCACTTTCAAGTGTTAGGAGTTAACTAATAATCTTTAATATAAAAACAAATAGGAATGTAGAGCTCAGGGTTTTCTGTTAATGTATTAAATCATTTGTTCTAGCACAGCAAGATGGATTGCTCATAGGAAACAATATCTGATAGTCTTCCAAATTCTAATACAGATAGTTCCCAATTTATGTGGTTTGATATGATCTTTCAACTTTATGATGGTGCAGTAGAAATGTACTTCAAGTACCCATATAACCATTCTATTTTTCACTTTCAGGACAGTATTCAATAAATTACATGAGATATTCAATGCTTCATTATAAAATAGGCTTTCTGTTAGATGATTTGCCCAACTAGAGACTAATGTAAGTGTTCTGAGCATATTTAAGGGCAGCCACGTTAAGCTATGATGTTCAGTAGGTTAGGTGTATTTTGTGTATTTTCAGCTTCAGATAGATTTATCAAGGCGTAACTCCATCATAAGTTGAGGTACATCTGTATATTTCTTTTTTTTTTTTTGAGACAGAGTCTTGCTCTGTCGCCCAGGCTGGAGTCCGGTGGTGCAGTCTCAGCTCACTGCAAGCTCCGCCTCCCAGGTTCACGTCATTCTCCTGCCTCAGCCTCCCCAGTAGCTGGGACTACAGATGCCCACCACCATGCCCGACTAATTTTTTTGTATTTTTAGTAGAGACGGGGCTTCACCGTGTTAGCCAGGATGGTCTTGATCTCCTGACCTTGTGATCCACCCACCTCAGCCTCCCAAATATTTCTTTTATAGAAACAAATTATTTATTTGGGCCTCTTTACCTTGAGCATCACAAACCTGAAATTAAATTAACTTTTCTGTGCACACTTAGCAGAGATAGTGCCCCCTGAAAGTGTCACTATGCCACAGCCTAAAATTTTGCCTTAAAAAGGAGACTTCAGGCCAGGCACGGTGGCTCACTCCTATAATCCCAGCACTTTGGGAGGCTAAGGTGGGTTGATCACCTGAGGTCTGGAGTTCCAGACCAGCCTGGCCAACACAGTGAAACCCCATCTCCACTAAAAATACAAAAAAAATTAGCCAGTAGATTACAGGTGGGTGCCTGTAATCCCAGCTACTTGGGAGGCTGAGGTGGGAGAATCACTTGAACTCGGGGGCGCGGAGGTTGCAGTGAGCCGAGATCACGCCATTGCACTCCAGCCTGGGCAACAAGAGTGAAACTCCATCTCAAAAAAAAAAAAAAAAAAAAAAAAAGAAACAAAAAAAACTTCAGGACCAAAAAGCCAAAGAAAAAAGTACAGGCAGGGAAGAAGCTTTAGTCAGAATCCAGAGATCAAGTCAAGCAGGGTCTTTAAAACAGGAAAGTAGACAAGCTTTGAGAATAACAACTGAAAAGGCAAGGGAGCAGGAGAATACATGAGAAAATAAGCTTTAACAGATGATCGGAAGTCTAAGTAAGTAGACAAACAAGGAGGAAAAAGGAACACAACATTACAAAAATAAGGGAAAACTCAGGAGTCACTAAAGGAGGAAGGCAGTCAAGGAATTCACACACTATACAGACACAAAATATATTGCCTTGGAGCCCTGTAGTCTCCTGAATTGACATTGGCACCTCCTTTATATCCGTCTCAGGTTTTCTTAGTTTGAGTTTTAACTCCTAATATTTAGATGACTAAACTAACTCTTTAGATACCTTTTTTTACATTTTAAATTAACTCAGTTTCTGTCTTGTCACTCATATTTTGAGTTTGAGTATAGGTAGAATGTTGCACATCTCTTTAAGTAAGATCTTAAAAGATAGGGTTTTCTGTTTTTTTCTTTTTCTTTTCCTTTTTTTATGAATATTAGAGGAAGGAATCGAACCAATTTTTCCAATTTAGTATTAGAGTAATATTTTTCAAAAGCACAATGATAACCCATCCTTTTTCATTTATATATAGCATAAAAGCATCCTTTTGTAACTAATGAAAATGATTTTGTAATGCAAGTATTCATCTGTATCACTCTCCGTCTAGAGGGACCAAGTACTTGAAAAATCAGAAGAATTATCAAAAGTGCTTTTATTTTGCTAACTTTCAGCTTTCATTCATTCATATGAACGTACAATTATAGCCCTTTAAAATAGAGAATTGCAACTTCTGAGGCACTTTTAAGAAAATATGTGAAGTTATTATATACACAAGTGAATATAATAAGGCTTGGTGAATGCCCCTTTGTTTGCCTTTTAGGATTTTGAATGATATGACTGCATGAAAAACCAAAAGTCACAGAAAAATCATTTCATCCTTACTGAATTTAAAACTCATTACTAGTATGGAATGGAATAGGTACTAGTTTTGTTAGTTTCTGTGACCAAGCAGCAAAAATTCTAAATTCATTGTTTTAAGGGAATGCAAATATATGAAGCATATTTTAGGTTTATGTTTATACTCCCTACCTTACTCCAAGAAGAATTTAAGGCAGTTCAAATCCCACTTAAATTTATCAGTCATAAATGCAACTCTCAGTCAGTATGTATTATTGTCCATAGGTCTTACTCATCCAGTTCCACTGAAGAGGACACTTCAAAACAAAAGAAACAAAAATATCAGAAGAAAGAAAAGAAAAAAGAAAAAAAGAGTAAATCAAAAAAAGGGAAACATCACAAAAAGGAAAAAAAGAAGAGAAAAAAGGAAAAGCATTCTTCTACCCCTAATAGTTCTGAATTCTCCAGAAAGTAACTGAGACTTTGGCTTAAGCCATTAAATTTAAAAATTTGTTTTTAAAACGTGTTTGCTCTTCCTTGGAATTTGCTATATATTATGCTTTGCAATAAATCACAGCCTTTTCCATATAGACATTTTTCGTATTTGGGACCATTATCCCTCTGGCAATATATTTTTAATGTGCTATAACTGTAAACTATTAAATCAGTCTTGTTACTTGATAGCCATGCCCCAAGTATAGCTATTTGTGTATACTAAACATCTCATTTTTGGTATTTGTGTCTCTGTGTGTTTGGCTAGTGTTACTACTTCATAAGTTGATTGTAAAATGGCTTTACTGCTGTCAACACGGGTCATCTACCTAGCAGTTAATGAGTATTGCTGAATCAGGTGTCCACCTTCCAATGATGAAGCAAGGTAAGGGGTAATGTTTTGCTCTTGACACAGAGAAATTTAATAGCTTTATATATTAAAATATAATATCTTTTAAAGATAGTGAAATTCTTCAGTTTTTTAAATCTCTAGGGATTTTTTTTTCAATGTCATAGAAGATGCAGCTGCTTAATGGTCTTGACTAGGACTTTTTAAATGAATGGTGTCTGCAGGTAGATGATCGTGAAAGTATCTCTTAACAAAGTTTTACTCTTCTATGAAATGCAGAATTTCTAGTACCTGCCTCCTTTGTTTTTGTAATAATTAAAATATTTCTTGTATAAAGAGATTAGTTCAGCCTGTTAGTAAGTCTGCAGAGATGATGCTGAGTTGGTCATGATTTTTAGGATAGACTCCTGGGTTGTTTTACAAATGTGCCATATTGGCATGTCTTACAGTGATACCTCAAACACAGAAATTTTTATTTAGGAAGATAGCTAAATCTTTATTAGAACTGATTTTTATGTATTCAGTATGTAAATTTTATGAAGCTTGTTTCTATGAGTACTGTAGAAAATTTTATAAATGTGAGCATATATATTTATTTTGTCTGACATAATTTGTAGTTTTAAAGCCAGTTTCACACTGAACTTACGTTTTCATAAATGACCAGTTTGGAGTGTTTCTCTCTTTTACTTTAGTGGCAACCTCAAGAGCAGTGTCAAAAAAAGAATTAAGAATTTTATTCTGTACTTTTTAAAATTTAAGAGCCAGGGAGTTGCATCGTGAAAGCCTTTATATAATAATGGAAATTTTATATGGGTAAGCATTTTCAAACACATATTAGTAGATATGTTTTTTAAATTTCTATTTTCACATTGATCAGTGTTACTTTGCTTAATACTTAGGTATCCCTTATGTCCACTAAAGTAAATGCTTACGTTGTAGAAGCATCAAACATCAACCAATGTCATGGCACAGCACCAAAGATTGCAAATACCTCACTATGGTGCACTTAGAAATTTTCAAATTGATAACCTACAGATACGGCTGCAGGTGAATTCATGATAGTGAAATCAGCTAAGTATACTTAACCTCACAGGCTAGAAAGGTTTACTGATTCTTGTTTCACCCAGCACCCAATGTGGATACCCTCAGTAAGACTCAGGGAGCCTTATAACTCCTCTTAACATATGCTTGCCCATGCTTAAATTCTAGGGAAGCTGTATCCACAGCCCTCTTCTGTAATAGCATTGCAGCCATGAGAGCTCTCACGCTTTCAGCCTTTCCATAACCTAATTTCGTCATTTGGGCCTCTCAAAAGGAAATGCTTTTGTTTAAATAGGTCAGTCAGTTACTGAGAGAAAAAATACAGAGCCAGTAGGTTTTTAGGGATTTGTTTTGCCTTTGCTGCTAGTTTTTTGAAAATATAGTTCTTCGATTATCAAGATTTTAAAAATCGGTTTTTAATATAAAGCTTTTTTAAAAATGAGGCTGGCCCAAGTGCAGTGGTGTTTCTCTACTCCCACTGCTTGACTTGACTAGCCTTGAAAAAATAATAGTAAAATAAAATATTAAAAAATAATTAGAAAATGCTACAAAGGCAATGACCTCATTCCATTGAGTAAGATAGTTAAAAATGATAGTAATTGTAGTGAAATAGTTAATTACTTGTTTTATTACTGTTAATTGTAGAGATTATAAATTGGCTCATTAGGTTTCTGAATGGTGACACAATAATGATTGAGAAGAGCAAAAGTCAGTCCTCGTTAACTAATGTAGTATGCAAATTAAAATATTTTAATGATCAGTAATTTTCCCCCCAGAAATTATCTTGGTATTCCTAAGTAACTTTCCCATAATTTTAGCATAGTTTATGAAATTGAATAAAAATTTATTTTCATTGAAGTAATTTTCTTCTAAAATGATATTATTATTGAGATTGGATGCAAATCTCATGAATACGTTTTAGAAGAAAATTAATGAAATTCCCTCCCAGGCAGTATGTACCAGAAGGAAAACTGAATTTAGCAGTAAAACAGTCCTGGTCATTCTAACTACCTGTATGATCTTGAGCAAAGTCACTTAGTTTCCCTGGGCCTTGGTGTCTTTTGTCTATAAAATATCGTACCGGATTATCTCTGAAATCACTTCTAGGTTTAATATATATAATTATCAATATTTTAAAATTCAAGCAATATTCATTTTAGAAATTATTATAAACAACATTCTATAATAGCAAAGGTTGAATTTATTAATATAACAGTTAAACACGTTCAACTTCTTCAAGCAGATAATTGATATTTGGTTCATATTCTTACAACCTAATGCATGTCATTTTCACCAAATGCAGACAGAATTTTTATTTAGGTTTGCATCTGGAACTAGATTATCTGGCACTTTATGGCCATTATTTTCGGGTTGATGGACCTTCTCACCACACAATTTCCCCCTTTTTTTTGCATATCATATGTTGGCTGATATTTCTTAGAGGTATCCCTATTTCTTCATACTTAATATACATCTCCATTTACATCTTTTGTTCTCTGAGGTCAAAACAACAATAAATGAGAAGTAAAACAACTATATGTGTTTGTATTTACAACTCTATCTAAAATTATATAACCCTAGTTTACCTTCAGAGTAAACTATACTGAAGAGTTGTTAATAATGTTGATAAAAATGCCATTGAATCCTTTCTTCAACAAATATTTATTGAGTACCTAACATGGCAAACACTGTGCTAAGTACTGGGGATACAGAGATAAGTAAGACACATTTGCCTCCCTGAAGGACTTCACAGTGTAGTTTGGTAGGAGAAACACCAGAGCATACATCGTTATATAATTAGTGCAGTAATTGACGTGAACATGAGTTTATAGAAACTCAGGGGTACCTAACGTAGTATGGATAAATTAGAAGAGGCTACCTAGAGAAAATGGTGACTGAATTGCACTTTGATTAAGGATAAGAATGAGGGTTATGGCAGTTCCTGACAGATTGGGTACTGTGAACAAACACCAGATGTAGAACAAGCTGTGTTACGTGTTTGTCAAGAATCACAAGCAATCTGGTGTTGCTGGTGTATCATAGGCGAGGCAGGAAGTGGTAAGAATTGAGACTACCATTTTAAGTTCTTAGGAACAAGAGGAAGGAGTCGTGTGTTCCGTGTTTGGGAGCTTGAACTGTAATCTGTAAGCAATGAGACACCATTAAAGAGTTTTAAGTGGGGCCAGGCACAGTGGCTCACGCCTGTAACGCCAGCACTTTGGGAGGCCGAGGCGGGTGGATCACCTGAGGTCAGGAGTTGAAGACCAGCCTGGCCAACTTGGCGAAACCCTGTCTCTACTAAAAATACAAAAATTAGCCGGACGTGGTGACAGGCACCTGTACTCCCAGCTACTCTGGAGTCTGAGGCAGGAGAATTGCTTGAACCCAGGAGGTGGAAGTTGCAGTAAGCTGAGATCACACCACTGTACTCCAGCCTGGGCGACAGAGCGAGACTCTATCTCAAAAAAAAAGAAAAGGTTTTAAGGAAGGAAATGACTTTTATTGGGGTGTGGTTTTATCAATTTCATAATCCAATTAATCCCACCATTTTTAAAAGATGAAATTGCTTTCATTAGAAGGCTATGTAAAATATAATTTGATTATTTTAGGCTCTATTATTAGACTCATTTCTTTCTACGGCCTCATTATTATTTCCAAAAATTACACAGTAACCTAAATCATCTAAAAACACATAAAGCTACTGTATTCTTTATTAGACCCATCCCCAGAGTTATATGTACATGTACATACTTTGAGATGTGTTTTGTTCTTAATTGTATTTTAGGTTATTTTTGACTGACTTAAATTCTATCACTATTTTAATATTTGTTAGGTCCAAATAAACCATTTAGAATATTTTTCAATGTACAAAATGTGCTGTAATTTAATAAGGCTCCTTGCTTTTAAAATTTGGCTTAACCTGTGAAGCACAACTGCTTCAGAGTTACAGAGAGACACACCAGTTGGTCCACTGGATGAGCTGTGTGGTTCTACCTCAGGTAACCTAGTGATAAGCTAGCTCAGCAGGGAGTGCTTCAAGGACTCCAGCTGATCCTAGTGCTGAGACCAAAACTTCCTGGACATTGGGTGCCCAAGAACAGTAGGTTTCTTATGCCAGTGTGACAATCCCAGTTGCGAAGGCCAGTCTTCTGATCTCAATATCTCCTCCCAACTCCTCTAAAAATAGGTAGAGTGGCAGAGAATTGGGGTGCCTCTTCTAGAGCACAACCCATGATGCATCCAGTCATGCCTGACTCCACTATCCCTTTCCCACAAATTGGGAGGAGTTGGGGCAGTGAGCATTCTGCTAGCTCTGTCTGTTTCCTGCTTCTTGTGCCATTTATAGTTCTTGCCCATGAGCAACAAAAGCAGAATGGTGCCGGTGCCTTAACTAAATTTTTCTCAACCTAGATTTTCACCTAAGACAATATGGTAATATTATTAAATTACTGTATATCAAGATAGCAGATTTTCTGGGATACTTTAAAATCAAAGTTGTATCAAAGATCAAGAAGCACCCATAAAAGCTTTATGAACTTTCACAAAAAATAAGTGAAAATTCTTTGTTTTTATGGCCGTGTAAAATGTCATTTTTATAATGGAAAGTCTTAATTTTCAAACAACGTATACTTTAAGCAATTTTAATATTTAAACATTTGCACAATTGTCTTTTTGAATGTGAAGTTCAACTTTGGCAGTAGGTTGTTGCAATAGTGATCTGGAACTATGGTGCCAGTATAGCCACATAGGGTTATTTAAATTAAATAAATGAAAAATTTTATTTTTTCGGTTGCATTAGCCACATTTTAAGTGCTCAGTAGCCACATGTGACTGGTGGCTACCATATTGGTGCAGATATAGAAAGAACATTTCCATCATCACAGAAACTTCTCTTAGTTCTCGTCTAGAAGATAACCTTAGTTCTTGGTAGAAATTTTGACAGGCTAATGACGAAAAGTTTCTAACCCTGAGCTTTGCATGCCCAAGAAAAACAAGGTATTCTTTTTTATATATCAGACCAGAGAAGCTGTATTCAGCACATTTTGAAATGCTAGTTTTTGGCTATGGCCATACCACCCTAAATATGCCAGATCTCATCTGAAATGCTAGTTTTCTGACTACAAAAACTTTACAGGACATAGTAGATATGCTCAGTAGAGCTACTTAAAATAATTTCCTTTTTTTTTTTTTCTGTTGAATTCTATTACAAAACCAGGTCTGTGTTATAATAGAAACCACACTTATGAATAAAAATCTTTAAAAATTATAATTTGCAGAAATTAGTTTTATTTCTAGATTTCTAGGTGGTATTAATGTGATAGCATTAGGTGGGACCAGAGAACTCATTTGTTTTGTAGCTTTCATTATACAGATTATTTAGGAAATATATCAGCAAAGGATTTTTTGTTGTGCTTATCTCTTGAAACAAAATATTTATTGTACAGATTATACATTGTGATTTTTTTGTTACCGAATATATTGTTTGTGCCCAGAAAAATCTAAAAAGATGTGGGTTGACTTCTAAGAGACTTAAGAACAAGTCACCTCTAGTTTATAAGACAGTTCCCCCGACATTTACCTATCCGGTACCGTCTCATAAGAATAACTGCCTGTAAGTATCAAAAAGTTGAGAAATGCTGGTAATGTGACATAAACTTCTCATTGTTCTTCACTGAGATAGGATTGCTTATCTTGTTATTAAATTCTTTAATTTCTCCTGAATAATTAGCATAATCTCATGTTATACAGAAACATCTTAACTAGCAAATAAAAGTAAATTTATACAAAGGAAAACCAATAAAACCTTAATGTGCGTTTAATAAAGTAACTGAATGATCAAAAATGCAGCTGTGTCTTGCTTTGTGAGTGATGAATTTTTGGAAAGCAATATTACAAACTGTTTCAAATGCACACTTTATTTTTATTGCCCCATCTCTCCAGTAAGCATTTAAAACACAGAATTTTTAGTTAATAAGCAATATGGATTTGTGTTGCATCCATTGTTTTTTCTTGAATTATATCATCAGCTTCATAGTATATTTCATTTGTTGCATTTGATGCTGCATTTGAATTGAGGGCTTTGGTTTCTCCATTTGACTTGCCTGCAGATACACAGAACAAAATGAAATAATTATTTGAAATTATGACATCGTTTCACTTATAAAA
Organism: Nomascus leucogenys; assembly: GCF_006542625.1. Lineage (NCBI taxonomy): Eukaryota > Metazoa > Chordata > Mammalia > Primates > Hylobatidae > Nomascus > Nomascus leucogenys. Next base: position 74,922,528 of record NC_044398.1, on the reverse strand, counting down.
ATTTGCACTTAAAAATAAGTTTTTGTAGCAATATTGAAAATATGAAGTCCTGAAAATGCTATGTGTATGAGTGAGAATTATTTTGAAGTGGTTTTTGAGTATTTCCTTCTGAAAGTCAAATAAGGGAAATAATTCAGTAACAAAAAAATTGATTTTCATGCTTACCTTTTTTCCTCCATGCTTCCATGAGGAAAATAACTACACATTTGATAAGAAGGTAACAATTTCTGAGTGACTTAACAGAAGTGTGACTGTCCCTCTCCTATGCATAAACTACATTAAAGCCAATCATAGTAACTTGCCCAACCTTAAGGCTTTGCCATTATAACTGATTTAGATGTGGTTTATTAAAAGGACACAGTTGTGCCACAATCCCATTCACTCACTCTATATGAGTCCAAAATGAGCAAAGGTGAAGGAATATGGATCTTTGCTGATCGGAAGTTAGTCTAAACAAACATAGCAAAGAAATGGATTATTCAATGAATAGTATTAGGAAAGTTGAATGATCGTAGAAATAATTAATGTATCATTTCACCAATAGAAAATAACATAAATATGTAAAAAACAGTGGAAGAAATCACAGACATTACTTATGACCTCAGTGTTGCTAAATGCACAGTCCAGTTCATTCTCATCTTATTTGATTTCTTAGCAGCAGTTAATCCAGTTATTTCCTTGGCTTCCAGGACACCATTCTTTTTTACTCCCTGCTACTTCACCATTACTAATTACCTCCATGTTGCTAAATCCACAGTCCAGTGGCCAAAAACCTCTGGTCCTTGATGCCTCTCTTTTCTCTCACCTTACATCCAATCCATCAGAAATCCTTGTTGACTATACTTTAAAAATACATCCAGAATCAGACCACTTCTCACTGTCTTCACTGCTACCACTATTCTGTTTTCAGCACAACCTTCAAAGAGCTATTCTTTAAAAATAGGTTGAATCATGCCCTCTGCCCAGAACCCTCCATTCACCCAAGTCTTATACAGTGGCCTACGTTATTTCATACACACACCATTAACCTCTCTGACTTCATTTTTTTCTACTTCATTCTTTGGTTCACTCCAACCTCTTTGATTAAACATTTCAGGCATGTTCCAGCCCTTGGGACTTTTGCACAGACTATTCACTCTGTCTACTATGCTCTTCTTCCAGATAATCTGCACAATAACTCTCTTTTTTCCAAGTCCTTCCTCAAAACTCATCTTCTCTATAAGACCTACTCAAAGCATTATTTAAAATTGCAGCCTCCATATCCCCATCACCAACCCCTTCTGTCCTCCATTTTTCCCCCAAAGCACTTATTAACTAATATAATTTACCTATTTATCATGCTTATCAGTTATTGTCTATCTCCTCTCACTAAAATTTAAGTACCACATTCCAAGAAACTTTTGACTATTTTGTTCATTAATGATGTGTCATAAAAATGCCTTGCACATAGTTGTTCAATCAATATTAGTTGGGTGTATTAATGAATTAAAGGGTAAGATAGAAAACTTCTTTAAAACTGGGTAGCAAAAGACAAGATTGAAAACCAACTAGCAAAAAATATTTAGAGCAAATGATGCATGTCTAATATGTAAAGATCTTACATATCAACATGTAGGACATTAACACCTTTTAGTGAGTGAAGAAGGTGACAGAAAAGATAAAATGGCTAATAAATATGAAAAAGTTTTAATCTTGCTAGTCAGAAAGAAATGTAAATTTGAAAGGTGATAAACCATTTTTCATCTCTCAGGTGAGGATAAAAAGTAATTTTTCTTGGTCAATGGTGTAGCATGATGGAGTGTAAACTGGTGCATACTTAAAAGTGTCAAATGTTCCTACCCTGTAATTCCACTTCAACAAGAAATTCCCAAGGAAACCATCAAAGATGAGATCTAAAACTTATAGACATCTTCTTCACTGGTTATTTTAAATACCAAGAAATGAAAGTACCTTAAATTTCCAATGATAGAATTGCTAAATATCATGCCTGAGATATCATGCAGCCATTTAACTTTTAAAAAAAATGGTTTCTAAGAAATGTTTAATTACATGGAACATGCTTAGAATATGATGTCAAATGAGAAGAATGTAAAACTATCAGCAATATAATGATAGCTAATACTTACATAGCACTTACACATAACACTATCAGCCTGTCTGCTAAAGCCCTTTAGGATAACACATAAAACTTGGTTAGGCTGATGATCTGGTTCTGCTTTCCTCTTCTGGCTCAGTTCACCCGCTTCCCTTCCTTGTCTTTGGTGGTTCAGATACCCACAAGTCCTGTTTTCCCCAAACTTTCCCTGGTGTCTCCCTCTCTGCCCCAAGCCTCTTCCAGCTGCCTAGTGTCTCTAATTCTCCAGCCTCCTTTGCTTGAAGAATTCTTCGGGTTTTAGAAAATCTGCCACAAACCTCCCTAAGGGGAAGTCCATTAGCCAAGACTCCTTCCATTAGAAGTAGCTACTGTACATCCTCTTCTTTTCACCATATAGCATGTCTTCTGGATATGAGTTTTTAATTTTTTTTCTTTAGGTGAATCTAAACCTTGCCTTTAAGTATGCTAATACTTCCTGGCTTTGCATATTAATTGCTTTCTAAAACTAAACTGCTTTTTGTAAGTAAAAATATATATTAAAGATACTTTTCTATAAGTAAAATGCTTTCTAGTATCAATCAGGACATCCCTCACTCTGGGACGATTTCATGGTTCAACACTCAAAGGACAATATTATTTACAAGTTTTGAAAGCTGTCTCACTGTAGCTTCTATATCTTACCCATAAGACTGAAACATGCATGGTATTGATCTCTAGGCTAATATTAGAAGCACTGAAATTTAAAATCTGGGGCCTAGAGTGGCACAATAATGACTTTATTTCAATTACTTCTCTTCTGAACTATTTTTAGTAGTAAAATAAGTTACTTAATATTCTACTTCTAAACATGCAATCAGTATAATTTGATTTTTAAAAGCTAATTTGTTGTAGGCACAGCATTTGCTAGCCTAGAAAATAGCCTTTGCCCAATCAGCAAGCAAAGCTATTTAAAATAAATATAGTAGAGACAGATGGCATGAAAAATTTAAGAAATAAAAAATTACTGACTTTGCAAAGTAAACATTTTCTAATAATTAGATTCAAATTTAACAAATAATAAACAAGGTTTATGGAAATTATATCTTATTGTCAAGATGATTAAAAAATCAGGCATTGTATGGATTGTTTTCAAGATTTTGAAAGAGAGGTTTAATTGGCCTCATGCTGTCTTTATTAGGGCTTATTATTCAGGAAATTAAGTCTTTTCTCTCAAAGAATAAAGGTTTTCACCTGCGTTTGAAGTCTTTATGTTATCACTTTGGTTAAATGAACGACTTATTTTGCAATGACCTGTGATCCTATTTCATGATATCAAGTGTTTTAAACTTTTTATATTTGACACACTTTCTAAAGTCAAATTCTAACTTGTATCCTCATTAATTTTTTACTATTAGTCCCCAGAAGTCCAAAAGAGACATATTTGGCTTATTGGTATAGAAATCATACAGGAAGCACTGTCAAATAGGAAATGGTGTTTGGTTTTCTTTGGCCTATATTTGTATAAATGTTATTGGTATGTGTTCCAAAATTATGGGAAACTCCTATAATTCTAATATGACTTAGTGTATGTTATTAAGAATTATTACGTAAAATTGTTGTATGCCACAGAAGTAACAAATTGCTAGTAAAATGTGGTTTTAATAATGGCTGTCCTAAGACTTCTCTTGTTTTGCTCCTCTTCAAAAGGTGGTTTATAATCAGCTGTAGGACTTTGATAGGTGCTCTTGAATAAAGGTTTTTAAATAACTTTGGAAATTGTGACATTAGAATAAAGGAAAAACTTTCAGGACTCTCAGAGAGCTGAAATGTTCACGAATATCAAACAGGACCAGAGTTAACTGCGTGGACTGAGTTAAAAGAAGACTGAAGTAATCTTTTTGACTTTTTGCTTAAAATGTTGCTGATCTTTTGTTTTGTTTTTCAGAGTGAAGAAAACTTCTTTTAAGCTATCTACAGCTTTTAACAATTGAGTAAAGTATACTCCTGTAAGCAAAATTTGGAGCATATTTCTCTCTGCCTGATTTCTCCAGAATTTGGAAAGTATTTGTGAGTTTTCTTAACTTATGGCAATATAGTTATATGTGTAAGTGCAATAAGAATGTTTTCTTTTGCAACCGGACACCATTGGAGAAACTGGTTGTTTTTCCAAGGCTTTGAGTAGAATAGCATGCTTTCCTTTAAGGAATCAAGCTTAACCCATAGAGCCAATAAAAGCCCTTTGGGGAAAACTGGCCTCATACCATGTCCTCACAGTCCCTGTATAGGGCTCCTAACCTGTGATAAGTAAAGAACGTCACATTCTAACAGGCCTAGGAGGCCCAAGTTATCTTGGGACCTCAAGAGGAGAGGAAATTACACAAATCATAGGTATTTGAGGATACAAACTCATGGATGGGCTCAGCTAAAAAAAAAAAAAAAAAATTCTTATCTGAGATTCTTTGAGTTTCATCAAAGCCAATTTTAAAAGCCTATTTGAAAAATAATTATCCTTGCTGCCCTTTGTACAAATAGTCAGGCCAAGCATAAGACTAAAGGTTATTTTTGCAAACAAATCGGTCCTATTATGATTTGTTTTTAATAAAAATGGGAGACTGGAGAGAGAAAAACTATGTTTCAAAATGAGCTATAGTACCCCTGTTATTAGATTCTATTCTTGCCTAACATTTTTCAATTTTTATTATTTTCTACAGTTTGGACTGAATTCTAAAGTTTTTCCAGGCTACAAGCCTCCAAAATAATGTTTTTAATTTAATTTTTGTTCTTTCTTTTCCCTTTTTTCCCTATTTTTCCTATGTTGAAATCACTGAAAACTAAGCTGTGCTTTCTTTAAAGCCTGGCAAACTGAAGCTAGACAACTTAAGCTTTAGAAGAAAATAACAGCAACCTATTTACATACATAAGCCACTTCAAAGTAATGTGGCCTATATTGATTTACCAGGATTGTTCTGTTTTTGTTTTCTCTCTTCCTCCCCCTATTTTCTCTTCATAGGACATTAGACTTCACAACCTGCTAAAAATGAGCTTTCCTCATAATGTGGGACCTACCCATCTAGGAATGAACCATATTAGCCATGAGAGATCAGAAAAAACCTGAGACTAGACTCATTTTTCTTCTAAAATGCTTTCTCCAAAAGATTTTAAAAAGAAAAGGGTGGAAATGTGAAAGGAAAATAAATAAATCTTGGGACTCCAAAATCACTAAGCTAAAGTGAAAAGTCAACCTGGGAACTGCTTAAGGCAAACCTGCATCCCATTCTATTTCAAAGTCATCCCTCTGAGGCTCAGCTGAGACAAATGCATATCTGATTGCTTCCTCTCCCCCTACTGTTTATGTGAAAATGCAGATTCACTGAGCCAGACTAAATTGTGTATTCAGTGGAAGGCCGATCAAGGACTCAAAAGAATGCAACCTTTTGTCTCTTACCTGCTTCTAACCTGGAGTTGTCTCACCTTACCAGACCAAACCAATGCACATCTTACACATTTTGTTTGTTTGTGTGTTTAAGACACAGTCTTGCTCTGTCACCAGGCTGGAGTACAGTGGTGCAGTCTCGGCTCACTGTAACCTCTACCTCCTGGGTTCAAGAAATTCTCCTGCCTTAGCCTCCCGAGTAGCTGGGACTACAGGCATGCACCATCATGCTCGGCTAATTTTTTAATTTTTTGGTAGAGAAGGGGTTTCACTGTGTTGCCCAGGCTGGCCTCGAAATCCTGGGCTCAGGTGATCTGCCCGCCTCTGCCTCCCAAAGTGCTGGGATTACAGGTGTGAGCCACTGCACCCAGCCCATCTTACACATATTAACTGATGTCTCATGTCTCCTTAAAATACATAAAAGCAGACTGTATCCCCACCCACCTGGGGCACCTTTCAGGACTTCCTGAGGCTGTGTCAGGGATACGTCCTTAACCCTGGCAAAATAAACCTAAATTGACAGAGACCTGTCTCAGATATTTTGGATTCACATTATATAATATTTGAAAATCAAATTAAGGTGTTTGTAGGTTATTTTTCACTTGTTTAATATTATTTTTACTCTTTAGTATCATAGCAGGTAAAGATAAAAGATCAAAGATTTAAGATATAAATTAGTTTTATATTATCTGGGTGACATTTGTATCTTATATAAGCACTGATTTAAGTATCTAAAATTTTAATTTTTTTTGAATTCCTGGAAATATAAAAAGTGTAATGTTAGTTAAAGTCCCTCATGTTTCTAAAGCTTTTTACATACTTAAATTCACAATAGTTTAATCAGATGTTCAAGGTGTTTTGTCATAACCAATTTGGGGTTTTTGGTTTTTTTAATGGGAAATAAACTAAGGAAGTTATTTCCTAACTTAGTCATTCCAGGGTTCTCTCTAAGTCATCCCCATTCCGATGCTCTTGTTTCCATTATATATTTCTCTGGCAACAACTGAAGGAATTTATCTAACTTGTTTACTCCCCTCTGAGATTAAAAGGCTTGTAAAATACATTACAGTAATATAGATTTTTGTTCATTTATGACTTGTAAAGACCTTTATTCCCCAGCCTCAACTCATTATTTACTTGGCTATTGGATCCTTCTAACCAGTGTTAAGTACAAAGATATTTTTTGATTGGCTTCTAAAGCCAAAGCAATTCCCCTAACAAAACCAAATTGCTATGTGAAAAAGAAAAGATGTCTTATAAATACCATAACACCTCTAGCGTTCTCTCTTCCTGCAGGTTAGACAAATCCAAAAGTGCTTTCAAGGTATATCCCCTCTGGTAACTTAGAGTAATTGGACATATTGGGAAATAACTGCACTTAGTGGAGCTATAGTGATAATACAGTCCAGCTAACCGCAACTCTGGGATAATTTTAAAAGAGAAAGATGAAAATATCTCAGCAACCTCAGCTTTTCCTAGTTTTCTTTAATAAATAGAAACTAGTTTCTTAACCAACAAAATAGGGATAAAAACAGCTGCCTCTTTTCTGTCACAGGTAACAACATGGATTCAATTTAAATAAATCTGTAATATCATTGTGCTCTTAAGAGATTTGTTACACATAAAAATTTTTTCGTATTTAATTTATTTTTCTCATTAGTGGAGTGGGAATTGCCAAGATTCAACATCACAGTTCTTTCCTAGGTTAATTGTCAGCTGCTCTTCCTGCTGCCTGCTACTTATTTCCATTCTTTTGTATTTGTTGTTCTAGTCATTGTATGTAAATTTCAACCTTTCTTTAATCCTATACTTCCTAGACTGGCATTAAATTGAAGCTTTGGCCTTTGCCAAAATTTAAACCCAATTCATCGAACGAAATCTTTCTACCTATCCTCATCACAGGTAGGCCAACATAATTTTTCTGATAACAGTTAAATTTTATATTTATTTTCAAACCCTTTCCTCAGGGACTTATGATTCTTCTGTGAACTCTGCTCTTGCCTGCCATTTCAAAATATCAAAAGAATGTTGGGGACTTCTGCAGGTCTTTATCTCATGGCTATCAGGCAGAACTGTAATTAAGCCTTTCTACTATCATCTGCCAATGTCCTCCTAGCTTCTGTGTTACCATTCTGAAGTTCTTCAGCAGCTTCCACGTACTAACCTAGCTAAGTTACTTTATTATTTAGTAGAAAATCTACACATCCCACTCATCCTGCAGTTCCTTCTTGCGGAAACAAGCAATCTGAAGTTTTTACCCTAAAAGTGTTTATTTTTATTTGTAAGAGGTAGTTTTCCCTTCAAATTTAATATGATGATGCACAGGACTGGGTGTGAGCTAAATGGTGAAGTGAGCAAAACTTATTTTCAATGCCCTGCCCTTCCCTCAAGTATATAGAGAGATCTCACATAAGCACAGTCAAAAAATTTATCATGAAAGTTAGAATCTTGGACTTGCCCTTTTGCTATAGTCACTCATTAATGAGTGGAGGCAGTTCTATTCAGAAATTTTTTTCCTACCCTATTTTTTCCAGAATTCACCTTTTTCTTTCTTTTCTGTATTGTTAAATTCTTCCAACCATTGATGATCAACAGTATCTTACAAAGGAAGTTAGCGGATATTATATATCCTTGAAATAAATGATTTTCAATGAGAGACTGCCTTCTATTTTGCTTATTGGTTTGAACATGACTGAGGATTGCCTGACTCTGTGCCTTGAGGAGGACTCAGAAATGCTATTATAATGGCAAAAACTGCAATTACTTTTGCACCAACCTCATAAATGTAGCAGTAGCTCTGTTGAGCAATTTGATTTTCTACATCAAAATCAAAAGCAGTTGTATAAAATTCTAGGCTTATTATTTTAAATAAAAAGTTTTTCTATTTAAAGGGACACAGGTGGCCTTTTATGCCATTGAGTTCCAATTTCCCCTATCTTCTGCTAAGATCTCAACGAATTCCTTTAAAATCTTTCTGAAATAAACACTGATATTACTATTAATAAATAATTTGGCAGCCTAATTCATAAGAGCTTTGAGCAAATGTTTTTGAAAGGACGTTAAGGCTATTTAGAAAAGTAGTTCCCAACTTCTTTATAAATTTAGTACAAAACCCATCAAAATACCATTTGTCTTTTTAAAATTGGACAGAGTGATTCAAAAGTTTATTTGGAAATTTGAATGTTACTAGACTAGCCAAGAAACTGTGAAAAAGAAGCATGACAGGAGAGGGGAGATGGAGTCTTGTTTAATCAGATATAAAATAAACTGTATAGCTACAGTAATTCTTAAAGTATATTACTAGCTTAAAATAAACAGATGGATCAATTTAACAAAACACAAAGCCCGAAACAGACCACAATATATATAAGAATTTAGTTTATGACTAGTGACATTTTAAATTGTCAAGAGAAAAATGGATTAGCCAATAAATATTTGACAACTGACTCATTATTTGGAAAATTAAAAAGGCAGATCTCTACCTCACATTTTATACCAAAATTAAAGCTCCAGGAGTATTAAAGATTTAAGTATAAGAAAAATGCATTAGAAGAAAATATAGACAACTACATAATTACCTAATACAATATAGTTATCTATAGATATCTAAATATATAAATATAGGTAACTATATTAGGTAATTATATAGCTAGGTAATTATATAATTAGATAATCATAGGTAACTATAACTAATTACTAATACTTCGAACTATATTAGAAAATATAGTTAAAAATTCACTATATTAGGGCCGGTTGCAGTGGCTTATGCCTGTAATCTCAGCACTTTGGGAGGCCAAGGCAGGCTGATCACCTGAGGTCGGGAGTTTGAGACAAGCCTGACCAACATAGAGAAACCCCTTCTCTACTAAAAATACAAAATTAGCCTGGCGTGGTGGCTCATGCCTGTAATTCCAGCTACTCAGGAGACTGAGGCAGGAGAATCGCTTGAACCCGGGAGGTGGAGGTTGCAGTGAGTCAAGATCACACCATTGCACTCCAGCCTGGCCGACGAGAGCGAAACTCCATCTCAAAAAAAAAAAAAATTAACTATATTAGAAATCAGAAATTAACTATACGAGAAAATATAAACTATACTGGAAAATATAGTTACCTATATTTTCTTCTAATGCATTTATTTTTTATACTTAAATCTTTTATCTTTATATCTTTTGGTGAGGGGAAAACTTTCTAAGTGTGAAATCAAAAGGAGAAACCACAAAAAAACTTCTATAGTTGAAAATTAGTCACATACAAGGTTTATTTGTTTGTTTCTCTGTATTTCCTAATTTTCCCATAATGAACTGATAATGAACTATAATGAATTGAAAGGAAGATTTTCTTTTGGGGGAGCAAGGATATCTTCTAAGACGAATATAGCAGACCACGCTGAGCCTGCCCAAATCCTATTTTGCTCACAGGCAGAATAAGTGTTTGCATTATCTTTAAATTTGCTTTCCTTCTCAGTATTTCATATATAATTTATGCTTTTCTCCTAGATAACTGTGCCTTACTGCTAATTTACTTACCCCTTTTCATTTTTATCATCTGCCCTTACAAAAGAGAACGTCAAATACAGGCTTGTTGTTTATTATACCTATACAACTGTATTATTTTATTTGTGCCAAGCAGCTCTACTAATATTTGCCCTTCTAATTTTTATCAAAAATTCTGCCTCTAAGAACCCTTCTCTTTGTTCCTTCCCCCTGCCCCTTCTACAACTCCAGAGTATCAATAGATATTCAAAGCCCCAGGATAAATATGCTTTATCTTCCTAGAGCATCAATTTTACTCAGATATGAGAGGCAGAAGATGCTATTATTAGAGTAAAGCAAGTCATTATATTATGCAGTCAAGTTGAAAATTCTCATAATTTTAAAAATAAAACCGGAACTTCAGAAAATTTAAAGCACATTAGGCTTAAAGCAGACCTTTCTACTCTAGCCCTTAGAATTCTGGAGACACAGGTTCCTTTCTCTCACATAGTTGGCCCCCCATATCCATGGGTTCTGCATCTGTAGATTCAACCAACTATGGATCAAAAATATTTGGGAAAAAAAGCATCTGTACTGAACATGTACAGACTTTTTTTCTTGTAATTACTCCCTAAACAACACAGAATAACAATTACTTACATAGCATTTACATTGTACTACATTGTACTACATATTAACCTAGAGATGATTTAAAGCAGGGGTCCCCAACCCCTGGGCCATGGACCAGTACTAGTCTGTGGCCTGTTAGGAACCAGGCTGCATAGCAGGAGGTGAGCAAAGGGCGAGCAAGCATTACTGCTTCTGCTCTACCTCCTGTCAAATCAACACTGGCATTAGACTCTCGAAGGAGCACGAACCCTATTGTGAACTGCGCATGCGAGGGATCTAGGTTGTGCTTTCCTTATGAGAATCTAATGTCTGATGATCTGTGGTGGAGCAGTTTCATCCCAAAACCATCCCTCCCATCCCTGACCTGGAAAAATTGTCTTCTATGGAACTGGTCCCTGGTGTTAAAAACAGTTGGGGACTACTGATTTACAGCATATAAAAGAGCCAGGCACAGTGGCTCATGCCTATAATCCCAGCACTTTGGCAGGCTGACACGGGTGGATCATTTGAGGTCAGGAGTTTGAGACTAGCCTGACCAACATGGTGAAACCTCGCGTCTACTGAAAATACAAAAAACTTAGCCAGGCATGGTGACCAGTGCCTGTAGTCTCAGCTACTTGGGAGGCTGAAGTGGGACAATGGCTTGAAACAGGGAGGCAGAGGTTGTAGTGAGCCAAGATTGCACCACCGCACTCCAGCCTGGGTGACAGAGCGAGACTCCATCTCTAAATAAATAAACAAATAAATAAAATGGAAGGATATGTGTAGGTTACATGCAAATACTATGCCAGTTTATATCAGAGACTTGAACATCTGAGGACTTTGGTATCCGCAGGGGGTCTTCGAACCAATCTCAATGAATACTGAGGGACAACTGTATACATTTAAGGATTCTCTGGTGGAAAAGTTTGAGAAGCAGGGCTCTAAGACACCCCTTTAATTGCTCCTCGATTAGCCATTAATTCCTCCACAACCTGTGGAATGAGCCCTTACCCTCAGAGTGTAGACTCAGAAGGATGCCTTTCACACAGCCATCTTTTTCTTTGTACGTCCTATACAGAACAATTTACAAGCAATGGCATTCTTTTAAACATTGGCATTTGAAGCATGCATGACCCGAAACACAAAAGTTTAAAAAGAAGAAAATGGTTATGGAACACAACTTAAGGACCAATCAATTGCTTTAGCAATAGGTCCTGTGTACAGAATGAGCCCTAGGGGTAGTACAGTTAGAGTCTACAATCACCACCAGAGACTTGCTTTTTTGAGAATCCATTCCAAACGTTGGAGCCTTAAATTGTAATGAAATTCAATCGAATAAAGATATACTATGGAAAATCTTGGCAAAATAGTCTAATATTAGACTATTTTAGACTCGTCATTTATAGAGGGAAAAAAGTTCAGTGTCCTAAGTCAATTTAATATGTACACAAGAACACATTTCCCTTTAGGCCATTCAGATTTCCTATAATGCAAACAGTTTCAACTGTAAAAATTAACCTAAAATATTGAGAGGCTGACCCATGAGAAAGGAAATGGCTAACTGGTGAAACCAATTTTCCTCTGACGTAATATTTACTTGCTTGATTTATTATGCAAATATTCTATTATGTTCCTAACCTTCAAGACATTCCTTAAATGCAATAAAGCCACGGACTTGCTTTCTTAATAGCTAGAACACTGGCATCCATTGCTAGGTAGTAGAATCATTGGAAAGGAACATGCATATTTAACGAAGGGTACAGCAATGTTTAAATATCACAGCAAAGGCTCGCTTTCAAATGCAAACAATTTTCTCTTCCCATTCTAGTGACATTTGAACTATTTTTATTTTGGGCTCTCCACTATGTCTAATTTGGTTAAAATCAATGCAAGGGACCAAAATCACCTCATTTGAAAGCAGCAGGAAGTCACCGATCACGTAAAATCCTGCCTTACCAATAGCCCGCATTCGGGAAAGGTGTACTGAATTGATTTGCCAATTTGACGAAATATATTTATGAGAGGGGCAGAATGAGGATATTTCTTTGCAAGTAAGCAGCCTCATCTAACTATAATGGACCTCCTTCACTCAATAGCGACAAGAATACAAAACTTGAATCAACAAACGAACTAATTCTGTTGCTACGTTCTAAAGTCAATATGAAATAAAATTTTGGAGCAGTACCTAAGCTAAATCTGGAAAAATAACCAATTTTTATTTAGCACAGTGCGTTGTATAGAGAAGGCAATCAATGAATGTTTTATGACTGTGACGTGACAATATTTTGCCCGTGTTTCTCAAAATATGCTCCTTTGATCACACACATGCAGTGCTACCCCATTCAATTCATTCATGGAATATTTGCTATGTGTTCTAGGCACTGGGGATACAGTAGTGAGCAAACAAGACAAAAACTCCTACTTTTCTGGAACTTAGTTTCTAGTTGGAGTGGACAAAAGATAGACAACAGGTAAGTAAAGGATATGATATGTTAATGGTAAATGCCTAAGATAAATTCAAAGCAGGAAGAGGGTATTAAATGTTGAAAGGGAGTTAAAAATGCAGATAGGGTAACCAAGGGAGAGCTCCTGGGAAGGTAACTTTTGAGTAAAGATGGAAAGTGAAAATATAAGTCATGCAGATATCTGAGGGAAAAGCATCTTAGACAATAGTGGAAGCATGTGCAAAGACCCTGCGTCAGGAATTTCAAGGAACAGCAAAGGGGCCAATAAGGCTGGGCATGTGAAGATAAGAAATATAAGGGCAGATCACAAAAGTCCTCATAGGTCATGATGAAGACTGTTTTCTCCATTGAAAGAGATAGGAAGCGATTAGTGTTTTCAGCAGAGGAGTGACATGACCTGACTTGTGTTTTAACAGGTCTGCTCTGGCTGCTCTGGAGAGCAGACAGCAGGGGAACAAGGACAGAAGCAGAAAGAGGAGCTACTTGTTTTAAAATGCAGAGCCTGGAATTTGTGTTTCTAACAAGCTCTCTACATGATTCTTAGGCACAAATTTAAGAACTGCAACTTTACCTAAGCAATTGAGACAAAAATTGATTTTACAATCTGATTATTTGATAATCACTAATCAACTTCCAGTGGAGAAACTGGGCCTAAGTCGTTTGTACTAAATTCAGCTAACAACCTGTCATTTTGGCCATGCAATCTCCAAACAGTACTTCAGGAAGAGAACTTTCAAGGAATCTTGGCCCCCTTGTTCTGTGACACAGGATACCCTCTGAGAGGTCTCCTCTACAGAGAAGGAAATGAGAGCTAATGCAATCACACAGTGGTGATGTATTTGATAAGGTCACAGAACAGGTACCCCATAATACGAAAAGTTTTAGGATGCAGCTAAAATAGAGCATATGGGTGGGGACTTTTCTCAATTTTTTTAACATAAAGATTTTCATTTTATTTTTACGTGGAAGCAAGTAAGCACTTGTGTGTCATTCTAAATACATACATAAATCCTAAATTTATATTCTGTTTATATATTCTATATATAAATTCTTGATAAATTCCATATATATATTCTATAATGCATATTCTAGATTTGTTTATATGTGTATCTCACAATAAAATTTATAATTAGTACTTTTTAATACACTATAGGAATTTATATTCACAACAGTTTTAACAATTCTTTATGATTGAGTTTTATAATGGTAACAACTAGCATTTGTATAGCACTTGACGTGTGAGATAACAGGACCTAGTTCCACAAACCATAAACATTTATTTCTACTTTATAGTCACACTACACACATATAAATCCCAATATTTTAACTAGTTTGCAATCTAGTCAATACATCTTCTACTTATTTTTTCTATTTCTTTTATATGTCTCAATTATTTTATATGCCCCTCTGAACTCTGTACACAGTAGACACACAGATAAATTCTTAACTGACCACTGACTAGCCAATATAGAGTGATGCAAATATTTGGTTCAGAGAATAAGTTATCAAATACTTGGTTCCTCTATTTATTTGATATCGGGGGACCCACCCCCAATATTTCAACATACGTTCTTTCTATTTTCCCTAAGTGTCAGCCAGCTGAGAAATAAAGAGAAAGAGTACAAAGGGAGGAATTTTACAGCTGGGCCTCCAGGGGTGACATCACATATCGGTAGGACCGTGATGCCCACCTGAGCCGCAAAACCAGCAGGTTTTTATTAAGGACTTTAAAAGGGGAGGGGGTATACGAATAGGGAGTAGGTCACAAAGATCACATGTGTCAAAGGGCAAAAAGGAGAACAAAGATCACATGCTTCTGAAGCCAATAAAGATCATAAGGCGAAGGGCAAAATCAAAAACTCCTGAAAAGGGTCTATGTTCAGCTGTGCAAGTATTGTCTTGATAAACATCTTAAAACAACAGAAAACAGGGTTAGAGAGCAGAGAACCGGTCTGACCTCAAATTCACCAAGGTGGGGTTTTTCCCCACCCTAATAAGCCTGAGGGTACTGCAGGAGACCAGGGTGTATTTCAGTCCTTATCTCAACCGCATAAGACAGACACTCCCAGGCCAGCCATTTATAGACTTCCCCCCAGGAATGCATTCCTTTCCCAGGGTCTTAATTATTAATATTCCTTGCTAGGAAAAGAATTCAGTGATATCTTCCCTACTTGCAGGTCCGTTTATAGGCTCCCTGTAAGAAGAAACGTATGGCTCTATTCTGCCTGACCCTGCAGGCAGTCAGACCTTATGGTTGTCTTCCCTTGTTCCCTGAAAATCACTATTATTCTGTTCTTTTTCAAGGTGCACTGATTTCATATTGTTCAAACACACATGTTTTACAGTCAATTTGTACAGTTTAACACAATAGTGGTCCTGAGGTGACATACATTCTCAGCTTATGAAGATAACAGGATTAAGAGATTAAAGTAAAGACAGGCATAAGAAATTATAAAAGTATTAATTTGGGGAACTTATAAATGTCCATATTAAAATAAAATCTTCACAATTTATGTTCAGAGACTGCAGTAAAGACAGGCATAAGAAATTATAAAAGTATTAATTTTGGGAACTGATATATGTCCATATTAAAATGAAATCTTCACAATTTATGTTCCTTTGCTGTGGCTCCAGCCGGTCCCTCTGTTTGGGGTCCCTGACCTCCCACAACAATTTGACTTCTTTGACTCCATCCAAAATCAAAATTTTAAAAATTTCAAGAGGATAAACCTTAATAACTGGAAGGAACATAAATATATTTAAAGCGGATTTACTGAACCAATGATTTAATTTTCATGAGAATAATTACATCCTGCTGCTATTTTTCCTTCAGCACAATTTCTCTAAGGTATTTCATCATTAAGGCCTGATTCAATGTGAATTTTTAGTGAGACACATAGTAAACTGAATTTTTAAAAAGCATTCATTGTTAACAGTATGATCACCCAGGTACAAGTTATTCTTTTGGATAGAGTTCAGGTAATTGGTAACAAATAATAGATACTGATTACCTTCTTGAGTGGAAGAAGCCTCTAAGTGTTGAAGCTTAAGGCCAGTGTCTAATCTTTGAGGCTTTGTATACAGAAATAAATAGCAAAGGACACAGACACTGATGACAAAGGCGAGTAAAACAAGGGCAGCAATTCCTAGTCCAATCAAGGCACCAATGCTGAGGAAAACAGAAAAAAAGCATGTGTCACACAAAGTGGTTCACACTGGTTCAACTAAAGAGAAGGCATAAATATATTGTTAGTTCTTGTTCTCAGTCATTCATAAGCAAACTGTATTTTAGCATAAAAAGTAACTGATTGAAATCTACAGTTCACCTTTTTCCACCACCAAATTCTTATATTTTCTCTGTAGGATTTTCGAGGCCCTTCTAAATTTATACATTACTTTTTTTTTTTTTTTTTTTTTTTGAGATGGTGTCTCACTCTGAAGCCCAAGGGAGGGTGCAATGGCACAATCTTGGTTTACTGCAACCTCCGCCTCCAGAGCTCAAGTGATTCTCATGCCTCAGCCTCCAGAGTAGCTGGGACTACAGGTGCATGCCATCATGCCCAGTTAATTTTTTGTATTTTAGTAGAAACAGGGCTTCACCATGTTGCCCAGGGTGGTCTCGAACTCCTGAGCTCAGGCAATCCACCCGCCTCAGCCTCCCAAAGTGCTGGGATTACAGACATGAGCCACCGCTCCCGGCCAGCCTGTACATTACTATTAATATGGAAGACCACGTGTTCATAATAGAGATTAAAGGTCACATGATTCTCTAGGGATAATTCTAAAACATCTCCATCAAATAAACCTCTATTATTAACATATTTTAGAAGGAAAGATCAGGTTCACCAACAAATGATGAATAGAAAAATATTTGTTTCTGCAAAAGCACTAAAGACATATGTGAAATGCCATTTGTTGATTTACAAAGCCAAAACTGTTATAAAAAAGGAGAAAGCAATTTGAATTAAAGGAAAATGGTATTTGTGAAATTCATACCAAGTTCATGTTCAGTTTGACTTTTTCCTTACTAAAAGGGCATAATGTCAATGGCTTCTAGCATTAAGGAAGAAGCCCATGTATTTTTCTCTAAAAATAAAACGTGTATCTGATTGTATTTGCTCCACCCTAAATTTGTAATGATTCTGTCTGATGCAGTTACCTCTCAGTCTAATCATTTGAGAAATATAGTTTTCATAAGCCTGTGAACTTAATACTACTAAGCGGGAAAAGACTTTGGGGAAACAAAGCATTATCTTGAAAGACTAATATGCTAACATGTACTTCTTGAAAAACATTTTGTTCTAATTAAAATCTACCAATAGATTTTAACCTATAAATAGATTTTAATCAATTTCACTCAAAAACAGATACTTCTGCCAACTTTCACGGTAGTGTTGTACACACTTATTTAAAGCACTTGAGAGCTTAGCTTGTAGAAAATATTCAATAAATGGAAATAAATAATAATTGACTGCTGATTGATCTATCTGTATTTGGAACATACGTCATTGAAAAGTAATGATCTTTTTCTTCATTATCTTCCTGGCTTGCCTTTAGGCTTCTGCTCTTTCCCTGGGATTAGGACACTGACAAGTTTGACCTGTACCAAAAGGGAGGGAAGGGAGAGTTTGACCAGGGATGCCAGGACCATTGTTGCTTTGGGAAGAAGGAGAACAGAACTGAAATTGAAGAGCTAAGCTTACTCCACTTGTCCTTCATTTCAGGAGATAGAGCACCCCTGCAAAGAAGAGATTGCCTCCTGAAGCACACGCTTGAAGTTGACTTCCAGAGATTCTTGTGCTTGGTTTATTGTCAACCCAGTTCCACCAGCCCTGTAGATGAGTGAAGGCTGGGGAATTTTATGGCCAGAGTCACTGTAGAGTTAGATATTTCAACTTGGGGTTTGCTTTCATCTAAAAGGTAGACTCCCTATATTTGACGACTCCTCTTTTATACTTGTTTGCACCAAACCTAACTTTTGTGCATTTTAAGTGTCAGGAAAGTTTAGGATCACTTCATTATACACAGACACATGGGAATGTAATCCACTCAGTTAATATTATCTGGTGCACAGAGCAGATAAGAGGCTAGACATCTGGAAAGATTCTTCAGACAAGAATCTGATTAAAAAATCTTCAAGGTAAAAATGTAATTTAGTCTATTTGAAAGCAAAATTGTTAGTTTAATTAACTTCCACATACATAGTGTGGGTTTTCAATCTACAAATTATAAAACCAGACCATTCAATTTGAAAGAAAAACAAAAACAAAGCATGCCATCCCTGCTTTCTGTTAAAAAAGAATGTTCTTCATAATACTGACAAATAGTTTCAATGTCACCGTTCACTTTATAGAAATGTTGCTTTATGGCTGGGCGCGGTGGCTCATGTCTGTAATCCCAGCACTTTGGGGAGGCCGAGGCGGGCGAATCACAAGGTCAGAAGATCGAGACCATCCTGGCTAACATGGTGAAACCCCGTCTCTACTAAAAATACAAAAAATTAGCCAGGCATGGTGGCGGGCGCCTGTCGTCCCAGCTACTCAGGAGGCTGAAGCAGGAGAATGGCGTGAACCCGGAAGGCGAAGATTGCAGTGAGCCGAGATTGCGCCACTGCACTCCAGCCTGGGTGACAGAGCGAGACCCCGTTTCAAAAAAAAAAGAAATGTTGCTTTATGCACGCAAAACTCTAGGTATTAACTATCGGTAAAGATGGAGCTCCAGGAGACTCCTAAAATATTCATTTCAATAAATACTTATTAAATAGTCACTTGTGCATGGCCCTGTCCAATAGACGAAGGTTACCAAGGAAAATCCTAAGAACATAGGGAGTCATAGGAGGAGAAAAGATGGGAGGGGGCCAGACACAGGAAAGGAAGAATTATCCTTTCCTCAGCACCCTATGGCAGTTGTTTTACAAGCTTTGAGAGGGTCTGAAGCTGCTGTCACATTAATGCGGCAATTCTCCTACTTAGGAAGTTCACTTACCTTGTGATAGCCACAGCTGTGCCTTTCTCCAGCCACTACAGAATCTCAAAACAAGGGCTAGTAACTCGTCACAGTTGGACTATTTTAAATTAGGAGTGGAGAGCAAAGAATAGGGGGCAAATGAAGCTCTAATAAATTTACCTCCCTATTGTGTTCTCAGAGCTCAATAACTCACAGGAACCCCAGGTTTAACACTGCCAAATGACAACAGCAGTTGAAGTGATTTTTCTATTTCCCGGGAATGGAGCTGCACTGTCCATTTTGTCAGTACTGAATGAGGACCCCAGCAAGCTGTTCACTCCTTTGTGCCCTCATACATCTTAGGAAGGTTTTATGTCCTCTATTGCTTGTCACTTTGGAACTATTCAGGGATCTGAGAATCTCAGGCACATTTTCCAGTTGAGTTTGACTTAGGAATTGCCAGTCCCTGTTGGAGGTGCTTCTGCCATTAGTAACGCCTCCAATGACCCCAAGATGGATTACTCTGTTATTTTCCAAAAGGCCAGATAATAAACCAGTGCAATACAGATTTCTTCCCCATGTAATCTACTAAGGATAAGCTATCATTATTTTCTGACATTTTGCCCGTCCAGCAAAATACAACTTTGTCAGTCGAACTTACTGGAAGGTAGGCACTCCTTTTGAGACTTTTTGATGCTTGCAATATAGAAAATTATGTTAATGTTTTATTGCTTCAAGAAGTAACATTTAGTCATTTGCTATAGACTTGGCATGTGTGTTAAATTCTGGGTTATGTAGGAGACTGGGAGACATAATCACAATACTTCTTACTAGCAGAATCCATCTCCTCCAACCCCATAAACTAATGAATATGTACAAAACAATTTAAGGTGGGAGCTCTTTCCTTGACTGTCGAACCCCATTCATTCTTCAAGCAAAATGAAAAATCAGGTTTAAAGCTTGCAGCCCTTTAGAGTGGAAGGGGGAAAAGCAATTCATAATGAAAATGTCTACATCAATACCAGTTGGAATAAGTAAAATAAAATTGCCACTATGGGAAAAAGAAACAAGAAAGACCTCACCTTAGAAAGTCTCTTCACATTCCAGCAATAGCCACATGGCTCAGGTTTCAAGAAAGGGGGTGTCCTGTTCTACAGAGTGTGTGTATAATCATAGCAACCAAAAGCTGTACCTTTCTTGGTGTCTCTTCGATTCTCTCCAGGGTAGGGGTCAGATCCTCCAAAAAGGGAAAGTCGTAAAGCCCAGTTGCTTGCACAGGCCCGCAGGAACACACATACACACACACACACACCCTTTTAAAAATATATATGTATTTTAAAGAATACAGCCAATTCCTTCACACCCCTCAAAGAGTCTTAAAATATTCTAGTCCTTGTTAATGCAGTAAAAAGAGCCCCAAAGGAGCCTCCTTTCTCTTCAAATACACCAAATAAACCAAAAAGATGATTTTAAACCTTCCCCTTGGGTTATCTTCCTGTCCTCGCGCTCCACCAGTGGGGCTGCCAGCCTAGGACTGGTCCCCGGCGAGGCGAGAGCAGTCGGCTCCCTGGAGGCGGGCGGGGAACCCAGCGGGGCCAGCCAGGCGGGCCCCAAGTGCGCCCTGGGCGCAAAGCCCGCGCTCCTCCTGCGCGCGCCTCGCCTCCGGTCCTGACTTCCGGGGGAGTTCCGAGCCGGGGCGAGATTTCTCTCCCTGCCCTCACCCGCCCTCAGAGGCTCCGCGTCCTTCCGTAGGTACCCAACCCAGGGCGGATAGCGGGGACGGGGGAGACCTCCCTGACCCTGGCGTGGCTCCGCTTGTCGCCTCCCTAGCCCCGGGCCCGGCCAGCCGCCGCACGCGCGGGCTCTCAGCCCACCTGAGGCTCCACATGTAGCTGTGCTTGTAGGGGAAGTAGCTGCCCGGCTCGCTGCAGCAGTACTTGAGGTCGGCGAAGCCGCAGCAGTACTGGAGCGCGGCCCCCTCGCCGCGCCGGGGGCACTGGAAGGGCTCCACGAAGCTCTGGTTGAGGCTGTAGTAGCCGGAGCACAGCCGGCTGGCCTCGCTCATCGCGGGCAGCGGCCGGGAGAGGCTCGCGAGGGCCCCGGTCTGCTCTCGGATCGCACCCGTCCAGCACCTCCAGAGCCCGCGGACCCCTCTGCCCGGACTCTGCTCTTCCGATCTGGGCTCTGGCTGCCTGGGCGCTCAGCCTTCGCGCGCCACCTCTGTTTTCTCTCCTCCCCTTGTACATATGGTGTCTGGGCGCCTTACTCTTGCCTCTCCCTGTCGCTGCTGAGCGGTCGCTCCTTTTATCCGCCCATCTCGGCGCCAACTCCCCTCCACTTTCCCTCACTTCATCAGCAGCCTGGAGACCTTAGCTGTCCCCACTCCATGCCAGAAAGAGCTTTCTCCAGAGGGAAAAAAGGAGATGTGGGACATGTTTTCAGTCCAAGCAGATGCTGCCTAAGTTGCAGTTTTCCTGCCTAGGGACAGGGCAGGTGGATTCTGGGCAAACAGACCGGGTCTGGTGGAGACTTAACTGCCCGGCCATTGACTCAAGGAGTAGAGGAGAGGACCAGATAAAACGCAGCTGAACACCAGAGAGGCGGCGTTGGTGTTCTCTTTCTTTGAGAAGTAAATGTGAAACATTAAGATCTGCCCATTTAAAAATAAAAAACAAGAAACAAAGTCTCCTGTAACAACTGGCCATGCTGCAGTTGCATTCTGTGTTCAGCTAAAAAATCCAGAAAGGTTAAGAAATGCAAGACATGAAGGTAAAGAAAGTGAGAACTTTCTAGAGAGGGAGGCAGCCAGAGGAAAAAAAAAGGCAGAGGAAATAGGGAGAAAGACACCTTCAGTCAGTTTTGATGTGCTGTAGGAACTTCTTTTGTCTCCTTTTTGTTTGATATTCCCATTTTCTTGATTGCTTTGTTCACAAAGCCTTTTTAAAATAACGATGATAATGCATGCTTATTGTGATAAGTCAAACAATGCTTGGGTGTATAAAGAAAAAGGTAATAATAGCCTTACGATGGGAGAAGAGGCGATTATAACATTCATAAAATGTACAAGATAGAGCATTGTTTCTCCCTCTTCATTTCTGCTTCCTTCCCTTGACCAGGGGCTTGATTGGATTCCAGACGTCGAATTTTACCTTGTTGGGTGCTGGATGTTTTTGCATTCCTAGAAATACTCTTGAGCTTTGTACTGGGATGCAGGAAACAGTTTGAGTCTTTCGGGTTTGTTTTTAATATTTCTTAGGCTGGACTAGAGTAGCCTTTAGGACTGAATTTTTCCCCACTACTGAGGCAATACCCTTCGAATGATTCTACCCAAAACTTGTGAATTATAGGGCTTACCATTGTGACTGGTGGGAACGCAAACTATTTTCAGCCTTGTGAGAGCTGCAAGGATTGTTTCCTCTTTCCTTTCAGGTGGTTCTTTTCTGTGGTTCAGGTAGTTTCCTCCCAGGCATGCAGTGATCGGTACTCATGAAGACTTTGGTGATCTCCAAAGTGCTCTCACACTCTTGCTCCCTCTCTTCCACCGTCTCTTTTTCTCCAGCCTTCTCCTTCTGGTGCTCTGTTCTGCTGCCTCTAGCCACCCTTCCCTGGACTTCTCAGACCACTGAGTTCTACCTGGCTTCCACCTTCTTGTACTGCGAAGGCGTGGAAACTCTCTCCTGTCAGTGAGCTGGACTCACAAGGCTCACCTCACCTGTTTCCCCTCTCTCAGGGATTTCTCAGGGATCACTGTCCTGCACTACCTGATATCCATGTCCAAAAGAGGTATTTTGTTGTTTCATCATTTCAGGCAGGAGGGTCAATTTGGTCCCTGTTATGCCCCTATGCCTTGGCCAGGGGATTGGACCTGATTCAAAGTAGGCCAGTTAGGGTCTTTCCCCTGGAAATGGAATTCCATCCATGTGGACGGGAAGCCACAAGAAGCTAGTGTACAGGAAATAGAAAAATGAAGCAAACGGTAGCAAAAAAGTTGGATAGAAGAGTGCTGGTGGCTTTGCAATTCTTGATCAAGTCCTTTCTGGAGGCCCAGGGCATTTTTATGGGTTTCTTGACACACTCCTGTTTCCTTGGAACTAAAGTCCCCTTTCTGGCCACAGTGCATTCAAGTGGGATCCTACTCCTTGCAGCCAAAGGGTTGTAACTCAGACAGGACATCTTCAAGCAAACATGAGGGAAGAAGGCAGTTGAAAGGAAAGAACTGAAGCTCTTTTTTCAATGGATCAATTTCCCTTGCAAGGGGGAGAAATATGCAGCACTGGCCGACTTTTCCTCCTGTTACATGAGAGGAAACGAAATTTGGAGACAAAAGAGAGGAAAGTTTTTCTGGAAATATTGATTGTCTCAGTAAAATATTATTGAGAGCATGAGACAACAAGGTGGAACTTAGATGCTTGACAAGAATGGGAAAGACAGAGTGAACACTGTAGGGAACATGCCTGGGTAGAGGCTGAGTGGAATAAATGGATTGGGTGCATCGTCAAGGGCCTGCTTTTGGTTAGAAATCAGTCTTCTGGTAGAACCTCTCCAACAATGAATGGTCAACAGTCTGGGAACAGGAGCAGGTGAACAGTGGGATTTGTCAGGATGATTCTCTGGGGCTATCACAGCAATCACAGATCACCTCAGCCCCTCCAACCCCCAAATACACATAAAACACAGAAAAATCCAGAGACAGGCATGACCACAGAGGCTGAATTTCACCAAGCTTGGAGTATCTTGAGGCCTCTGAAGTTCAAACCAACAAAGGAGCCTTTTACCATATGAAGCTTAAGGGCAGTGTTAAGACTGCGGCTTTAACCAGTTAGGAAATCGCTTGACCTTGCCTGCTGTGTAATCCCCTGTGACTTAGTCCCCAGTTATCTTCCTCCAGGCAGGAGGAGTTCTGATAGGGAGTAGGGTGGGGCTGATCCCGCACCAAAAGATAGCCATCAATTACATCTTTTATTTGCTCTTCTTCTTGTATCACAAAGGTGATACTCCCCTTTAGAGAATATTCTGGAAATGAGACATTGTTGGTTGTCATGATGACACTGTCCTGGCATTGAGGATGTGGGTCAGGGATGCTAGACATCCTGACCCCCTGCAACATGTACAGGAAAATGAAGAACTGTATGTGACTTCCAAATGTTCTACAGGACATTCATGTAGATGAAAAACCTACTTACAATTGTCTGTACCTAGAACCTATCCTTGTGTTCCAAATAAATACAATGTTTTTCTTGAATTTTCCAGGAATATAACTACCATGTAAAATGAGGGAAGATTGTTATTTGTTTTGTTTGGAACTCTACCAAGACTTGTTCACAAAAAATTATGTGCCAATGGTTATGTTGCTTAAGCGTTTATATTTGTGTTGCCAACACCGCACTCTGTGGCAGCCTGCATTTGTACCATCACTCCACAGTGATTTATAGCTATTGCATGCAGCGTATTGATGTAAGCATTATGTCTTTTGGTACAGTTGTGCTTGAGCATTTACATATGGAAATACTGTATATATTTTTTGGGAAGTTACACTCCTTTTATGTATTCTTTATATTATAATAATGGCATTATATATAATTAGTGTATTTGTTTGCTAGGTCCACCATAATAAAGTACCGCAGACCAGGTGGCCTAAACAACAGAAATGTATTATCTCACAGTTCTGGAGGCTGGAAGTCTGAGATCAAGATGTCAGCAGGATTGGTTTCTTCTGAGAGTCATAAGGAGAAGGATCTGTTCCAGGATTGTCTCCTTCACAGGCCTCGATTGCTGTCTTCTGGCTATGTCTCCACGTCACCTTCTCACCATACTTGTATCTGTCCAAATTTCCTCTTCTCCTAAGGACACCCTAGAACTGGATTAGGGCCCACTCTGGTGACCTAATTTTATTTTAATTACCTCTTTAAAGGCTCTGTCTCCAAATATGGTCACATTCTGAGGTATTAGTGGTTAGGACTTCAATATAGGAATTCCTAGAAGGACACAGTTCAGCCCATAACAATTAGGTATGTAGACACATCCTATTTCAAGATAGCAAAGGGAAGTTATAGAAAGATTTCTTATAAAATGGGGACACTGAGTCTGATAGGGCTGAGAACTGCGGGTATGACTCCTCACAGGACAATGGTAAGTGGTGTCCTATAGGTGAGTGCTGCCCCTTACTTCTAATTTCCAGCCCAGTAGGGTTTACTGAGAATTGGCATGACAGAACAAGTGGAGAGAGACTAGGGACAAGAAATATTGGCTATTGGGTAAAAGAAAGATAAGGGTTCAAACAAAACTGACTTGGCTATAGAAATAATGAAGAGGCCAGATGAGCGCTTTGCTTAAAAGCTTTCAATATATCTTTATTTCCAAAGTTTCTATAACCAGTGCCACTCCACCTTTCCAGCTTTACTTTTCTCTTGTTTAACATCTTCTGCTGCTCTGGTGAATCAATCTTCTTCTTGCCTCGGAAATATCTTAATGTATGTTTTTCTAGGCAAGAAATGCCGTATCTTTCTTCTTTATCTCGAAATCTTGTCCAGTTTTCAAAGCCGAGCTATGGGATTTTCTCACCCCATATCTCCCGGAAACCAGTAGAATTGAGCAATTGGTAGGTAGAGTAGAATCTGAAAAGATGCACACAAAGAGGCCACGAGGAAACAGGGGTCACGAGAAAGCTGAAATTATAGCTTACAGGTTATAAGGCAGCAGAATAGATGAACAAACGTATAGAAAACCAAAAAGAGTAAAAGAATTTCCTGGCAGTAAAAGGAGGGTTAGAAGCAGAGTTGCTGAGTGAGCATAATGGTACTAGTGGAGGCAGAGGTGGGGTGGGGTGTTGATGAATTCTCGCTGCTGAAAGGGTTAATAAATTCTGTCCCTAGAGCTGTGCTGTATCTTTCAGATACCAGGCACCATGATACCTAGATATTTGTGGATTCCTGTGAGTGTGTCCCATGGTGGGATGGAAGTCCTCCCCGATATATTGCACATTGCAGTTCTTGCTTACTCTTTGGGAACACAGATCTAAGATCACAAAACCTCAAAAGGCATACATCCCTCTATTGCTTCCAAATTACTTCATTCCTATGAAGGACATGTGTTGCTTTACACCAGCTCCCATTTCTCCCTCCTCCTTTTCAAGGTTACCCATATATTAGTTTCTCCACACAGACTCTGAGTTTCAGAGGTAGCTAAACCAACCCCAATGCCAGTGATGGCTGGTTGCAATCCTTGGTTTAAGGGTTAAGCATATGACCTAAGCATCTTGAATCATTGTGGGCTTCCAATTCTTGCTAAAAATACTAGGCCAGAATCTCCTGCTGGATGTGGAGGAAAGCACAGGCCTGAATGTAGCCAGGAGTCAGCCATGAAACAACTATGGTGAGAGGTGGCCTCGGGATGAAGAGGACAGTGCAGATGGCAGAGCTGAAAGGCAGAAAGGAAAGAGGCCCTTTTCCAACACTGAGCCACTGGATCAGCCAACTCCCTGAGCTTTTCATAATATGAGCCAATTAATTGCCTTGATTGTTTCAACTTCTTTGAATCGGGTTTTCTGTGACTTATGACTGAAAGATCCTAACAAACTCTGCCCTTTGACATTACTTCATGGGCCAGCTACAGGAAGAAGAGAAATATTACACCATTTAAGCCAATTGGTGAGTACCTGGCTTCTTGGCCATGGTGATTTAGAAGGTTAGAGCAGGCAGTACTGTGCAAAGGCGGATAAATCCTGGGCTTCTGAAGCCCGGTTTGGAAGCTTCAATGAAGGGTCCAGCAGCTAAAGTTCCATTGGGAGGCTTCCACTGCAAATAATTACAGCGACGGCAATGTCTTTAATACATCATACATTAGATTAAAAGCCATGTGGCTAATTTTTATACCTGGCACACAGAAGTCAGCAACAGCAGCACTATCAGACAGTAGGCTGTAAAGTATCAGTAATATGCACAGGTGGCAGTGGGGGATGCCTGCCAACCCCAAATACACTAGGGGAGATTGTAAACATCGTTTAGGAGGTTATCCAGTCTTATTGTCCTTATTCCCATGTGTGGCCTTACAGTGCTCCCTCATTCCCAGAGAAAAGCAGAGTAGCTCTCTGTTCTTTCACCCCAGAGTTGCAACCACCTACAGACAAAACTAATACTAATGGTTACCGTTGATTAATCACTCTCCACATGCCAGGCACTGTCATGTGCATTTCACACGTATTGTCTCACTTAATCCACATAACACCCTTTAAGGTAGGAACTATTTATATCTCCTTTTCAGAGATGATGAAACTGAGGCACGGAGAGGTTAAGGCCACAGAGCCAGTAAGGTCCCATGGCAAGCAAGGGGCACAGTAGGAGTTTAACCCCTGCTATCTGGCTTGCATTTCTTAACCCCAACACTACATTGTCAACCTCTGTCCCATACTCACTTTTCCTCTCCTGGACCCCTCTGATGATTTGTGAGAGGATATTCATCTTTATACTTTTAAAATGTATATTTTATATGTGTATATACTTTTCACATATATTTTATACCTATAAAATTACATCTAAACTTTTCATATTTATATTAGCATTGTTACCAAAAGTTAAAAAATTCCCCACAACTCAGGGTGCAGTGGCATGTGCCTGTAGTCCCAGCTACTTGGGAGGCTGAGGCAGAAGGATTCCTTGAGCCCTGGAGTTCAAGTCCAGCCTGGGCAACATAGTGAGATCCTGTCTTTTAAAAAAGAAAAAGCCCCCAGCATCCCCTCGCCTAAGAGGATGGACTTGCTGGGATCCTCCCTGAGACTCCCAGCACTGGCTACTTCTATGAGGGCCTTTAGCCAAGGGTAGGCATCTCTCCTGAAGAAGCTGCAGGGAGAAGTAGTAGCCATGCTTAGAACTCACAAGCTGATTTATCTGATGAAGGAGGAAGGGTCTGATTTCATCAGAAACCTGAACATACCTGCCAAACTTTCTGGCCTGTGACTAAGATAAAAAGGCTCACAGCTCATGGCTCAGTGGACATGGCTGACTTACACCCTTCCCCTTTGGGATGAACATCACCCTGTCAAGATGTTGAAGGAGTTTGTGTCCCAACATGAACAATATGATTGCACGAGTACAGAATTGGGAGATGGGGTCCCTAGCCAGAGACTATGAAGACAAACAGCAATTCATCAGGAAGTGGTTGTTGTCATCAATAAGTGATACAAACACTCCTTAGAAAGCAAGTCACTCCATGAAATACTTGTGATCTGAGCTGAGAGAAGATTCCTTTGTAGCTCTTCTGAAGGTAGGGGTGTCAACAAAGGACCAGCTCTTGATATAGGTTACTGTATCATAACATAGCCTAGGGACTAATTTCTGACTCTCCCCTTTTCTTACAACTCACTGGATGTAAAGAGAGGGAAAACAGTCTCTCCCTCATTTGAAGAGGCAATTTGATTAGAGTCGCATTGGTCTACATATTATTTCTAATCTCTGAGAGGATTTATCTTAAGTATAGTAACCTACACTTAATAATTATTAACCTGAGGGGTGGAGCCAAGATGGCTGAATAGGAACAGCTCCAGTCAACAGTTCCCAGCATGAGCGACGCAGAAGACAGGTGATTGCATTTCCAACTGAGGTACCGGGTTCATCTCACAGGGTAGTGCCGGACAGTGGGTGCAGGACAGTGGGTGTAGTGCACTGTGAGTGAGCCGAAGCAGGGCGAGGCATCACCACACCCGGGAAGTGCAAGGGGTCAGGGAATTCCCTTTCCTAGTCAAAGAAAGGGGTGACAGACAGCACTTGGAAAATCGGGTCACTCCCACCCTAATACTGTGCTTTTCCAACGGGCTTCAAAAATGGCAGACCAGGAGATTATATCCCGCACCTGGCTCGGAAGGTCCTATGCCCACGGAGCCTCGCTCATTGCTAGCACAGCAGTCTGAGATCAAACTGCAAGGCAGCAGCGAGGCTGGGGGAGGGGTGCCTGCCATTGCTCAGGCTTGAGTAGGTAAACAAAGCGGCTGGGAAGCTCGAACTGGGTGGGGCCCAGCACAGCTCAAGGAGGCCTGCCTGCCTCTGTAGGCTCCACCTCTGGGGGCAGGGCACAGACAAACAAAAGACAGCAATAACCTCTGCAGACTTAAATGTCTCTGTCTGACAGCTTTGAGGAGAGTAGTGGTTCTCCCAGCATGCAGCTTGAGATCTGAGAATGGGCAGACTGCCTCCTCAAGTGGGTCCCTGACCCCCGAGCAGCCTAACTGGGAGGCATCCCCCGGTAGGGGCGGACTGACTCCTCACATGGCCGGGTACTTCTCTAAGACAAAACTTCCAGAGGAACGATCAGGCAGAAGCATTTGCGGTTCACCAATATCCGCTGTTCTGCAGCCACCACTGCTGATACCCAGGCAAACAGGGTCTGGAGTGGACCTCCAGTAAACTCCAACAGACCTGCAGCTGAGGGTCCTGGCTGTTAGAAGGAAAACTAAAAAACAGAAAGGACATCCACACCAAAATCCCATCTGTACATCACCATCATCAAAGACCAAAGGTAGATAAAACCACAAAGATGGGGAAAAAACTGAGCAGAAAAACCAGAAACCGTAAAAAGCAGAGCGCCTCTCCTCCTCCAAAGGAACGCAGCTCCTCACCAGCAACGGAACAAAGCTGGACGGAGAATGACTTTGACGAGTTGAGAGAGGAAGGCTTCAGAAGATCAAACTACTCTGAGCTAAAGGAGGAAGTTCGAACCAATGGCAAAGACGTTAAAAACTTTGAAAAAAAAATAGACAAATGAATAACTAGAATAATCAATGCAGAGAAATCCTTAAAGGACCTGATGGAGCTGAAAACCACGGCACGAGAACTACATGATGAATGCACAAGCCTCCATAACCGATGCGATCAACTGGAAGAAAGGGTGTCAGTGATGGAAGATGAAATGAATGAAATGAAGCATGAAGAGAAGTTTAGAGAAAAAAGAATAAAAAGAAATGAACAAAGCCTCCAAGAAATATGGGACTATGTGAAAAGACCAAATCTATGTCTGATTGGTGTACTTGAAAGTGGCGGGGAGAATGGAACCAAGTTGGAAAACACTCTGCAGGATATTATCCAGGAGAACTTCCCCAATCTAGCAAGGCAGGCCAACATTCACATTCAGGAAATACAGATAACACCACAAAGATACTCCTCGAGAAGAGCAACTCCAAGACACATAATTGTCAGATTCACCAAAGTTGAAATGAAGGAAAAAATGTTAAGGGCAGCCAGAGGGAAAGGTCAGCTTACCCACAAAGGGAAGCCCATCAGACTAACAGCTGATCTCTCAGCAGAAACTCTACAAGCCAGAAGAGAGTGGGGGCCAATATTCAACATTCTTAAAGAAAGAATTTTCAACCCAGAATTTCATATCCAGCCAAACTAAGCTTCATAAGCGAAGGAGAAATAAAATCCTTTACAGACAAGCAAATGCTGAGAGATTTTGTCACCACCAGGCCTGCCCTAAAAGAGCTCCTGAAGGAAGCACTAAACATGGAAAGGAACAACCAGTACCAGCCACTGCAAAAACATTGCAAATTGTAAAGACCATCAAGGCTAGGAAGAAACTGCATCAACTAATGAGCAAAATAACCAGCTAACATCATAATGACAGGATGAAATTCACACATAACAATACTAACCTTAAATGTAAATAGGCTAAATGCTTCAATTAAAAGACACAGACTGGCACATTGGATGAAGAGTCAAGACCCATCAGTGTGCTGTATTCAGGAAATGCATCTCATGTGCAGAGACACACATAGGCTCAAAATAAAGGGATGGAGGAAGATCTACCAAGCAAATGGAAAACAGAAAAAGGCAGGGGTTGCAATCCTAGTCTCAAATAAAAGAGACTTTAAAACAACAAAGATCAAAAGAGACAAAGAAGGCCATTACATAAGGGTAAATGGATCAATTCAACAAGAAGAACTAACTATCCTAAATATATGTGCACCCAATACAGGAGCACCCAGATTCATAAAGCAAGTCCTTAGTGACCTACAAAGAGACTTAGACTCCTACACAATAATAATGGGAGACTTTAACACTCCACTGCCAACATTAGACAGATCAATGAGACGGAAAGTTAACAAGGCTATCCAGGAATTGAACTCAGCTCTGCACCAAGCAGCCCTAATAGATATCTGCAGAACTCTCCACCCCAAATCAACAGAATATACATTCTTTTCAGCAACCACACCACACCTATTCCAAAATTGACCACATAGTTGGAAGTAAAGCACTCCTCAGCAAATATAAAAGAAAAGAAATTATAACAAACTGTCTCTCAGACCACAGTGCAATCAAACTAGAACTCAGGATTAAGAAACTCACTCAAAACCACTCGACTACATGGAAACTGAACAACCTGATCCTGAATGACTACTGGGTACATAACGAAATGAAAGCAGAAATAAACACGTTCTTTGAAACCAATGAGAACAAAGACACAACATACCAGAATCTCTGGGACACATTCAAAGCAGTGTGTAGAGGGAAATTTATAGCACTAAATGCCCACAAGAGAAAGCAGGAAAGATCTAAAATGGACACCCTAACATCACAATTAAAAGAACTAGAAAAGCAAGAGCAAACACATTCAAAAGCTAGCAGAAGGTAAGAAATAACTAAGATCAGAGCAGAACTGAAGGAAATAGAGACACAAAAAATCCTTCAAAAAATCAATGAATCCAGGAGCTGGTTTTTTGAAAAGATCAACAAAACTGATAGACCGCTAGCAAGACTAATAAAGAAGAAAAGAGAGAAGAATCAAATAGACACAATAAAAAATGAAAAAGGGGATATCACCACCGATCCCACAGAAATACAAACTACCATCAGAAAATACTGTGAACACCTCTACGCAAATAAACTAGAAAATCTAGAAGAAATGGATAAATTCCTTGACACATACACCCTCCCAAGACTAAACCAGGAAGAAGTTGCCAGGACCAGATGGATTCACAGCCGAATTCTATCAGAGGTACAAGCAGGAGCTGGTACCATTCCTTCTGAAACTATTCCAATCAATAGAAAAAGAGGGAATCCTCCCTAACTCATTTTATGAGGCCAGCATCATCCTGATACCAAAGCCTGGCAGAGACACAACAAAAAAAGAGAATTTTAGATCAATATCCTTGATGAACATTGATGCAAAAATCCTCAATAAAATACTGGCAAACCGAATCCAGCAACACATCAAAAAGCTTATCCACCATGATCAAGTGGGCTTCATCCCTGGGATGCAAGGCCGGTTCAACATATGAAAATCAATAAACATAATCCAGCATATAAACAGAACCAAAGACAAAAACTACATGATTATCTCAATAGATGCAGAAAAGACCTTTGACAAAATTCAACAACCCTTCATGCTAAAAACTCTCAATAAATTAAGTATCGATGGGACGTATCTCAAAATAATAAGAGCTGTCTATGACAAACCCACAGCCAATATCATACTGAATGGACAAAAACTGGAAGCATTCCCTTTGAAAACGGGCACAAGACAAGGATGCCCTCTCTCACCACTCCTATTCAACATAGTGCTGGAAGTTCTGGCTAGGGCAATCGGGCAGGAGAAGGAAATAAAGGGTATTCAATTAGGAAAAGAGGAAGTCAAATTGTCCCTGTTTGCAGATGACATGATTGTATATCTAGAAAACCCCATCGTCTCAGCCCAAAATCTCCTTAAGCTGATAAGCAACGTCAGCAAAGTCTCAGGATACAAAATCAATGTGCAAAAATCACAAGCGTTCTTATACACCAATAACAGACAGAGAGCCAAATCATGAGTGACCTTCCATTCACAATTGCTTCAAAGAGAATAAAATACCTAGGAATCCAACTTACAAGGGATGTGAAGGGCCTCTTCAAGGAGAACTACAAACCACTGCTCAATGAAATAAAAGAGGATAAAAACAAATGGAAGAACATTCCATGCTCATGGGTAGGAAGAATCAATATTGTGAAAATGGCCATACTGCCCAAGGTAATTTATAGATTCAATGCCATTCCCATCAAGCTACCAATGACTTTCTTCACAGAACTGGAAAAAACTATTTTAAAGTTCATATGGAAACAAAAAAGAGCAAGCATCGCCAAGTCAATCTTAAGCCAAAAGAACAAAGCTGGAGGCATCACACTATCTGACTTCAAACTATACTACAAGGCTACAGTAACCAAAACAGCATGGTACTGGTACCAAAACAGAGATACAGACCAATGGAACAGAACAGAGCCCTCAGAAATAATGCTGCATATCTACAACTATCTGATCTTTGACAAACCTGACAAAAAGAAGAAATGGGGAAAGGATTCCCTATTTAATAAATGGTGCTGAGAAAACTGGCTAGCCATACGTAGAAAGCTGAAACTGATCCCTTCCTTACACCTTATACAAAAATTAATTCAAGATGGATTAAAGACTTAAATGTTAGACCTAAAACCATAAAAACCCTAGAAGAAAACCTAGGCAATACCATTCAGGACACAGGCATGGGCAAGGACTTCATGTCTAAAACACCAAAAGCAATGGCAACAAAAGCCAAAATTGATGAATGGGATTTAATTAAACTAAAGAGCTTCTGCACAGCAAAATTAACCACCATCAGAGTGAACAGGCAACCTACTGAATGGGAGAAAATTTTTGCAACCTACTCATCTGAAAAAGGGCTAATATCCAGAATCTACAATGAACTCAAACAAATTTACAAGAAAAAAACAAACAACCCCATCAAAAAGTGGGCGAAGGATATGAACAGACACTTCTCAAAAGAAGACGTTTATGCAGCCAAAAAACACATGAAAAAACGCTCATCATCACTGGCCATCAGAGAAATGCAAATCAAAACCACAATGAGATACCACCTCACACCAGTTTGAATGGTGATCATTAAAAAGTCAGGAAACAACAGGTACTGGAGAGAATGTGGAGAAATAGGAACACTTTTACACTATTGGTGGGACTGTAAACTAGTTCAACCATTGTGGAAGTCGATGTGGCGATTCCTCAGGGATCTAGAACTAGAAATACCATTTGACTCAGCCATCCCGTTACTGAGTATATACCCAAAGGATTATAAATCATGCTGCTATAAAGACACATTCATAGGTATGTTTATTGTGGCACTATTCACAATAGCAAAGACTTGGAACCAACCCAAATGTCCAACAACGATAGACTGGATTAAGAAAATGTGGCACATATACACCATGGAATACTATGCAGCCATAAAAAATGATGAGTTCATGTCCTTTGTAGGGACATGGATGAAATTGGAAACCATCATTCTCAGCAAACTATCACAAGGACAAAAAACCAAACACCACATGTTGTCACTCATAGGTGGGAATTGAACAATGAGAACACATGGACACAGGAAGAGGAACATCACACACCCGGCCCTATTGTGGGGTGGGGGGAGAGGGGAGGGACAGCATTAGGAGATATACCTAATGCTAAATGACGAGTTAATGGGTGCAGCACACCATCATGGCACATGTATACATATGTAACAAACCTGCACGTTGTGCACATGTACCCTAAAACTTAAAGTATAATAATAAAAAAGTATGCAAAAAAAACACAATAATTGTTAACCTACTTTTAATAGTCACTGTTTAATCCACCTTTACCCTTCCAAGAGAAAGGAAAAGGCTACCAATTCATTTAGCATTTACTGTGAATCAGGTATTGTCATAAAGAGTAATTCACCATTCCCCCTTCTCCCAGATTAAAGTGGAGATTGTTTTTTGTGATCTTGTGGTCTAGTATAAGGATGGGAGAGCCACTGTTCGGATTGAGGTGGTTAAGTACGATAGAATGGGTGTTCCAGAGTTAGGTAGGTTCTAGTGAGTGGCAGAAATAGGGTAGTGCTATGGTTTGAATGTGCCCCCAGAAAGCAAGTGTTGGAAATTTAATGGCAATTATAACAGTATTAAGAGGCAGGACTTTTAAGAGGTGATTAGGCCACAGGGGCTCTGCCCTCATGAATAATAGATTAACACCATTATCGAGGGAGAGGCTTTGTTATTGCAGGAGTGGGTTTTTTATAAAAGGACAAGCTTGTCCCCTTTTTCTCTCTCTTTCACCTTCCGTCATATGATGAACCAGCAAAAAGGCCCTGACCAACAGCCAGCCCTTAGATCTTGGACTTCTCAGCCTCCGTAACTGTGAGAAATAAACTTCTGTTCTTTATAAATTACCTAGTCTCAGGTATTCTGTTATAGCAAAACAAAACAGGCTAAGACAGGTAGGCTAACACCCAGCTCTTTAGCTTTGGTTTATAGAACCAGCAATTCCCAAGGACAAAATTTATAGTCAATCTACCAAGTTTCTGTTTGATATGCAGGGTCAGAAAAACTAGTTTAAATTAATATTTACTCAAAGATTCTGCCCATCTTTGCTAGATTATGTGGGTCTCAGAATCAAACGGGGATGGACTCTGCTGGTGTGAAAGTTTGAGTGTGTAGGGGAGTGATGCTTCTACCAGGAGAAATGATCATGTTTTCTATACACTGGGACCTGAGACTGCCTCTTGGCCATCTCAGATTCCTCAGTCCTCCTACACAACATTCTTTCCTTGTTTTCCTCCTGGAATAAAGTCTGTCTTTCTTTCCTTCCTTTCTTCCTTCCTTCCTTTCTTTCTTTCTTTCTTTCTTTCTTTCTTTCTTTCTTTCTTTCTTTCTTTCTTTCTTTCTTCTTTCTCTTTCTTTCTTTTCTTTTTCTTTCTTTCTTCTTTCCTTTCTTTTTTTTTCTCTCTCTCTCCCTTCCCTCCCTCCCCCTTCCTTCCTTCTCTTCCCTTCCTTCCTTCCTTCCTTCCCTTCTTTCCTTCTTTTCTTTCTTTCTTTCTTTCTTTCTTTCTTTCTTTCTTTCTTTCTTTCTTTCTTTCCTTCTTTTTCTTTCCTTTCTTTCTTTCTCTCTCTCTCTTTCTTTCTTTCTTTCTTCTTTTTCTTTCAACAGACTTTCGCTCTTGTTGCCCAGCCTGGAGGGCAATGGCACAATCTCGGACCACTGCAACCTCCGCTTCCCAGGTTCAAGCAATTCTCCTGCCTCTGCCTCCAGAGTAGCTGGGATTACAGGCATATGCCACCACACTCGGCTATTTTTGTATTTTTTACTAGAGATGGTGTTTCTCCATGTTGGTCAGGCTGGTCTTGAATTCCCGACCTCAGTTGATCCGCCCCCCTCGGCCTCCCAAAGTGCTGGGATTACAGGCATGAGCCACCGCACCTCACCAACCGTCCATGTTCTTAACTTTGGTTGTAAACTCAAGTGCTGCTACCAATATTCCAATGTGCAAAGGGATCTCACAGCTCTGGCATAAGCTGGACCACTGCATTAGTATTGGCAGAGGCATTGACAGCAACAGCTCTGTGGAGGTGGCGCTAATGTCCTTGGTGGAAGCACAGGACCATGATGACAACATAGGTGGAGCTAGTGAGCTCCAAGGCTTTCAGGGGCAGTAGAGATCTCCAAGCTGATGGAAGCTAAGAGGGCTTATTCATCTGTAAAAATTAGCAGTTCCCCTGAATTCACCTATGAATGCATGCAGGTAATTGGGAAGATGAAAAGTGACTGAAGTGCTGAAATAGTGGGTAGAGCTGAAGCCAAAAAAATGCTTTTAATTACTGTTTATATGACCTTTAGTGACTTTCAAGTTGGAGAGGAAGAATTTTTTTTTTAACTATATCCATATAAGATTTTTGGTAAGAGAGTTTATCTAGCAAAAAAATGTTACCAAGTTCTATGATGGGTTTATTTTATAATTTTTTTGAAAAATTTAACCATATCTTCCCATATTTTACTAGTAAAAATAAGAATGCTTAGATTTTTTACTTAGAAAAAACAAATATTTAAGCATGTAGTATATCACTTACATTAGCTATGTTACGGCAATATAACCGATATGAATTTACGTGCTTAGGTGAAAAACAAAACATATTTAATCATTTTTTAAAATCAAATGAACTCTGATGCCAAACACCAATCTAACTGGTAGGAAATTCAATCTTAGTCACATGTTGGGAGAGCTTTACCTCTTCCCCTGTTAGTGCAAATGTCCTGGAGAGATTATGCAATTTTAAACAATTTGCGGGAACAGTCTTATGCCCAGGTGCAGGCATAAGAGGTTGCATTTTTGTAGGTAATTAAAAACAATAATAATGCTAATTTAAAAATCACTCTGCTTTTTTATTATCACCGTGTCCTGGCTATTTCAAACAATGTCAGTGAAAAATACTCCATCATGAAAAAGAAAGTTGTGGGTCTAAAGTCTAAACAATTTCTAAGAATATTGTTGAGATTTAACAATATCTATGTAAGCTACAAATTAGCACTTTTCATTACTTATGCTTTAATAAATATTTCATTCTACATGGACTTTAAATAGAAGAACCTTCTGTTATTCAGTTGTTTCGCCCCACTTCACCACTGCCATAGATTAGTCTTACACATTTGGTTAGTGACAAATTTCTAAAGCTTCGGAATCATTGACGTGAATCTCTGTGGTGTTACATATTCCTGCATTGAAACAGTAGGTTCAAAAGAAGCAGTGATAACACAGCGATTGTACAGATGAATAAAGAGAGCTTCAGTCATTTCAATTCTCCCTTTCCATATGGTAACTTGGAATTTTTATTTGTGTTTAAAATTTAAAACAGTGAATCCAAGTGCATACTGCTCCTAAGTGAAATATTCTAGATCAATTTGCATAAACTCTTTTAAATTGAAATTTTATATTCTTAATTGTTAATTGTTTTAAAACTAGGGAGGGAATCAAGGAAGTAATTATTATGTGATTATTCTAAACATAATTTTATCTTACACAGGTAAGGGTGTCAAAAAAAAAAAAAGATTGATTCCTAGTGTCAAATGCACTGACTATGCCCCTGCTCTGGTGTTCAATTAATTATAGGGTCCTCAGCTCCTGGCAGCAGGGTCTGTTTAAAGGTGGCAGGTCTGGCCAACAATCACTGGGACAGCTTCTTCAGCTCCTGGGTGTTCACACGCTACCCATAAATAAAATAGCCACTCTTTAATGCTTGATTTAAAAAAGCCTTGATGGATAAGTCTGCTTTTTGCCCAGGTTTTGGAAAACAAAATTCTCATAACACAGTTCTGGGACAGGGAAAGTTCAGCTTTCTTTTGATGTGTGTATCATTAGAAGGAGATGGGTCAGGATTGGGACAGGGAATTAGGAGTAATATCTCTTATTGTTTTGTGTTGAGACTATAAAAACATGAGACGTAATGTGATGGTTAATTTTACATGTCACCTTGACTGAGCTCAGGGACACCCAGATAGCTGGTAAAACATTTCTGGGTGTGTCTGTGAGGGTGTTTCGATAAGAGATTAGCATCTGAATCTCTTCTAGTGCAGTAGACTGAGTAAAGATTGCCCCCACCAGTGTGGGTGAGCATCATTCAGCATCCCTTGAGGACCCAGATAGAACAAAAAGGCAGAAGAAGGACGAATTTGCTCTCTGCTTGAGTTGGGACATCCATCTTCTCCTCCCCTTGAACATTATGCTCCTGGTTCTTGGGCCTTCGGACTCAAACTGGGACTTAAACCAGCGGCCTCCCTGGTTCTTAGGCCTTTGGGCTTATAGATTGGAGCTACACCACCCGCTTCCCTGGGCCTCCAGGTGGCAGTAGTGGGACTTCTCAGCCTCCACAATCGCAGGAGCCCATCCCTCATAGAGAATCTCTTCCTCTTTCTCTCTCTCTCTCTCTCTGTAGATTATATTGGTTCTGTTTTTCTGGGGAACCCTGACTAATACACACAGTAACACACCTTGACTAACCCTGACTAAAAATTTTTCTCTTGGGTTATCTTGCCACATTAGTCAAGAGTATTGTGGAATTGTATTTAAATACTAATTCTTGTGAGTACTATCAATTTAGAGAAGTAAAAATGATTGCATTTGTAGTACCCTTAAATCCCACAAGCTTAGAAATATTATACGCCACTTGAGTCACTGAGTTTGTTAATTACAGTCTGGCTTTATTTTTGTGGGATATAACAGTATTCATCCTTGATTATATTATTGTTCTGTGGTCTTATCAGTATAATGTGTTATTGTATGTAATGTGGGCGATAGGGTTTTTTTGAAGGTGACAAAAATATTACATTTTTGTGAGACAGAATGCAGCAATTAAACCATGAAGTATTAACAAATCACCGAATTGTGCATAATGTGAAGTGAGGTGCCTCACTCACCCCACATATCCAGATTTGACATAACAAGCCCCGCTATGAACATCCTGGGCCATGTTAACTTGCTGCCCCTTTATCTTACCAATCACATTGACAGTTCAGGTGTGAGGCTTCTCAACAGTGTCTTTTCTATCTCTGCATCTCTACCAGCTGGACTGTCCACCCCTCAGTTCCTGGAAGCAGTAACAGAAGGCAGCTCGCTCCTAACCCTTCCATTCCTATCCCAGCTATAATTAACTCTTTGCATTCCAACAGTGCCTTTCTAATTCCACCAACCCTGATTAGAAATGACAGAAATTCCTGTCCAACTGCTGAAGCTTGGGAGCTTGATCCTGGGACTGCTACTGAAAACTCAAATTCCATTTCCTCAGAGAACCAATTTTTGTCAGAGTTGAAATAAAGCTTGAGTATGGTACCTCTAATACGTTTTGGATCAAACAGGCTTTTTGTAGGCTGACAGGAGAGCCCAACTAAAATGTGTAACATTAACTCTGAAATGTATGCTCCTGTAGACTTGGATATTGTCTGGAATCAATCTTGCTGGGAAATAGAGCCCATTTATAAATTAGAAGTCCTCTGATAATTCACAGTGTCTGATCCATGCACTCTAGCCCACACCAGAAGCACCAGTGGGGCCTCCATGTTGAGAACAAAGGGTCAAAATAAGAACATTAGTGCAGGAAATAAATAGCTAGTGCCATCATCTCTCAGGATGTGTCGAAGAGGCATGGGCACTGGAATTTGGGTGTATGTGGGGAAAGGATTGCAGGTAGAAGGGGAAGTGAGGTCTGGAGTCTGGGTATTAGACCCTCCTAGTCAGGCAAGGTGGAAACTGTGTGAGATGCAGAAAAGAGCCAGGAAATGGTCACTGTCAGTCACAGACCACGGCAAATATAGGAAGCCCCAACATATATGGGGACTCAATGGTGGAGCAGTTAGGGCAGAGGATAGCTGGAAGGCAGTTGTCTAACTCGAAGTATATGTTGAAGGCTGGGTTTAAGGTTAGGGGCTCTAAGAAGGATCTCAAGAATTAAACAAGATTTCAACGAGGACCAATGAGAAGCTGAGTCAAAAATAAAATGTGTTGGTGGGGGGAAGGAGAATGTACTGGGGGAAAGAGATGCTTACTGAGGCACAAGGAACCCCATTGTCATCACACGGAATCAGGGAAAGGAGTGATGGTGAGCTGCAAACTAAGGACTGGGAGAGAAGCCAGGTGCTGGTCCTGAATCTCCACATTCTGGGCCCACCTTGCACCTGCATGTTGAATCAGTGCCCTGAGGACAAGGAATGATTGGCGGGTCTTCTTTATTCCTAGTACACTGCCAAGACCCAAGCACAAGACATCCTGCTTACCTCTCTGTTGCTTAGCAACGGCCACCTCCTTGATTACCCGAGTTGTCATAGTTTTTCTGTAGCTATCTACTCTGACACCTGGTACATTGGCCTACAAAGAACAAGGCAAAAGCCTGGTCATTGAACCCAATACAAGATGACTTGCAGTGATAAGCCAGTACATGCTAATATGGGCAGTTCTCAGTACAGGGAGCAAAAAGACCGATTTCATGTTTAACCCAAACATCGAGTACCAGAAAGGGAAGGGAAGGAAATTCCACTGATTCTGTAAGCCCCAGAATTATGGGGAAGAGAAAGAAACAGAGAGAGAATAAAATAAATAAAATGTCAGGTAATGATATTTTAAATAGAATATGTGTTTCAAATGTATATTAAAGTAAAATTTCTTCATCAATCACTCTTTTTCTAGGAAAATTATTTAGTTATGTAAAACACAAAGAAAAACAGGTAGCTTGCCACTCAAAAAGCCTAAAACTTCTAGATTAAAATGGTTATAGATGTTTCTCAAGAATTACAGTAATTAAATGTTAACATTTAAAAGGGTTGGGAAATTCTGTTCTCTGCAAGGTAGAACAAGGACTAAGTCATCAATCAGACGACATAATGCCAAAAATAGTTTGGGAAAGTCAAGAGTAGAGATCTAAACGTTCTCTCTATTCCCACCTGAAAGATCATCAGCTGGAAAATACCTGCAGTGATTAAGTCCAAATCTGTGGCACAGTGCTTAGAAGAGCAGCAAGTTAAAAGTCTACGTGTCTGCCCATTAAAGCCCTTACACTGCGTATTCACCAGCCACAGCCTGCTGGAAAACACACCTGTGCATTTATCTTCTTTGAAATCTGGGATGGCAAATCTTCTTTTATTGTTGGGCATCACTGTCACTCCCACCCAGAGCAACAAATGTTCTTATGCAAGTACAAAATGTACATAGTTCTTTTGGTCTCCGTGGGTTTAATATAAATTATTTTTATTGAAACAGATAAATTTTTACCATTTCGCTCATCACCTATTTATTAAATGAGGTATACCTAAAAAAAGGAAACCTTTCAGGTCACATTATGGCTAGTACGAGCAAAAGTTGCAGCAGGGGAAAGGCACCTGAGGGGAAAGGGCGGGGGGGCCGGCGGGGGGGAAGGGAAGAAAGGCGGGACGCCGGGACAGCGGAAAGTGGTGAGGAACCAGGAGCTGAATGAGAAGGAGAGGCTGCCCAGAAGCGAGAGGGCCAGTGCTGGTTACCTGAACTCTCCTCACACTCTAGGTGATCCAGGCGTGTCTGTTTCAGACAATCATTGTCATTACCACCCCTTGGGGTTTTTATTTCCTTCTTGTAGTATAAATTATTGCCTGACTTCCGGCCGGGCGCGGTGGCTCACGCCTGTAATCCCAGCACTTTGGGGGGCTGAGGCGGGCGGATCACGAGGTCAGGAGATCAAGACATCCTGGCTAACGGTGAAACCCCGTCTCTACTAAAAATACAAAAAATTAGCCAGGCGTGGTGGCGGGCACCTGTAGTCCCAGCCACTCGGGAGGCTGAGGCAGGAGAATGGCGCGTGAACCCGGGAGGCGGAGCTTGCAGTGAGCGGAAATCGCGCCACTGCACTCCAGCCTGAGCTACTGAGCGGGACTCCGTCTCAAAAAAAAAAAAAAAAGAAAGTATTGCCTGACTTCTTTTTTAAACTTCGGAGTTTATTTTCTTAAGAAATTATATGTTCTCACTCTCCACTTCCCCTCTCCCTGCTGAAGAATCATCTAAAGAAATTCTCAAGCTTGTCCAAGCCACCTTATTTCGTTGTTGTTGTTGCAGTTCTGTTGTTTTGTTTTGTTTTAGGCTTTTAGCAGCCTGAAGGCATGGTTTTTAGTTTCTGTCTCCAGGGATGAGAGAAAAAGAGGGATGAGGAAGGGGCTTTACCAGCCCAATCACAAATAGAAACTAAGAACCTATGACTGTATTCTCTCCCTTGGATACCTAACCGGTTTACTGAACAATATTTGCAGGATTAGCTGGATGCAGTGTCGCATGCCTGTAGCCCCACCCACTGTAGAGGCTGAGGTGGAAGGCTCTTTGCAGGGGTTTGAGTCTGGGCTGGGCAATATAAGGAGAATCCCCCCCACTGCATCTGAAAGAGAGAAAGAGAGAAAGAAGAAAGAAAGAAGGAAGGAAGGAAGGAAAGAAAGGAAGGAAGGAGAGAAAGGAGAGAGAGGGAGAAAGAAAGAAAGGAAAGAGGAAAGAAAGAGAGAAAGAAAGAAAGAAAAAGAGAAAGAAAGAAGAGAAAGAGGAAAGAAAGAAAGAAAGAAAGAAAAAAAGCAAGTATTCCAAGGATTAGTCAATTTACATAGTTATCTGCCCCAAAGTCTTTGCCGTCTGTCTTTGAAACTATAATTTAGAAAACAAACCAAACAATGCTAATTAAAACACTATAACCGGATTTTTTTCTTTTACATTAGTTTTTATTCCTTATCTAAGTAAAACATACTAAAAATTAAAATAGCCCTAAAAGGCTTACAATGAAAAACAGTAATCTTTTAACCAGTTTCCTCCTTAACAGGTCCCACCCACCATCCTAATACCATCCCTCTTCCTGGAATCAGCCACTTACAACTGGTTTAGCTATTAATTTTGATACTTTCCTCAATATTGTAAAACAATATACTCATATTTGCGATTTATTTTTGCACAGCTTCAGATGATTATTTAATTTGTAAATATTGTACAAATTTTAGTGACTTAAATAGTATATATAGCCAAATAGAAAGTTGCATTAATGATTGCTAGGGCTTGTGACACAGGATCAGCGTATCGGGCTCCTTTTCCTTGCTGAGGCTGTAGACTTGACAGTGGCCTGGAATCAACAGGAGTGAGGGTTTACTTGTAATCCAGCACTAGCCTTGGGCAACATTCCCTCTTCCTGAGGTCTTCTGGACTCCAGTCCGTGGGAGATGCCATGGTGCAGGCTGTTCAGCTGGGCCTCAGAAACCCTTCTCCAGGAGTCAGGCTTGAGCTACTGATCAAAGTCTCCCGGCCGGGCGTGGTGGCTCATGCCTGTAATCCCAGCACTTTGGGAGGCTGAGGCGGGTAGATCACAAGGTCAGGAAATCGAGACCTTCATGGCCAACACGGTGAAACCCCGTCTCTACTAAAAATACAAAAATTAGCCAGCGTGGCGGCGTGCGCCTGAGTCCCAGCTACTCAGGAGGCTGAGGCAGGAGAATCGCTTGAACTCGGGAGGTGGAGGTGGAGGTTGCAGTGAGCCGAGATCGCGCCACGCCACTGCACTCCAGCCTGGGCAACAGAGCGAGACTCTGTCTCAGAAAAAAAAAAAAAAAAGTCTCCCCTGACCTGCAGCATACCTGTCACCTCATTGACCTGGCTGAGGTACGGGTACGGGTACACAGGAACGGGTGTCTTTTCCAGCAGTGGGCTCAGAAAATCCTCCACATCCTTCAGCAGCGCCCAGATGTACCCCTCTACTTTTGGGGTCACAGTCATCTGAAAGTTGCCATGTGTGTTGTCCTTACAGACAGGGATGTTGTGCATCTGAGGGCACTGCACAAAGTAGGGCAGATTGGGTGGGGTTGAGGGGGTTCTCTGAGAGGCTGCCAGCCATTAGGGGTGGGATAATGTTCATGCCTTGGGGACTTTGGGATCCTAGTGAAGAGTAACAGTCAGTCTGCAAACGTGTTCATCCACAGACTTCACAAATCTCGGATAATCCAGAGGCGCCAGGGTCTGGCTCAGCAGTCACAGCCTACAACCCTGCTGGATGTTGGTTCTCCAGCCCTGCAGCATGTACCGGAACATGGTAGTTGCCCCTTACCTAGCTTATTCTGCTGTCTATTTATTTATCAATTTAGATGTTAGCTATTGACTTACTTATGATGTAGGTGATTTAGCTTTTTTAAAAATATTACTCCACCCTTTCTTCCCATCACTATAGTTATATCACCTTACTCA
Source organism: Nomascus leucogenys (assembly GCF_006542625.1). Lineage (NCBI taxonomy): Eukaryota > Metazoa > Chordata > Mammalia > Primates > Hylobatidae > Nomascus > Nomascus leucogenys. Next base: position 74,878,001 of record NC_044398.1, on the reverse strand, counting down.
GTCTGCCTTTACATTATTATAATAATTAATTATATTATAATTAATAATAATTGTTATATTTGTTCACCACTGAGGCAAGTCATCAAATGTATGCCTCCTTTCTTGTATAGTGTTTTGTTCTCTTTGAAGTTCTTTTGTTCCCCATGGTACGTCTCTACCATTTTCTCCAAGTCGTGTGTGTGAGTGTTGTGTGTTGTGTGCTTGTGTGTGTGTTTGTATTTTGGTCTCTTTTATATTAACACTTTCCTTAAATGTCTGGGGATCTTTGACTCTGTTCATGTTGAAATGTGAAGTACCAAAAACATGAATTGAAGCTCTGTGAGTTGTGTTGGGCTTGCCCCATTTGTATTGGGAAACCACTAAATGTCATATGTGGAAGTCTTTGTTTCTGGGATATTCAATTTTTCCAGAAAAGAATCATCTAATTTCTTGCTCATACATGCCTGCATGTGGGAATCAGTGAGTGTGTGTGTCTGTGTGTGTGTGATCCTGGTTGTTGGCATTTGGAAGAGCAGGTTAGGTGAAGGAGATTATGGATCCCACGATTTGATGTGCAGATTGTCACTTATTTTTAATTTTCAGTTTTTGGACCCATGTCTAGCCTCTACGTCAGCGATAACTGAGTCCTGTCCACAGACTTTCAACCAAGCCCATGTTTGAGCTTCAGCCTTTGCCAAGGTCTGGGTACTCCAGGTCTGTGTACTTCCAGTAAGTGCTGGTGGTCTGAGAGGAAAGTGTCTCTCTCACTTCTGGTTGGTACCCATTGGTTCCCAATCCTCCATGCACTACCCATTGAAATTATTGTCTTTAAAGGGGACTCCTATATAAGGAATTAATCATGAATTAAATACACAATCCAGAAACCATTGAAATGTAGACTTTAAATGGATAAATTTTATGGTATGTGAATTATAGCTTAATGAAGCTGTTTGAAAAATGATCCTTACATCAAAAAACTGTGGAAAACAAGCAAAAAAAAGGTTGTGTTTTTCTTTTCTCTTTTTTGGATGGAGTTTCACTCTTGTTGCCCAGGCTGGAGTGCAATGGCGCGATCTTGGCTCATTGCAACCTTTGCCTCCTGTGTTTGAGTGATTCTCCTGCCTCAGCCTTCCAAGTAGCTGGGATTACAGGTGCCTGCCACCACGCCTGGCTAATTTTTGTATTTTTAGTAGAGGCGGGGTTTCACCTTGTTGGCCAGGCTGGTCTCAAGGCCTCCCAAAGTGCTGGGATTACAGGCATGAGCCACCATGCCCAGCCAAGAAAGGTGTTTTAATGCACTAAATTGGGAGACCCTAATGTGTATATATAAAATATGTGTGTATAAAATAATTTAAATTTCCTTGTCATATTGCAGATCAAAAAAGAAAATAGCAAAAGGATTATGGTAGAATGGACAACTTGGGAGCAATAAATAAAATAAATGCTGGAAACTTTCAAATTTGAACTTCACAATTGAGATGTAAAAATGTATGAAAATCTGAGGAAGAATATGACATATACGGTAATTAAAACCATTTTCTATTAAAGTTCCATTTTCTATAAAAATTACTCTCATAGGAATCATTCCCAAAGAAATTAAGGATCCAAACAAAAGACCCAACATATACAAAAATAAAAAGGCAACTATTATAATGAGTTGTATTGGTGGCCTACATACACAACAGAAATAAAAGACTGGCACATTCTAATTTCTGATTAAACTGTGGCTTTAAACAACTATAGAAAACACATTGTAATAAGAAACTATGCACACAAAAATGTAATAAGATATGAAACCTTGGATACAGTATAATAAAAAATTCAAGCTGCAAAGCATGTCTGAAAAAGTCTCTCATAAATATACGATTAAAATAAAGTTTAGAAAAGTCTTCTATCTCTTTCCAAAGAAAATCAGAAAACCATTCACAGGGAAATAGTTTTCTAAATCCTCAAAAACATTCATTAAGAGAACAGAAGGATCAAAAAAGATAAGTAGCAAAAGGATACTAAAATAATAAGATAATACATCTTAAAGGACAAAAGCATAGGATTTATATACAAAGTGATAATTTCAATGCATATATTATACATTAATGACTCATTTGATGTTAAAGACTAATTGTTGGTAATGAAGATACAGTTAATCTTAGAATTTTAATAATAGACAGGTGGAGGTCTCTGATTTTTCTCACCTTTGCCCTTTAAGAGATGATGGCTCTGCCTCTCTTCATATTACCTTAAGTATATCATCTTGAAGCAAGCCAGATCCTGTTTTCCAACCAAAAATACTCATTGTTCTTTTAGTTTGGGGAAATGCTAGAGAGCTGTATTAGTTTCCTGTGGCTGCTATAACAAATACCACAAACTGGGTGGCTTAACACTGTATAAATTTATTCTCTCACAGTAGTTCTAGAGGCCAGAAAGCCAAATTCAAGGTGTCAGCAGGGCCACATACCCCCTGAAGTTTCTAGGTGACAATCAGTCACTTGCTTTTCTAGATTCAGGTGCCCATAGGTGTAGAATAGTACCTAAAATTAAGGCCCAACTTTCTGTGCTGTCTTGACATCTATCTGATGAATTAAGAGAGCCTTGAATGGTCTAACTGCGACCTCCTTTCCCCATTCTGCTACCGCAGATCAGATTCTCTAGACAGATAACCCACCTTATGAAAGGGATCAGGCACAGTGCCTACTTATCCTTGAGTAGTGGATTTCAGTTCTCTGCCAGCCCATCGAATTATTCAGCCAGTCATCTCCCCACAGGAACCATGATGTACTTAATCCTCTTGACACTACAGAGCCTGCCTCCCACTGCCTCTGGTTGTTCATTCTGTTACCACGTACAATCCCCATGTGACCCTGCATGGCCTGTGGTATCCTCTTCCCCAGGCTGTGAGTATATGTGACAAATAAACTGCTGTTGATCTCATCTCTTCAGTGACGGGTGTCATGTCTTCAGCCACCCCAATAATCTTGGGGTGGGGATCCCTCTCCCACCAATGGGGTAAATAGGAGACAGTGAAAACAATAGGCATTCGTTAACTTGTCCAACATCACATCAGTTTCTGCCTCTGTGGTCACACTGCCTCCTCCTTTTCTGTCTGTCCTTTCCTATTCTGTCTGTTTCAAATTTCCCTCTGCCTTTCTCTTATAAAGACATTTTTTTGTTGGATTTAGGGCCTACCTGGATAATCCGCAATGACCTCCTGATCTTAAGATTCTTTTCCAACACTTTTGGAGGCCACAGCAGGAGGATGACTTGAGCCCAGGAGTTTGAGACCAGCCTGGGCAACATGATTAATTTAAAAAAGTAGCTGAACGTGGTAGCATGCCTGTAGTCCCAGCTACTCAGGAGGCTGAGGTAGGAGGATCACTTGAGTGTAGGACTTCATTACAGAGAGGTATGATTGCACTCCAGCCTGAGTGTCAGAGTGAGACCCTGTCACACACACAAAAAAGATTTTTAATTACATCTGAAAAGATGCTTTTTCCAATTAAGATAATATTACAGGTTCTGGGGATGAGGATGTGAACATACCTTTTGTGGGCCATCATTCAGTCCACTACAAGAGCCCAAGCAAAAAATATGATGTCCCCTCTTTCTTCTTACATTTTGTTCTAGTTATTTTTTAAGCTCATCGTTAAGAAACATGTTATGATGATTTCCATAAAGCTTTCTGAAGCTGATATTAAAATTTGATGCTTTCTGAAATAAAATGTACATTATGTGAGTCCCTCATGTTTACTAACAAAAACAGGTTTCAAATAAAAAGCTAAACATAATCAAATTTTAAGGCTTGCCTAGAACACTATAATGAGAAAAATTCTGAGTGCATCCAGCCAACAGGAAAAAATACTATGATTGATTAGTAATGCCTGCCTCAGGTGAAGCAGGGAGCATGGCAGAACACCCCATGAATTTGCAATCCCCAAATTTTAATGACCTCAAGCCATAGTCTTGCAAAGCAATTCCTAGATAAATTTCAGGTTGGCTATAAATTAAGCCATTCTTCTCCCTAAGAATAATTATTGTATCAGTCAAGGTTTGAACAGAAAGCAGAACCACTAAGAGATGTATTTAAGAAGGAAGATTGTTTAGGAATTTGACCTTACACATTTGTGGGAGCTATTTGAACAGTTTATGGGAGATTGTTTCTTTTGCCTCTAGAGCTACAGCCTGAATTCAGCAGGGCAGGCAGTCAGCAAGGGCAGAAAAACATGAAGTGGGGGAAGCAGGAACAAACTAGAACCTGAGAGAATAAGCGAAACCTATGAGGACACACTGAAACCTGCATGTGTCTCTCACTGATGGGAAGCCTCCAACCGTGATGATAGGATTGTCCTGCAGGAAAAGTTGGTGCTTGGAACAGTTAACTTTATGTGTCAACTTGATTGGGTTACTGGGTGCCCAGATTTTTGGTTAAACATTATTTCTGGGTGTGTCTGTGTGGGTGTTTCTGGATGAGATTAGTGTTTGAATCAGTAGATTAAGTAAAGCTAATTGCCCTCCCCAATGTGAGTGGGCATTATGCAATCCATTGAGGGCCTGAAGAGAAGTAAAGGGTGAAGGAAGGGAGAATTTTCACTCTCAGCCTGAATGCTTGACCTGGAACATTGATCTTCTCTTTCCCTCAGACTAGAACTCCCATCATTGGTTCTTCTGGTTCTCAGGCCTTCAGAACTGGAAGTATAGCTCTGTGTCTTTCCCGTGTCTCCAGCTTGAAGACAGCAGATCATAGGATTTAGTCGTCATAATTGCATGAGCCAGTTCCTCATAATAATCTATCTATCTATCTATCTATCTATCTATCTATCTATCTATCCTATTGGTTGTGTTTCTCTGGAGAACCCTGACTAATACAGGACCCTTAAGCAAGGAGCTAAACATGTACCTGGCTCAGTATCTAAAGAAGTTGATGGAAGAGATCCAGTGGATCTGGGGAGAGCTGTAGGACCAGTTATTGCCTTGCCATTAGGATGAGCCATCAGATCATAGTATGTGTGAGCTGCAACGGTGCTTCATGCCCTGCTTTGACCTGAGCATAAAAAGAATGTGGTTGCTATTCTACTTCCCTTTTCTAAATCTCATGCAAAACATTTTTGGTAGCCCACACTAGCTTGGATCTATGTAGGAAAGGGAATTCTTAGAAATGTTGTTCCAGCTTAACGAAATTGGCTCAATACAAATTCATCACAAACATAACCACCATGAATTATAACATTAGCAGGGTTGTCTCATGTTTGTTGGTGAAGCATAATGTTTTCTTGCCTTTTCTTATGTGTTATCTTTGTTTCCTTCTTCTCACATGTGGCAGCCAGATAGGTGCACTGTTTGGTTCATCCTTTAAGAAAAATTGCCATTCAGCTGTGAGAAGGACAGTCAAATGACAGCTTCTAGCTGCAGCATCTTTGAGATCTACTGCAGCTTTTAAGTAGAGACCACTTTCTTCCGAGGCAGCCCCCATCCAATGACTGAGGACAGAAGTTACTAGGGCCTGGTCGTTTCTACCCAGCTGAGAATTGGTGATGGTGTTTGTTTACTAGAGCTGTGTATTAGTCTGTTCTCACACACTAATAAAGACATGTCAGAGACTGGGTAATTTATAAAGGAAAGAGGTTTAATTGACTCATAGTTCTGCAGGGCTGGGGAGGCCTCAGGAAACTTACAATCATGGCAGAAGAGGAAGCAAACACGTCCTTCTTCACAGGGCAGCAACAAGGAGAAGTGCTGAGCAAAAGGGGGGAAAGCCCCTTATAAAACCATCACTATCTTGAGAACAGCATGAGAGTAACTGCCCCCGTGATTAAATTACCTCCCACTAGTTCCCTCCCATGACACGTGGGGATTATGGGAATTACAAATCAAGGTGAGATTTGGGTGGGGACACAGCCAAATTATATCAGGCTGCCATAATAAATACCACAGGCTGCCAGGCTGTTGGCATAATTCCCTCTTCTTTTGGAGAGGCCAATCTTTTTCTCTTAAAGCTTTCAGCTGATGGGATGCAGCTCACCTACATTATGAAGAACAATCTGCTTTACCCTCAAAGTCTGCTGATTTAAGTGTTAATCTCATTTTAAAAATACCTTCACAGAAATATCTAGAAAAATGTTTAACCAAATACCTAGATACCATAGCCTAACTAAGTTGACACATAAAATCAATTATCACAGTGATATTTGCTTCAGAGCTCCTCATGGGATTGGCTGAGACTGTCATATTTGCATAGCAGTCTGGGGGTCTCCCTGAACAGTTTTGGTTCAGGGTTTGGCCTAAATTGAACATTGAAAAATAAGCTGGAGTCTGCAAGGTAAATAAGGTTGGGAGAAATCATTCTAGTCAAAACAAAACAAAAAACAAAACAAAACAAACAAACAAAACACACACACCCACACAAAACAAAAAAACAAAAAACATCTCTATTTTGCCTGGCATGGAGTCTGACAGGAAATGGAAAGTAACTTGGTAAAAGAGATCAGATAATAAAGTACTTCGCAAATTACCTAATATGCCAGCTTTTTGGCTTTTACAGAAACTAGTTAATGATAGCAGTGCTAAATACTATTAAGAGCTCTATAGTTGCATGTTTAACTTATACACCTTGTATAGGAATTACATCTTCTATTGCTTTTATTGCTGTTTTGATTGCTAAGAACATTAAATTTTTTGTTTTTTTAAAGAAAACTAACTTTCTTGCAAGAATGACTTTCACCCAAGGCAATTCCCACAAGAAACTGCCAATAGGGAAAAGAAAGAAAGTAGCATGAAGCAGGGAGAAGATTATCAGAGGTAGTTAATTAAATGAACTTTATAGTGTACCCATGATCCTCAGTACAGAAAGGGGACACACTAAGACTTCCTATACATAACGGAATGTTGAGTGTTATTCAGACAAATCTCATGTTTATTGTTCAATTTTTATAGTCTATGAACCTGAGGAGTATGTTTCTAAAAAGGGAAAATATATAGCATACCACATTGATACACTCTCAGTCTCTGAACTTCAGCTCCCTTCTTCTTTTCTCCCTTCCTTCATTCCATAAGCATTTACCAAGTACTAACAATGTGCCAGGCACAGCCTGTAGCCCAGAATAGGAAAGGGAGAAATAAAAGAATGAATAAGAAAACATGAAGAGGTATTCCTCTTTTAGTTATGCAAGTGACTAAACCTGAAGTAATATAGAAATCTATAGAAAATCTGGTCTACAATCCTAAAACAAATATAACTATCAACTAAATAGTTATATATATATATATATATATATATATATAAGTTTGCTAACTGAAAAGTGACTCTTAAATATTTGGAATCTTCATGTACGCACTTTCTGGAGAATTTAACGAGTTTTACATAGAAATAAAATTTCAAGGAAAGTTCATATGTGACATATTCTAGCTAAATTGTCAGAATGTGGACAGTTTTCTTAGTGCTGACATCATCATTGTCGCTTTGTCTTTAGTAATCATCATTCTTTTATCCCTTATGAAATAGATATTGTTGCTTCATTAAATGAGTACAAATAAAATTTATTCCGGATATGTCCAACTATGAGGCAGAATAATGTCATTCTTAGTAATTTAACTCAGGTTCATCAATAGATAGATAGATCAATTGTTTTTCTTTTTTCTTTAGATTCAAGTATCATTTTGTAATAATAGCATTTCATTTAGTAAGTCACAAAATTGTCAACGAGGCTCGCCAACTTAATTATTCATATGGGATAGTATTTATGACTACATAACAAATATTTATTATCTCACACTTTCTATGGGTCAGGAATCTGGGCGAGACTTGGCTGCATGCCTCTGATTCAGGGATCCCTCAAAAGGCTGCAGTCAAGGTCTTGGTCAGGGCTGCAGTCAGAACAAGGCTATGCTGGGCTTCCAAATTTACTCACAAGATTGTTAGCTGATGACATTAGTAATTTGCCACCTCAGCCTCTCACATCATGGTAAATTTTGCTTTCTTTGCAAATTTCTTGCTTTCCCCAGCATGAGAAGAATGAGAGAGAAAGAGAAAGATAGAAAATAACAGTGTTTTTGTAACCTAATTTTCAGGAGTGATATCCCATCACTTTTGCCATCTTCTATTTATTAGAAGGGGGTTGTTAGGCCCAGTCCACACTCAACGAGAGGAGACTGCACAGGCTGGCCTCATGGGGGGCACTTTACAGGCTGCCTACCAAATATGATAAAGCCAGTTTGCTTTACTTTTTATGTTTTCAAATGGTAAGGTCAGACTGCATTATTTCATGATTGTGATAATGGCTTTTTAAATTGGGTCTTCTGTTCCAACAGCACTGATAAACATTTCTGCCTGAGCCCTAGCCCTGGGAATGTGGGTTGCTAGCTTTTAGAGATAGGGGATGGTGAATCATGCTATTTCTCACAGTTTGTCCTTCCCTTCCTACTCTTGTCATGTTCACTGTGGAAAAGTATATGATGCCATCTCCTTAACTTTAGGTTTGGTCATGTGACTTGCTTTGACCAATGGGACTTGGGGGGAAGGAATACTCTTCCAGTTCTGAGCAGAAGTTTTAAAAGGCATGCTGTGTTCCCACTTATCCCCTTGTATCCTTGCCTTTTAGCATGAAAAACACAGAATGAGAGACACAGAGCACAGATCTCGACCAGAGCCAAGCCTAAGCCAGATATGTCACATTTATGCTGCATATCTCAAGGCAGAAATATCTATTTATTGTTGTAAGCCTCGGAGGTTTGGGGGAATGCTTCACTGCTGCAGCAAAAGTTGACTGGTGAAAATGGAGACAGCAGGTATGATAGAGCAAATGAACCTCCCAAAGAGTGTCTACTACTTCCAGTGTTCTGTTTCTAGATCCCACCAAGACTGATTAAAGCCCAGTCCCCATAGGTATTTGTATTGGATGATGCTGTGTTTCAAGAGGTTCAGTCCCCATAGCTTGCTGTATAACTTTGGCACTATCCTCAGGGCCCTCAGTAAAGACTTATAAACTGTAAAATATATATATATTTTTAAATCGGTGATTTCAAGGTATCATGTTTAAAACTGGGCAAATGTTCAGTTTTCTAAAAGTTTAGATATTATGTTTTGCCTCTCTTAAAAACTTTTCTATTTGGTTTGTTTTGTGATCTAGATATTGTCATTGAGTCCAAAGAGTGAAAGAGGAAACTTTTAAAATGAAATAATATGCATGCTGGCTATTATTAACTCAGCAGGGTAGCTGTTTACATAGTCAAGTGATTGTGCTATATCCTTGAACACAGAGGGAAAAACATGAAAGGGATTGGGTAGACAACATGTTGCCTCTAAAGATCTCTGGAAACACTAGTGTAAATCAAACAATTATAGCCCCTATCTGAAAAACAAACGTTTTGAAGAGATTAGGAGACGCTCATTCTTGTGGTTAATTTTTAAAACATTTTTTGTTTCATTTATTTGTTTCTTAACTCCTTGCCTGCATATGTGAAGAAAAGCCAAGGGGTGCAAAATTGTTTAGTACCACCAGATCAGAAATCATTTTGAATAGAGTGTAGAGTTATCGAGTTATATCTTGCATGGGTGTATGTGTATGTGTAGTCTAAACCTGCATTATCCAGAGTGATTGCCAGGGCTTCCAAATTCATTTATTGATAGCTTAGCTTTCTGTTCTGTAAGCTAATAGTCTAATAGCTATATCATATATAATTCAGGGACCAAAAAAGGTGATATATTCAAAATTACATTAGGAAAAACAATTATTCACCTGATAAATTAAAACCTTAGGTTAGACTATCATTGAATCATGTAACAGATCAATTTCCACATAATTTTCTGAAGTTGTGATGCTCTGTGAATCTGCCCTCCCCTAATGACTTCAATTATTTCTCTGTAAAATGTTTTATTTAGTATTAAAAGAATAATCTGGACCAATACAGTTAATTTAATCTTCCATTCCTTTCCCTGTTCCTTCTCTGCGCCTTCTATTTCCTTTCTGCCCCACTGTTATCATCCTACTTACAATCTAGTGCCTGAACTACAGCATAGGTTTCCAGCCAGCCTTGCCTTTCTCAGGCTCATTTCCCTTCAGTTCATTTCCTAGTGAGACACCACATCACGCCAAGAACTTCAAAATGAGGGAAACTCTTGCCCACTATAAAAAAGTCATACTCACACTTCATGAGTAGGAGCAGAGACGGACATCATGGGTTAAAAGCAGGATTGCTCCAAGGCCTGTGGGAAGCCTCTCCTCTGGAACCTCTTAGAATACATTAAATTATCCAAAGAAAGATGAAATATGGAACAAGGTCGTGTCAAACTTACAAGGGCTGGTCATCTCGAGAGGTTCAAAAGGGAGAGTTCCAGAGGCCATTGAATAACGGCCCTTCCAAGACTTATCTTCGGACCAATTCAAAATGATAGCTCTGCTGGGGAGCTCTTGAAAACTACCTGGCTCATAACAATACCTGATCTCTACCTGAAGAGATTCTGATTTAATTCACCTGGGGTGGCACCCAGCCTTGGTATTTTTAAAATACTCTCCAGGAGATTCTAATCCAGGCTGAGAATCTCTGGTAAACTCTAAATTCCTATTGTAAAACAGGCCAGCAGGCTATCTCAGTTTCATGTCTGCCAGTAATTCCAAAGCCGAAGAACAATTCATCCTCATTCCATGTTGACTGGGCAATCCCCTGATTTCCCTGAGCCTGGCTATAGAAAGAGTTTGCATCCATCAGAGAAACTAAGCTTGAGTCCTTATGATGGTTCTCTTGTAAATTCTAAAAGAGCTACTTGTCATGATTTTCCATTCTATTCATAGAAAGAATACGTTATTAACAGAATTTCCAGTTTATGTGACAGTGATACTTCTCACAGTAAATAAGTAAATTGGAATTTCTGTGTTTATTTTGATCTCCTGTGAGTTTCAGTTGTCATTTTTTTGCCTTTCACTCCTTAATGGAAACAAGGTTTTTGCCAGGAGCCTTCAAATAGTCCCAGCTACCCGGGAGGCTGAGGCAAGAGAATGGCGTGAACCCCGGGGGCGGAGCCTGCAGTGAGCCAAGATCGCGCCACTGCACTCCAGCCTGGGTGACAGCGAGACTCCGTCTCAGAAAAAAAAAAAAGATTCAGTGACTTTCCTTAGAGATTTTGCTATACTACTGTCATCTGCTCCCAGTGTCTGTACCTTGCAACTAAATGAAATCTTTTTTTTTTTTTTCTTGAGACGGAGTCTTGCTCTGTTGCCCAGGCTGGAGTGCAGTGGCACAATCCCAGCTCACTGCAACTTCTGCCTCCCAGGTTCAAATGATTCTCCTGTCTCAGCCTCCTGAGTAGTTGGGATTACAGGCACTAGCCACCACATCTGGCTAATTTTTGTATTTTTAGTAGAGACAGAGTTTCACCGTGTTGGCCAGGCTGGCCACGAACTCCTGACCTCAAGTGATCCGCCCACGTTGGCCTCCCACAGTGCTGGGATTACAGGCGTGAGTCACCGTGCCCGGCCTAAATGAAATCCTTCTAAAGTGAAGTTCAGATCACATTACAATTCTTCACAAAAACTTCCAGGACTTCCTCACTACCTTCTGTTTCAATCTGCCTTTCCTCTCTCAGTGCTTCCATTAAGAACTCAACTCTATGCCACAGGCAAACTGATGCATATAAACTTCATTTTCCTGGCTCTTAATTTTAAGTTTAAACTGGTCCCTTCATTTTTCACCTCCACCGCCTCTAGCCTAGAACTTGGCACACAGTACATGGTAAGTTTGTATTTGCCAACTGGATGTTGAATGAATTCAATTTCAATTCAATGAATTTTATTAAGCTCCTGTAAAGTGCCAGGCACTGTTCTAGGTGCTTGAGAGAACAGTGAATAAAGAAGAAAAAGATCCCTTCCCTTATGGAGTTCAGATTCTAGCAGAGAGAGACAGGTGATAAAGATGATAAATCAATGGTATAGGATGTTAGAAAGTCATATGTGCTGTAGAAAAATGAAAAAGAAAAGCAGGAAACCTGAAGTGCACAATTTGCAGTATTAAATAAGGTGGTCAGGGTGAGTCCCGTTGCAATGGTGGTATTTGAGCAAAGACTTGAAGGAGCTGAGGGAGTCAGTCACGTGGACATCTGGAAGGAGAGTGTTCCATGTGCAGGAACAGCCAGTGCAAAGCCCTGAGATGAAAGCATTCCTCGTGTTTGGGAGAAATAGCAGCAGACAGTGTGCCTAGAGCAGAGTGAGAGAGGAAGAGAATAATGGGAGGGGAGGTTACATCATCTGGGGCCCTTCTGAGTGTTTGTAAGGACTTTGGCTTTTATATAGAGTGAAAAGGGAAGTAATTTCAGGACTCTGAAAGAAAAATGACAAGATCTGACTTACGTTTTAAAAGAATTACTCTGGCAGCTTGGTTGATACTAGAGTCCAAAGGAGAGGATCAAAGGTATAAGTATAGAAAACAGTTAAAAGGTAGGGGAATATGACAGCACCAATGTATGTGGACCAGAGTGGTAGCAGAGGAGATGCTGAGAAGTAGTCAAATTTTGCATTTGTTTTTTTTTTTTTTTTTGAGATGGAGTCTTGCTCTGTCACGCAGACTGGAGTGCAGTGGCATGATCTGATGGTTCACTGCAACCTCTGCCTCCTGGATTCTAGAGATTCTCCTGCCTACAGGCGTGTGCCTCCACACCTGGCTAGTTTTTGTATTTTTAGTAGAGACAGGGTTTCACCATGTTAGCCAGGCTGGTCTCAAACTCCTGACCTCAGGCAATCCGCCTGCCTCGGCCTCCCAAAGTGCTGGGATTACAGGCATGAGCCACCACTCCTGGTCAAATTTTGCATTTTTTAAAAGGTAGAGCCAATAAGATTTTCTGACAGATTGCATATAGGATGTGAGAGAAAGAGGGGAACCACAGGTGACTCCAAGGTTTTTATCATGAGCACTTGGAACAAAAGAGTTGATATAAACTGAGAAGGGAAAGTTGTGGATTGATGGTTTTGGGGGAAGTGGGAATCAGGAGTTCAGTTTTGGACACGTTGAATAAAAGATGTTTATTAGACATTCAAGTGGGGATGTGAAGAACCCAGTTGGACATATGAATTTTAAGTTCAGAAAAGAGGTCTAAGTTGGAGATAAATTTGGGAGTCATCAAAAAAAGCATGAACACAGTATTTAGAGTAATAAACCTAGATGAGATCATCAAGAGGATAAGGAGAAAAGAGGACCAATGACCAAGTTCTGGGACACTCTCACATAAAGAAATCTAAGAGAAGAGGATGAACCAATAAAGGATATAAAAACAGACCAGAATGTGAGAGGAGGAAATCCAAGAGACTGCATTGTCCTGGAAGCTAGAGGAAGTCAGTATTTCAAGGGAGAATGATAGATTGTGACAAATGCTGCTAATAGGTCAGATAAGGACTGAGAACTGGCCATTAGATTTAGTAACTGGTCATTAGTGAGCTTTATGGAAACGGTTTTGGAGGACTGGTGGAGGTAAGAGCCTGTTTAGAGTGAAGAGAAAATGGAAGGAGATGACTTTGAGAATGAATGAATGCATGAAGACCTATGACCTTTATCTCATTCTACCTTTTGTTATTATGTTTTCATTTTGTCTCTTTTTCTAGATTATAAACCCCTTGAAAATGGAAAGAGGCTGTGTCTATGACAACTACATAGCTGCCATGGAACCTGGCACAGTGCTGGCACACAGCAGGGGATCAATAAATGTTGCTTGACTGACTAACAAAAAAGTGAACAGTACATGAAGACAGTCAGGTGAAATTAATTCCTCCTTATCCTTTTTGTGTTCGTTCTTATTCTTTATAATTCTCTTCTCCCCACCCAGTCTCCCAGGTACTCTGAATCCTCTTGCTACCTTCTCTCTGCTCCAGCCTTTCCCTTCCCCTCTTCCTGTCTCACTTCCCCTCTTCCTATCTCACCTGCTTGACAATTTACCCACATTGAGCCTATTCCTTCAGGAAGGTGATGGAAGTAAGAATAGAACAGTCAATCTCGTAAGAGAACTACAACTCAGGAAACCATCATTTGATGACAACTTCTATTGAGTAATATCCACCTCAGAAAGGTACCTATTCTGATGCTGGGTAGTAAAGGCCAATAGAAACGAGATCTCACAATACAGTGACAAGAATTTGAAATATGAAAGTGTATTGTTTTCCTTCATTTAATCTGAATTACATCCAACAGTGAATATTAATCCACTGTTTCTAATAGAATAAGAAAACAGTCTAAAATAAATGAAAGTACCACAGAGCTGTTCTTAATTGCCTTCTCATAGTATTAGCTTTTAAAGTTGTAAAGTAGTATTATATTTTTTTTCAAATGAAGCATGGACTTGTCTGTCTAATGATTTAATGTACTTTCTTCAAATTAGTTTCTGTAATGGGTTAATTTTAGGCTGTCATATATTCTTAAGTTAATTTTGGAGGATAGAATTTGAATTGTTAAATTTTATTCATTCATTTATTTAACACATATGTATATATGTTAGACACTGTGGTCTTAAACATAACAACAAAAATACATTTAAAGCAAAGACCAGATAAGATCACTTTGTTGCCTATTGGGATAGATAGGTTAAAACTACATTTCCTCTTATTTCTTTTCTAACCTCTCCTTTGCAATTAATAATTTTAACTATGGTACTCAAACATTTATACAAATATATTTTAGTAATTTAGCTCTCAAATAGGAGCAACATGTTATTTCAAATGAGAACATTAAGGTACAAAGAAGGAAACTGACTTAGTTCATGTTATTTGACAACCAATGTGCAGGCAACAGAATTATCCAGGCATAAAGTCTGAAAGCAGCTTGATAAATACTTTCCACCAGGATGAAGGCAAGATCTGTATAAATTCAATCAAGCAAATTATTTCCACAGGGAGAATGCACACAGGAAGGGTACTGGGAACATTTTTGTCATTTAGGTATCTTATTTTTCCAGACAATTAGCAAAAAAGGACAACATAATTTTTTTCTCTTGTTCTACAAAGGCTGCCCAGAAGCCAAACATAAGCATTTGGGGTGACTGACAGGTTTCAGCAAGGAGAATGGAGCTATGATCTGTAAACAATATGGTCATCAAAGAATAAGAGTGTATACATTATATATTTCTTAATATTTGAATCAAAGATAACTGGAAAAAAAATGAAGAAGTGAATCATAGGTACTGAGTTTATTCAGGAAACAAAAGGATAATCAGCTCAGTAAAGTATAATAGTCATGGTTCAGCTCATCTCCGAGACTCCATGTGGTCCAGGCTAAGCGGCACCAGCTGTAGCAATTCAAGCTCTCTCTTGTATTATTCAGGCAATTTTGCAATAAGATAAAGAGTTAAAATAAGCTAGCCTTTTCCATTTCCCTTTGCACCCCTTCCCCCACAATCAAGCTATCAGAACAGCAAAATAAAACCAAAACAGTCTCTATAAGAACACTTTATGAGTTTCCTCTCTGTCATTATTCTCTTTTGGCTGAGCAATCTTTTTTTATTTTTTTTTATTGACAACAGAGTATTTATCTTCCTTGCAATTCCCGTATTCATGGTCTTATGCCATCCACTGTGGTAATGATTTAGCCGGATAAAAGTTACAGACAAGGTTTGGAAAGTCAATTTGTAATTTTTGTGTTTTAAGCTTTATCCTCATCCCCTAAATTCATTTCAGATAGATTAAAAGATTGACTAATAGAATACTAAAGCTTAGAAATCAGAATAAAATATAATTTAACATCTTGCAGACTATGAAAAGATATTTTTATAAATTACAAGCTTAGGAACAATAGATAAAATAATAATGGAACGTACTGACAGATTTGAATGCCTACAAATAATAACATTTGCACATAGAAACAAAAAAGAGTTAAAATCTCTATTTTATAGAGAGCTCCTGGAGGAGAATCCTTTCACTGTGGCATCACCAGATCTTTTGTTATTGCTCTTATCATATATAAAGACCTTTTCTAATGCACTTTACAAGAAAATCCTCAGTACCAATCAAAATAAGTGAACAAATTTTAAATCAAAATAAATTACAGAAGATCAAATAAATGAGAAAAAACGTTAAACTTTAAATAGCTAATGGGCAAATGCCATAAATAGTCAATTCTCATGAGCATTAAGCCAATTACTTAGTAAACATGGGAAAATACTTCAATCTCATTAGAGAACAAAGAAAGGCAAATTAACCAGTGAGGGCACTTTTTCTTTCTATTGAATTAGTAAAATATATGACTATACAAATGGCTGGTAAGAATACAAAATAGTGGATACTACGGTACATTCTATTGACTGTACAAATTACTTCAATATTTTTGAACCCTATGATGGCACTATGGATAGAAAAGCTAGAAAAATGTCCTGTGTCTGCTTTCTCCCAAGATGACAGACTAGCCTGGGTTGTAGACTCCTACCCCAACTGCAACGCTGAAGTGACTGTAAACGTTACAGGGAGGTATGGATTCCAGAAACCAGTCCCAATAACCATCAGTGAGAAATCTCTTGGAAGATTAAATCTGTCCTAAACATTATGAGGGGTTGGATGGTGCAACCTGGTGTGGAGAGCGGCTGTCTTTGGCAAAGAGAGGATAGGTAGAAGAAAGTTTTATAAATTCTGCCATTGTCTCTGTTTTGGTTTGTCTTCGAACAATCATTATCTGCCCTTTCATCTCTGCCATTAGAGCCCTGAAGGCAAAATCAGAGCAGCATTAATGTCTTGCCGGGGAAGGGTGTTCATGAAAACAGACCAGTGTCAGTCTTTCAGCCTTACTCTTTGAAACCCTTAGGCCTAGGATTTCAACCTAGTCTATTCCAAGTGCTACTCTTCCCTAAGGGTCAAAGGGAAAGACTGCGAGTAGCAGCAAGAGATCAGCAGTGGTTCTTTTGTGCCCGAGGCTCTGCATCCTTGACTCATCTTCTCTATTATCCTTAAACACACCTGGACTGACATAGACTTTGGGTGTTCTCTGGTGCATACTACTGGAAAGAATAGCTGATACCTTCAGGGGAACATAAGCTCAAAGGCCAAAATAACTAACAGCTGAATAATTCGACTGTCTCAAAAAAAAAAAAAAATCCCGTAGACTGAATAATACTTATCATCTGAGTTAGAAATATTAAAACAGAAATCTTGAGAATTTAATATAGTATGGGATAGATACAGAGATAGATCGCTAAGGAGCAAGATACTGAAGTAAAAAATCAGAAGAGCTCTTCCAGAAAGCAGCAAGAAATGATAAAAAATAAAACAGAAAAGGAAACTCAGCCGTTTAGAAGGGCAGGGCCAACATTCAGATAATGGGAGACCCCAAAGGAGAAAACAATAAAGATGAAGAGGAGAAATATTTAAGAAATAATTTTGGATAAAGCTTTTAAAAAGATGAAAGACTTCAGATGGAAAGGGAAATAAAGAAATAACCAGAGATGATAATGAATTTTAAGAATAGCAAAGACAAAAACTATAAAAGCAAAGAATAGATCAACAGAAAGGAATAAAAATAACACATCAGATTTTTAAAATAAGCAACATGAGATCAAAAATGGCAATAAAGTAATACTTTTAAGACAGTAAAAAAAATTTCAAAACTAGAATGTTAAATTCAGCCAAATAGTCAATCAAATTTGAAAATATAGGGGGGAGGGGGGAGGGACAGCATTAGGAGATATACCTAATGCTAAATGACGAGTTAATGGGTGCAGCAAAACAACATGGCACATGGATACATATGTAACAAACCTGCACATTGTGCACATGTACCCTGAAACCTAAAGTATAATAATAATAAAAAAAAGAAAATATAAGAAAAATATTCTCGTGTTGTACAGCCTCAGAAGGTATACCACAAAAAAGTTTTTTACTGAAAACACTTGTGAAGAAAGAGAAAAAAGTCTAGAATCTAGGGCAAGAGATATGGGAAGCGTGGGTGGTCGGATAACTTATTAAAGCCTATTTTTTATTTTTAAAAACCAGAACTAAAGAAATTTTAAAAATCATATTCATAATAAAGAAAAATCAAAATTCTAGATATTAACAACAAGATAAGTGGGCTATGAGGTGGGGAGTACTACAAGCACATGACAGCGTGTGGGCCGGGCGTGGTGGCTCACGCCTGTAATCCCAGCACTTTGGGAGGCTGAGGTGGGCAGATCACAAGGTCAGGAGATCAAGACCATCCTGGCCAACATGGTGAAATCCCGTCTCAACTAAAATACAAAAAATTAGCCGGGCATGGTGTTGTGCGCCAGTAGTCTCAGCTACTCAGGAGGCTGAGGCAGAGGAATCGCTTGAATGCAGGAGGCAGAGATTGCAGCGAGCCAAGGTCGTGCCACTGCACTCCAGCCTGGCAACAGAGTGAGACTCCATCTCTAAATAAATAAATAAATAATAAAAAATAGTGTGTTAAATTAGTTTTCTTGTTGGGATTAATTTATAAACACTGATAAGCTTAAGAAGTCAACAGGTGCAAATAAACCTGAGTATGGGTATTAAGTTAAAGACACCACCAAACGAAAAAAATATAATGTATAGCTGTTAGATGAAGAAAAATCATTTAAACTGTTGAAAGGAAAACAACAAAGGAAAAAAAGAAACAAAAATAAGATGTCCATGTCTTCAGCCGGGTGCGGTGGCTACGTCTTCAATCCTAGCACTTTGGGAGGCTGAGGTGGGTGGATCACATGAGGTCAGGAGTTCAAGACCAGCCTGGCTAACATGGTGAAACCCCATCTCTACTAAACATATAAAAATTAACCAGGCATGGTGGCGAGCACCTGTAATCCCAGATACTCGGGAGGCTGAGGCAGAAGAATCACTTGAACCCAGGAGGTGGACATTGCAGTGAGCTGAGATCGTACCATTGCACTCCAGCCTGGGCAACAGAGCCAGACTCCATTGCAAAAACAAACAAACAAACAAAAAACAAACAGAAAATAAACGATATCCATGTCTTCATCCCTGGAACCTGTGACAATGTTAGGTTATATTGAAAATGGGATTTAAAGTCGCAGATAGAATTAAGGTTGCTAATCAGCTGACTTTAATAGGGACATTATCCTGGATTATTCCAGTGAGCCCAGTGTAATTCTAGAGGTCCTATTAAGTAGAAGAGGGAGGCAGAAGAGAGAGTCAGACAAAGAGATGCGGTAATGGAAGCAGGGTCAGAGAGATACTACATTGCTGGCTTTGAAGGTAGAGTGAGGGGGCCATGAGTCAAGGAATGTGGGTGACCTCCAGAAGCTGGAAAAAGAAAAAAGAGAATGGTTTCTTCCTTGCTATAACTCTGTCCCTCCAAGATTTATAGGTTGGAACTTAAATCCCAAGGTGATGGTATTAAGAAGTGGGGACTTAGGGAGGTGATTAGGCCTTGAGGACTCTGCTTTCATGAATGAGATTAATGCTGTTATAAAAGAGGCTTCAGAGAGATGCTTATCCTTTCCATCTCTTCTGCCACATGAAGATACAGCATTTGTACCTTTTTTCTTGTCTGCCATGTGAGGTGACAGCATTTATACCCTTCTTAAGATACAAGATGACATCTTGGCAACAGAGAGTGAGCCTGTACTACATACTGAATCTACTGATACTCTGATCTTGGACTTTTCAGCCTCCAGAACTGTGAGGAATAAATTTCTATTACTTACAAATTACTCAGTCTGTGGTATTTTGTTATAGCAGCAGGAACAGACTTCAAAAGGAATGCAGCCCTGCTGACAGCTTGATTTTAGCACAGTGGCAACTGTGTTAGGCTTCTGACCTACAGAACTGGACATCATAAATTTGAGTTGCTTGAAGCCACTGTTTGCAGTAATTTGTTATAACAGCAATAGAAAACAAACACAGAAGGGAAGTACAATCCTACTATGTATCTGGATGGAGGAAGAAGTGGAAATATTTGGTGAATAGCACTAATGACTATCACAGAAGGGAAAATAATATTTGCACAGAATAATTATTTACACAGGATGATCACTTACCTAGAAAAAAACACAAAATCAATAGAACTCTGAACAAACAGAAGCATTCAGCAAGTTTGTTGGATACAAGAGCAGCATTAAAAAAATCATAGTCCTTAAGAAACTAGATATCATTAACAAGAATTAACTTATGTATGAATATGCAAGCCTGCAAACAAGAATTAATTTATGCATGAATATACAAGATCTCTTTGGAGCAAATCTTAAATCTCTAATAAATGACATAGAAGATAGTCTAAGTGAAGACAGAAATATAAAATAGCTCCCCCAAACTGAAACTATATTGTATTCACTGCAACTTGTGAATATGTTACCTTACATGGTAAAATGGACTTTGCACATTTAAGTTAATGTCTAGCAATCTAATTCTCAGATTCCTGAAAAGGCTCAAAAATTGGGAATTCAAGGTATTTTTGAAGGCAGCATTGCTAAGCTGAGTGGGCTGAAGAATATAGGTTTAAAGTCTTAAGGTCATACAATTTAGCCCCAGATCACCTTCCCAACTCTGCACAGCTCACTGCCTCTTCCCACACTGCATCACATATATATTTCTGTGCAACAAAGCACCCCAAAGCTGCATGGTAAAACAGCAGTGATTTATTATTTTTCACAATCCTATATGTTGGCTGAGTGTTTCTTTTATTGTTCTCATCTGACGCTACTCTTGAGGCTGCATTCAGTTAGGGATGATTGAAGGATGGCTGGGCCTCTTTCTCTATGTGGTTTCAGGGCCTATTTCTGCATGTGTTCACTCATCATTCAGTAATCAGCTTGGACTTTTCATATAATTATATGAGCTGGGTTCCAAGACAGCAAGCTCATCCATACAGAGGTATGATTCACTGAAGGCCATTAATGTAACAATCTATCATGCTTATTGCCTTTGTCCATTTTTGCATTGCTACAAAGAAATATCTGAGGCAGTGTAATTTATAAGGAAAAGAGGTTTAATTGGCTCACAATTCTTCAGGCTGTACAAGCATGGCTTCAGCATCTGCTTCTGGTAAGAGCCCCAGGAAGCTTACAATCATGGAAGAAGCTGAAGGGAGGGCAGGCAATGTCATATGGTGGGGGATTAGGAGGAAGATGCCACACATTTTTAAACAATCAGATTTTGCATGAACTCAACTCACTCATCACCAAGGGGATGGTGCTAAGCCATTCATGAAGGATCTGTCCCCATGATTCAAACACATCCCCCTAGGCCCCACCTCCAACACTAGATTTGGTATCTGAGGTCTGTGGGTACAAATGAGGGTGGGAATTAATACAAACTAAATGGTTAGACTTTCAGCTGCCTTATCCCCAAGGTTCTAGCATGCTGGCAGCCAGAATTATTCCCACAAGGTAGAAGTTTGGAGTATTCTTCTCTGCAAGAAACACATCAGCCTTAGGAAAAAGGTCCAATTAGTGATAGTTGGGAGAGGACTAGTGAAATAGATAGGGTTCACCAGAACTCTCCAAGGGGAGTCTGGCCAGTTAGTAAGCTCTCCTACCAATACAGAGCTGCTAAACAGCTTTTTTTTTAGTCAGGGGCTCACTCTGTCATCCAGCCTGGAGTGCAGTGACACAATCAGCTCACTGCAGCCTCAACTTCCCAGGATGAAGCAATCCTCCCACCTCAGCCTCCCAAGGAGCTGGGACTACAGGTATGTATCACCATACTCAGCTAATTTTTGTATTTTTGGTAGAGAGAGTGATATGATTTGGCTGTGTCCCCACCCAAATCTCATCTTGAATTGTAGCTCCCACAATTCCCACATGTCATGGGAGGAACCCAGTGGGAGGTGATTGAATTATGGGGGTGGGTCTTTCCTGCACTGTTCTCATGATAGTGAATGAGTCTCATGAGATCTGATGGTTCTAAAAACGGGAGCTCCCCTGCACAAGCTCTCTCTTTGCCTTCTGCCATCCATGTAAGATGTGACTTGCTCCTCCTTGCCTTTCACCTTACACCATGATTATGAGGCCTCCCCAGCCACGTGGAACTACAAGTCCAATAAACTTCCTTCTTTTGTAAATAGCTCAGTCTCAGGTATGTTTTTATCAGCAATGTGAAAATGGACTAATACAGAGGGGTTCTTACTATATTGACCAGGCTGGTTTCAAACTTCTGGCCCCAAGTGATCCTCCTACCTCAGCTTCCCA
Source organism: Nomascus leucogenys (assembly GCF_006542625.1). NCBI lineage: Eukaryota > Metazoa > Chordata > Mammalia > Primates > Hylobatidae > Nomascus > Nomascus leucogenys. The sequence goes on along the minus strand of NC_044398.1, from coordinate 74,855,935 downwards.
AAGTGCTGAGATTACAGGCATAATCCACCATAATCAGCTTTGTAATGCCTTACTTTTAAATATGAATAGACAGCCAAGGATTGCTACATACTTTTAGTAGCTGCATTCTATTTCATTGCCTGGATGTGTCATAGTTTATACAACTAGTTCTCTATTATTGGAAATTTAGATTGCTTTTATACTTTCCTATTATAAGTGATGCTGGAAGAAATATTATTCTACATATATCTTTGTATACATGTCTGATTTTTTTGTATACGTGTCTGAAAACTGGAATTTTTGTGTCAAAAAGTAGGCATTTTAAATAGGTTTTTGAAGCATATTATCAAATGGGCATGTTATCTTAATGCAGTTTATCAATCTATTGCTGTGTAACAAATTATCTTAAATCACAGTAGCTTAAAATGATAGTAAAAATTTATTATCTTTCTATGGGTCAGAATTTCAGAAATAGCTTACGGGGGGTTCTAGCTTAGGATTTCTTATGAGGCTGTGGTTAGGATGTTGTGCTGGTCTATGCTATTGTCATTTGAAGACTGGGAGAGGGAGTCAGGTGAAAGCTATTCTTTTTATAAGTTAGCTTCAGATGTCACATAGCATCACTTTTCTATTTGTTAGAAATGAGTCACTAAAATTGGCCCCCATTTGGAGGAGTGGCAAATAATTTGTTGACATATTTTAAAACCATCATTCTCAGGAAAATTAATTGTTTTAAGTATTGAAGGATTTTTACTCTTAAAATAATAAACATACATTTGTATTTCAATTTACTGATAAAAAATCCATATTTAAAAATAACTTATGTGGGCTGAGCATGGTGGTTCATGCCTGTAATCCCAGTGCTTTGGGAGAATGAGGTGAGAGGGATCACTTGAGGCCAGGAGTTTGCTACCAGCTTGGGCAATATAGTGAGATCTCACCTCTACAAAGAATTTAAAAAATGCTTTATAAGATTGTATTAGTCCATTTGTGTTGCTAATATAAAGGAATACCTGAAACTGGATAATTTATAACAAAAAGAGGTTTATTTGGCTCACAATTCTGTAAGCTGTACAGGAAGCATGGCACCAACATTTACTTCTGGTGAGGGCTTCAGAAAGCTTATACTCACAGCAGAAGATGAAGGGGAGCCAGCATATCACATGCTGAGAGAGTGAGCAAGAGAGACAGAAGGAGGTGCCAGGGTCTTTTAAACATCCAGCTCTCCTTGTGAATTAAGAGAGTGAGAACTCACTCATTACCAAGGGGATGGTGCTAAGCCATTCATGAGGGATCTGCCCCATGGACACACATCTCCCAGTAGGCCACACCTCCAACATTGAGGAATCACATTTCAACATAAAATTTGGAAAGGACACACATCTAAACCATATCATTCTTCCTCTGGATGCCCAAATTTCATGTCCTTCTGACATTGCAAAACCATCCCTTCTCAATAGTCCCTCAAAGTCTTAACTCGTTTCAGCATTAACTCAAAACTCCAAAATCTCACCTGAGGCTCGAGGCACATTTCTATGAGCCCATAAGATCGGAAACAAACTATTTACTTCAAAGGTACAATAGTGGCATAGGCACTGGGTAAACATTCCCATTCCAAAAGGGAGAAATTTGCCAAAAGAAAGGAACAACTGGCCCCATGCAAGTCTGAAACCAGGAGGGTAGTTATTAAATCTCACAGCTCCAAAAAAAATCTCCTTCGAGTCCATGCACCTCATCCAGGGCATACTAGTGCAAGGGATGGGCTTTCAAGGCCTTGGACAACTCCACCCCTATGGCTTTGCAGGGTGTGGCCCACATGGTTGCTTTCACAAGTTTGAGTTGAGTGGCTATGGCTTTTTCAGGCTTAGGGTGTCTGATGGTTAATACTGAGTGTCAACTTGATTGGATTGAAAGATGCAAAGTATTGTTCCTGGGTGTGTCTGTGAGGGTATTGCCAAAGGAGATTAACATTTGAGTCGGTGGACAGGGAGAGGCAGGCCCACCCTCAATCTGGGTGGGCACCATCTAATCAGCTGCCAGCAGGGCTAGAATAAAGCAGGGAGAAGTTGGAAAGAGCAGACCTGTTGAGTCTTCCAGTCTCATCTTTCTCCTGTGTTGGATGCTTCCTGCTCTTGAACATCAGACTCCAGGTTCTTCAGCTTTTGGACTCTTGGACTGATGCCAGTGATTTGCCAGGGGCTCTCGGGCCTTTGGCCACAGACTGAAGGCTGCAGTGTCAGCTTCTCTACTTTTGAGGTTTTGGGACTTGGGGTGGCTTCCTTGCTCTTCAGCTTGCAGATGGCCTACTGTGGGACTTCACCTTGTGATTGTGTGAGTCAATACTCCTTTAATAAACTCTCCTTCATATATCACCTATCCTATTAGTTCTGTCCCTCTAGAGAACCCTGACTAATACAGGGTACAAACTGCTGGTGGCCTTACCATTCTTACACCCCAGAATAGAAAGGGTGGTGGCTCCCTTCTCACAGCTCCACTAGGCAGTGCCCTGCTGGAGATTCTGTATGGGGGCTCCAACCCCACATTTCCCCTTGGCACTTCCCTAGTAGAGTCTCTCTGAGAGGCTCCATCCCTGTGTCAGGCTTCTCCCTGGGCACCAGGCTTTCCCATACATTCTTTGAAATCTAGGTGGAAGCTGACAAGCATCTTTTACTCTTGTATTTGGTGAACCTGCAGGCTTAACACTATGTGGAAGCTCCCAAGGCTTATGGCTTGTGCCCTCTGGTGTAGCAGTGTGAGCTGTACCTGGGTCCCTTTGAACTGAGGCTGGAGCCAGAGCTGTCAGGATGCAGGGAGCAGTTTCCTGAGGTTTAGCAAGGTAGAAGTGCCCTGGGCCTGGACCATGAAACCATTCTTTCCTCTCAGGCCTCTAGGCCTGTAATGGGAGGGGATGTTTTGAATAATCCTGAAATGCCTTTGAGGCCTTTTCCCATTGTCTTGAATATTAGCATTTGGCTTCCTTTTAGTCATGCTGCTCTCTCTAGCTAGTGATTACTCCACAGCCTGCTTGTATTCCTTTCCTGAAAATGCTTTTTCCCTCTTTGCTACATGGCTAGACTGCCATGGAGATTTTCACTTGAAGTTACATTTAAAAATGCTTACCTCTATTATTTTACCAAATTTCTTATTTTTTAAAATTTCAAAACTATAGAAAAGTTGAAAGAATAATACAATGAATACTCTGCATACTCTTTGTCTGGTTCATCAATTGTTAATACTTTGCCACATTTGTTTTATCTCACTGTCTCTGTGTGTTTGTATATATGTATGTCTTCCTGAACCATAAGAAAATAAATTCAAACATTATGATATGCATACCTAAATACTTCAGTATGAATCACCTGATAACAAAGTATCATCTCACAATAGGCACAATTCCTAGGAAAGTTGATAATAATGCCATAATGTCATCTAATATAAAATACATATTTTATATTCCCCAATGTTTCCAACAATGACTTTTATAGCCATTTTTAAAAATTCAGGATTAGTCAAGGATTACACATTTCATTTGTTTGATATGTTCCTCATTGTTTTTAACCCAGAAGAGTCCTTCTGGTTTTTTTTTTCACTTTTTTTGTGACTTTTTTGATGACTTATTGAAGAAATCAAGCTAGCTGATTTATAGAAGACTCCTCATGGTGTAATTAAATTTGTTATCTTCTCTGTATTTCTTATAAGCTTTAAGTTAGATCTAGAGGCTTGATCAATCTCAGGTAAACATTTTGGGTAAAATATTTCCATATTTCATAATGCATCACATCAAGATGCATATAATGTTAGGTTGCCTCATTATTGATAACAATAAGTTTGAATAATAATAACAATACATTTGATCACTTGATTTGGGGCTGTCAGCCATTTCCATTTTTATTAGTAAGAAATCTATGAGGTCATATTTTGGTATTGAGTTTTCACAATGTCTTTTCATGCTGTGGTTTTAGAACCCATTGAGGATTCTTGTTTTCAGCCAATTATAATATTAGGAATTGAGGTACAAAATGGTGATTTTTTTTCCTTCTATCATTTAATCTATATTTATTAGCTGCATTAAAAAATAAAGATGAGCTTTTTTCTCTCTTAAGTATAACTATAGACTTTTAGATGTTATAATCAATTATTGTCATTATTCTCTTTGATGCTCAAATTAAATTTAGTGCATACATTATAATTAATGCCAAATCTGGCCAATGCAAGTCTCTATAAGCCAGCTTCTATCTCCCTTTGACATAACCTAATCCGTTCTGAAGACCACTTTGCTTTGTGAGAAGATGCCCAGGTTCACCTTAAACATTCTCTGCCCCTGCCCTGGAGTCAGCCATTTTCCAAGGTGTGTTATTACTTTAATGAGGAATGGTATTTAGAAACCCATCTGGGCATGGGTGAATCCTTAATGATGAAATTTCAGGCATTGCTGTTGGCTTTTTGCAAGAGGCCTTTTGGAGTAGTCGTGCCCTTCCAAAAGCTTCTCTAATCATGCTGTGTATAATGCTGAACATTGTTCCTCAAAGGCATGAGACTAGCCTATGAGCCAGATACCATCTTGGAGCTTCAGAGAGCTGGATGAAACTGAGAAGGGCTGATTAGAACAGAATCTACCATCTTAGTTTCAACCTATATGTCCTAAAACAAAATTATTTATGGAGAAAATTATGGTCTCTGCCCGCCCCCAGCTTTCTTACCCCACCTGGGTTATTGAACATAGTCCAAAGCTAAAACTTCTTCCAGGTGTCCTCCTTATTGTCTGGTTTACTCCACCTTTAGAATTAGTATAGTCATCTAAGAACAGATCATAGAAGAATTAAGTAGTAGGCTTATTTGTTCAAGGGCCTTATTAGTCTTCAGGCCTCAGGCTATATCCTTGGCCTTACAAACTCTCCCTTGGCCTTAACAGGATGAACATGGAATATCCAGTTACTAGAAGTGAACATGTATGGTTTGTGTAAACTCTATGTGCCAATGTATGGATACATTGATGGATCCACAATACCCAATTTAATTTTCTGGTTTAAACTTTCTTGTTTTAGCCCTGCTGAGCAGACAGCAGGTGACAGGACTTCTGCCATTCTCTACAGAGTTTACTGGTCACCCAATCAGGATTTGAACCAAAGGACCTAGAAATGTTTCAGTCTTTAGAGTTTAATGTAGAATTGCGTCTGATAGCTATGTGTAAGTGAGAAAGTAAAGAAAGATGGCTGAGAGATTATGGCAATAGGACTAGGCTGTAAAAAGATCGGGGTGAAGGATACCATACCATTGCTAAGAACTATTTCACCTCTCAGGGTCATTCCCTGTCCTTGGAGTCTGTGAAGTTCTGTATCCTTGAAATTAACTTCTTTCATTAATAGAATTAGTTTGATTGTTCTTTGCAACTGTCAAATCTTGGCTCCAATACTATACAGTATAATGGTGCATATTTTTTTTTCATTCTTCTTTGTTATAGAGAATCATTGCGTTTTGGGTTATATTATCTGCAGTTATCAGATGAATAGAACATTTTCAAATATTTGCTTAGGGGAAAACTGAATATGAAATATTAAATGAACACTACATCTACTTCTTTTGCAAGAGCAGTCAATTGTTTTGTGGATCTGTGCCTCTTTAGCTAAGACTTGATTTAATCTGTCAATAAGCATTCCAATCAACAGAAGCCTCGCAATACTCTGATTATATGTCAGCCTCACACATATATCTAATTATGTTAACCTCTCTCTAGATCCACCTGTGGTTGTACCTATTGTGGAATCAAACAATACTTATAAGTTAAGAATGGTACATGTTTTTGGATAGTGAGTCATAATAAAGTAAAAATGTGAAATATAAAAATACAAAGGGAGTAGAAATTTTAATTTGGGGTTTGGAAAGAAAAATGCAGAAAATGACTTTGGCTGAATGTAGTTTGGTGTTGGTGTATCTTTGACCTCTTCCTGAGTCTGGCCAGCTCCAAAGCTACCTGTCAGCTCCAGACTTGGGCACTGAGACAGTGGGTTCTGCTGTGAGGTGTTGGGCACTGTAGTAGATGTTACTGTTGCTCCTCACCCATTCTCTTCATTAGGTTGCATCAGGCCCTCCTCCTGCTGCTTTGCATGTTAGTTGGTAACAGCTCACAGGTGTGCCCTTCTCCTGAGAATTGCCCAATGCCAACAAGAGCCACTTCACCTGGACTTGCTTGAGAAGTTACAACCTCCCCTCAGGGTTCTCCCAGTCAACATCTGACTGAAACGTGAGTACAACAGTCTGGCCCTCTTGTCTCCAGTTGAGATAACTCTGTGGTGTTACTGTTGTCCAGTGTTCCACGTGGGGTCAGACAAAAGCTAGATTTAGACAAAAACCACAGCTTTGACTGTTTTTTTTCCCTGCCCCCATGCTTCTTTCCTCATTCGTCTGCAGATTTCATCTGAGGATATTCAATAAGGCACTGCTCAGTAGTTCCTATCTCAGCTCTCTTTCTAGGGGACCCAACTTAAGTAATCTAATATTTAATTTGACTAAGCAAAGATGGTCTTTTGCTTTGCTACTATCTGTAGCTTTGCTAGCATGTCAGTGTAGGAATAACTATCTGGGCTGATCCTTTCATATTCAACTATAGGTTTGCTCTGTGAGGACTTCTCTCCATTTCATCATGTTTATCTTTGAGCACCTGGCACTGGAGTTGTCTTAGGGAGGAAAATGTTTTTGTTTAGGGAAGTACCTTGCTGAACTGCTGGAGAGTTGAAAGAGACCCTAAGGCCATGTGCTTAAAGAGGATGATGAAACAAAAATATGGATATACTGATCTGCATAATAATAAACAAAGATTTTATATTGGGGTTAATCAGGAAGGTTAGAGGGTTTGGGGAGAAGGAGAGGGAAGTCTGGCAATAAGATAGAAGGACAAGAATTTCCAGTGGTGTGATGTCCAGAAGACACTTAAGACCAAAGACATCTAATACTCATTATGAGTTGTATTGTTACGAAGAAAACTCCCTCTGACCCTAGATCTTCAGCATAAATTTAATTTGGCAGAACAACCTTGTGGGGTGGGAATGGGGGAAATAAACAGTCAGGGTAGTAAAAACACCAGTCTCATACTCACTCCTTTGCTGACACCCACAGGGGTTAGCAACATCCTTTCAAGGGAGCAGCAGGCCATGTGTCCTGGTAGCAGCTAGCAGTAAAGTGAATGATGGCCCACGGGGTTGCTAACAGGGGCAGAGAGAAGCAGCTGTTGTGTGAAATTAACTCAGGACAGGCAAGAGCCAAACCCTCCTTTCCCCTAAATAAACTAGAAGAATACCACTTAGAAGCAGGGAGAGAAGGGCTGGCATGTGTATTACACAAACACACACACACTCAAGTTGGTACTAACTATTGTGACCTTACAGTCTTTAATAAAATTCTGGCAAAATGGCACACAAAGCATTAAAATTTGTAACATGGTTATATAACCTTTATTTGGCTTTCTTTCCTTTTTTTTTTTTTTTTTCAGAATAGACAACATTAGAGCCTATTAGTGTTGGCCTTGGGAAGATTAAGTGCTTTTGGAAAGTGTACCCTGTTATAAACAAAAGACAAGCACAATCTGGTAACTAAAAATGACTTCCTAAGAGGACAGAGATGTACTTTTTCTTCCCTCCTCAGTCCTCCTGATTTTTAAATGTCTGATCTCAAATATTCACCTTCATGAAGCATCTACTAACCTTTTCCAAATCAGCACAATCTCTTCCTTCTTTGAGCTCTGTATAAGTTATTTAAAGAGTATATAATTTAATATTAAATTTTGCTATGTTTCATAGTGTTATATCCAATCAGGACTTATCCTGGGAAGTATAAATTAAGACAGAGACATTTGGCAGAATTTCAAGAGACTGGCCACGTGGAATTCTTATTATTTTTTTTGAGACGGAGTCTCACTCTGTTGCCCAGGCTGGAGTGCAGTGGCGCGATCTCAGCTCACTGCAAGCTCCGCCTCCCGGGTTCACATCATTCTCCTGCCTCGGCCTCACGAGTAGCTGGGATTACAGGCATGTGCCACTACGCCCAGTTAATTTTTTGTATTTTTAGTAGAGACAGGGTTTCACCGTGTTAGCCGGGATGGTCTCGATCTCCTGACTTCGTGATCCGCCCGCCTCGGCCTCCCAAAGTGCTGAGATTACAGGCGTGAGCCACTGCGCCCGGCCAGAATTCTTTATACTAAGGAAGTCAACCCACATGCCAGGCCAAATGTAATTCAGAGAAAGGTTTTCATAATGATTTTATAAGTGCCAAAAATACAATAGTTAATACTTAAATAGCATGTACTATATGCAAGTTCTCTGCTCACCTTAATTCATCTAATTTTCTTTGTGATCCTATGAAATAAGGACTGCTATTATCCTCATTGTATAGATGGCATAGCTGAGGCACAGAGATGCTAAACAGCTTGCTTAAAGAAGTAGCAGAGTCAAGATTTGAACCCAAGCAGTTGGCCTGGCTCCAAAATCCATGCTCTTAACTGGTAAGTCTTAACTGCCTATTACATAATTTTTAAAAATCCTGGTTTACAAATTCCACTCTTCTCCTGCCAAAATACCATAACCTCTCACATGACAATGCTAACGAGGGTAGACAAAAAAGAATAGAATCAGGAAAGTTTTTTCCTTTCCCTCTATCCTGGGATATCTCTAAGTCTGTAAATTCTTGAATGCCTGGTATTTCCTGCTTTTTAAGATAACATTTATACATTCATTAATACTAAAGGATCTAGGACTCTGCTATACATCTTATTGGCACATATCAACTATCAAACATCTTGAAATATCTGTATCTATATCTATCTATCTATCTATCTATCTATCTATCTATCTATCTATCTATCTATATGATATAGCTGTGGAATGAGTCCCAGGTCCAGAACTATGTTTATTAAGGTAATTATTCTAACCCAATTATGACAGAGGGTAAGGCAGATATATATCAACTCATTCACTTTCCTTCGAAAAGTTCCTTTAGTAAAAAATGGGGAAAAGAGCTAATTTAAAGACTGTCTGCCCTTCGTGAGTTTACCAGTCATCCTATTTTATTATTTTTCATTTCTCTTTGATGAATACAATTATAAGTATGATGAATATATAATTATTTGTATTTCTTCCCATTTTCCTTACTGGACTGAACAACTGAAGGGCATGAGTGTATCATATCATAATTCCACATTGCTTTGCACAATGCTGTGTCCCCTAAAGATGTATTGAATTTGATTGATTAAAGACATTAAGTAGATGTTGCATCTGTCAAGGTTTGAGCAGAAAATAGAACAAAAATTAATAATAAGAATCAAGAGGAAATAGAAAAGATGTAAAGAAAGGACTGTGTACAGAGATGTGGGTTTGGGCAGGATGATGCAACATACACAGATGTTATGGGCTGAATGTTTGTGTCACCCTAAATTTCCTGTTGAAATCCTAACTCCCAATATGATGATATTAGGAGATGAGGTCTTTTGTAGGTGATTAGGTCACGAAAGCAGAGCCTTTGTGAATGGTATCAGTGCCCTTATAAAAGAGACATCTTGTCTCCTTTCGCCACCTAAGGATACAAGATGGCAGTCTGCAACCCAGAAGAGGCCCCTCACCAGGAACCGACCATGGTGGCACCTGTATCTTAGACTTCTGGACTCCAGAACTGTGAGAGAAAACATTTCTGTTTATTGAGTCACCCATTTTATGGTACTTTGATATAGTAGCCTGCAAGGACTAAGACAAGGGACTAGTAGGCACAGGAAGCTGTTACCTTCCCTAGATATGAAGGGAAAAGGAGAGGGTGTGGCTACTGGAATCTGGTGAGATCTATAGCTATAGGAAAAAGGCTGCCTAGCAAAAGTTGTGAACTTGGGTCAGGGAACACAGCCACTGTGGAACTGTTACCTACCTAGAGAGAGAAAGAGAGCTTGTGGAACAGACACCTGGACCTCTTTCTCTTCCTGTAGTTAGGTCTCCTGGAAGAGCCTCCCATTGGCTGAGCCAACTGGAAGCCAACAGACAGAGTAGAAACAGTTGAAGAGAAATCTGGAAGGGCACATGGAGAACATGCAGCAGAAGTTATATAACAAGGTTCATGCATTCGTTCAACAGCAATCGGTCACTTAATATGTGCAAAGCACCAGACACTGTCATGTGGGAGAAACAAAGATGAAAATGGCACTGTTCCCGTGGCAAGTGGTTATTTACATTTCGGAAAGGATTCCTAATGGATTGCAGTGAAAGAAAATGTTTCAGTTTTTTAAGTGTTCCTAAAAGTATGTGCACATGTTTAAAATGGACTCGTAATGGAAAGCAATAGTTTGCTATTGTTGTTATTATTATTATTATTTTGAGACAGAGTCTCACTCTGTTGCCCATGCTGCAGTACCGTGGCAGTGATCTCAGCTCACTGCAACCTCCACCTCCTGGATTGAAGCAATTCTCCTGCCTCAGCCTCCCAAGTAGTTGGGACTAGAGGCTGTGCCACTACGCCCGGCTAATTTTTTATTTTTTGGTAGAGATGAGGTTTCACCATGTTGACCAGGATGGTCTCGAACTCCTGACCTCAAGTGATCCACTGGCTTCTGCCTCTCAAAATGCTGGGATTACAGGTGTGAGTGACCACGCCTGGCCTAGTTTGCTATTCTATCCTACTCAGCACCAGTCTTTCTTCTTAGAGGCTGAATTTGCTTAGTTCTGATGGTAATCTCCAAATCTCTAAAAATATGCTTACACTTAAATTTTGGTTGGACACCTGTAGACACTATTAACTTCCTTTCATGGATTTTTCTCTGGAAAACAGCTTCAGAGAAAAGACCTTCATTTAATAAGAGCAGCAGATCCCCCACCTATATAGATATAGTTCTCTACCCAATCATCCCAATTTGAGGTCACTACCAACTGAGAAACTGCACCCAGGCTTGCAGAGCCTTCAATCAGCTCTTAGTATCACATACTTTTGCTAAAATTTAATTTTAATTTTTTCATAGCAATAGATTAATAGTTTCAAAAATCAATTAGTATTACAATGCTTATAATGAAAAAAACAAGTCCTTGTTCCATGTACTATCCCATTTTCATTTTCCTTTAGACAAAGGTACTATTTTCAATTCTGTTAGCTATTTCTTCTAATACTTGTCACTATATATATATATATATATATATATATTTTTTTTTTTTTTTTTTTTTTTTTGAGACAGAGTCTCGCTCTGTTCCCCAGGCTGGAGTGCAGTGATGCGATCTCGGCTCACTGCAAGCTCCACCTCCCAGGTTCATGCCATTATCCTGCCTAGGCCTCCTGAGTAGCTGGGACTACAGGCGCCCGTCACCATGCCCGGCTAATTTTTTGTATTTTTAGTAGAGATGGGATTTCACCCTGTTAGCCAGGATGGTCTTGATCTCCTGACCTCATGATCTGCCCGCCTTGGCCTCCCAAAGTGCTGGGATAACAGGTGTGAGCCACTGCGCCTGGCCTGTCACTATGGTTTTAAATATATACTGCTAACATTTAGATACATACACATCAAAAATATTCATAGCAGTATATAGATAGCATTATGTTTACAAAATGCTTTTGTTTTTGTTTACAAAATTTTGTTTACAAAATTATTTTGTAAAAGAAAATAAAATTCTTTATTTTTCTTTTTTCTTAGCCTGTATTTCTTCTGCCTTTTCATTCCAATATCTTCATACCTCTAGGTGACATTTCAGCTAGAAATGTCAATACCTTAAGGATTAACCAATCATAGTAGAGCAAAAGGAATGTATCATAATGCCCACAAGTATTTAATACTTGTACTCTGGAGATATGCATAAACTACATTAACAAATTTATGTTGTTTGATTTAGGAAATTTTAAGAAACTATTGATTTAAAGATAGACTTGTATATGAACATTTCATCGAAAGTTATTTTGCTTTCATATTCCTATTTATTAGTTTATATGCGTTTTCATTCTTCTCCAATATTGTATTCACTCTTTTTTTTGATACAAGGTCTCACTCTGTTATCCAGGCTAAAGTGCAGGGGTGCGATCACAGTTCACTGCAGCCTCAACCTCCCAGTCTCAAGCCATCCTCCCTCTTCAGCTTCCCGAGTAGCTGGAACCACAGGTGCATGCCACCACAACAGGCTAATTATATTTTTGTAGAAATGAGGTCTCACTACATTGCCCAGACTGTTCTCAAACTTCTGGGCTCAAGCGCTTCTCCCACCTCAGCCTCCCAAAGTGCTAGGATTATAGGCATGAGCTATTGCACCTGGCCATATTCATTCTTTAAAAACACCCAATATTCAATTTATGACCTACTGTGACATGAAGATTATTTCTTCATTTTCTGCCTTTGCATTTTCTAAGTTTTTCTTCTTTTTAATTGAAATAAAAAATGTTACAGAATATATTTAGGATCCAAATGAAATACAAGTCTACGGGTACGTCTCTTTATCTCATTTGGATCCTGAATGTATTCTATAACACTTCATTTATTTTTTTTCCGGAAATATCTATATACTCTAGGTCTGTGTGTTCAACAAATTTGTAAGAAGAATATTGTGTTCCAAAGTTGTTTTTAAAGAACCAATTCAGTTCCATTTCTGAATACCATATTTCCCTGTCATTACAAAAATCCTTTTGAAAGCATTCTTTCTACTAAATGATTTGGTATGGTGTCTATTTTGAGCATATGAGCAAGCACAATTATTTCTAAATCAGAGCAAAGCTACCGCTGAAAATTCCTTTAAATTCTGTAAGCCTTTAGTAGAGTTCATATGGATGTCCTCATCACAGAACTAAGACAAGGCACTTCAATTCAAGAAGCTTATGGAATGGCACATACATAGTATAGGTAAATATAAGACAGATGGTATCGAGAGCCAAAATGTGTGATACAGGCAAGCAGTGCTTATAGGGTTTCAAAAAAAGAAAAAATGGAGATATCAGTGTGGGCTGAAGTCATTGAGGGGAGGTTCCATTGGAGAGCCTTGAGCAGGGAGAGTAATCAGGAGAGGACACTGAGAACAAGAGACAGTACTGTGGCAGGGGTGAATGGGGCAGGGTAGGGGAGTTGGGGAGAGCTGGTATTCTGGGAGATCGGGAAGACACAGACTTGTATACCTTGAGTTGGAGCAAAGAGAGCTAGAATCGAACCAATTAGGCAGGGTTACTGTGAAGTATGGCATTGGGGGTAATTTTGATCATAAGGATGTCTTACTACAGATGCTCCTGGGGACACACAAGCCTCATCTTTTGGTATGTTGGCCTTAGAAAAAATGTTGCATGCTGTGCACCAACAGAGTTTAGCCAGGTCAAAGAATTCTGTATTTTGTGGAAATACAGAGTGTTTTGAAGTAGAGACAACTGAGTGCCTCAAAGATAGCACAGGGCAGGCAAGCTCCAGGTAAGAAAGACTTGTAGTTTTTCTGTGAATTTTCACAGGGTCAGCCCAGGTTGCTTCAGGGTTATTTGTATCATTAATCCCCCTTGCCTCACCTGCCTCCCAACCCCATTTTCCCCCTTTCCTCTGTTGCATTCTGGCCATGCCTAGAAGATTTAGAAAAGACTAGAACTGTGTTTGGAGAGCCACTCACACCAGATTTGTGACTAGTCATGCACAATTCATTAGATTTTATGTTTATACCATAATGGTGAGGCTGCAGATGCTGATATGAAAGCAATATAAATATATTTTAAAGTGCTTTCAACTAGTGCAAACTTTGAGTTGCTAAGACCATACAGAGTAAAAATAAACATCATGGGAGTGAGGATTCTCTGTATTTTCTTCCCTGTAGGCTGAAACAGATCAAGTTACTAAAAAGCAGTTTATCAAAAGATTTGTTTGCTGGAAAACCAATTTGCAGAGCACCAGTTTGCCAAATAGTGATTTATGGACTAGCAATTAGCTGATTGAGTAATTTATTAAAGGACCTATTTGCTGAATTATCAATAGAGTAAAAACTTTTTCTATTAACTATTACAGCAGAATGGCATATTAACTCATTCCGTCAATAAAAGTGCAAAGACAATGTGGTATCTAATTTTTCTTACATGCATCCCCTCCCTGACTCCCACTCTCTTGAGTAGCGTGGGCCAGGAGAACCACAAGTAAGGATTTATCATTCTATTCTGATTTCAGTGGTTCCCTTTCAGTCTCTGACTTTCCAGTAAGTGTTTCATCATTCACAGTTCTTTGCCCAATGCCTTGTCCCTGGCAAAGGTGGCTCTTGGGGTCCTGGTCTTATCTTCTTGAGGCAATGGGGGGGAAGGAGAGAGGACTGTGATCTGTGAGTGGATCTTTGTGTTCCCTGGCTTCTGCCGAAATAATGGCCCCCTTCCATCTTGTCACTGCTCCTCCTGCTGGCTCCCATTGCTGAAGTTTACTGATGAAGCAGGCGACCTTGTGGTCTAGTTTCTCTTTGTCTTGTCTTCTCTGAGGTATTGATTGATTCAGACCCACCTCAGTGGTCAGGGATGTGGCGTATTCCCCCTGACATCTGGCTGTGAACTCCCATTTGGTTCTCACTCTGGGTAGTTGCCCTGTAGACATGGCTCACACTGTAGGATGAGCCCGAGAAACCTACCAGTCAACACCATTAACCCCTTTGTGCCCTACCACATGCCACACGGAGCGACAGCAACTTTCCACATCCCCAAGAGCTCGGGAAGACTCAGCAATGCCCCAATGCCATGTGAGCTTATAACCCTTCCAGGTTTACTCTGAAGTGGCTGGAGCTGCTGAGAGGACGATTCATATGATTGTGCCCCGCTGGAATTGTGCGATGCAGGGGCTAGAGGTAGCTCTGTAAAGTCTGCAGCTTTCTCTTCAGCCTGTCTAGCTTGCTCTTCTTTGATAGCCTAGAAGTCAGAAGTCAGACAATAAATACTTGAAGTCTCGCTTTCTCTATTTCTGTCCTCTTCTCTTCTCCATAATCTCCTAGTGTCTGAAAGAGGCCAAATTGTCACTTCCCCCTGGCTTGTTAGAACTTCTCCTCCATTCTGTCCTTTCCTTAAGGATATTCTCATTCCTCTCCATCCTTCTCTGGGGGCTATAATGACAGAATGGCTCTCAGCCTGAGAACTTAATTTACTGGAGAGAAGAAAGGAAAAAAAAAAAACCCACCCCATCAGCTTGATATTTTCAAGCTTCATTTTCATGACATTTTCTCCCTAATCCCCTCCCTCCACATAGTTGGATATGTGGGGCTGACTGCCTGTGGAGGGAGCAGACTTTACAGCAAGACGTGAGGCTACACAGAGGGAAGTGCCCCGGTGGGGCCACATCAGGAGAGAGGAACACGAGGAAGCCACAAAAAATCATCAGCCATTGACTCCAGTTGCTGATGTGGCAGTGTGACATGAGGCAAGGAACGCGTTGGTAAGAGAGCCACAGGCCATGTCAAGTCTGGTACCCATCTCCTCACAGGATTTATATGGAGATGCCATCTTGGTGAGGAGGCTGGGGAGGAACATCTGAGGGGCAGCATGTCCCTGAAAGGGCCATTTGTACTGAAAAGAAATGGTTGAAACTGAAGAGATTAAGATATGTCAGGGTGGGTGAAGATTAGAAAAATAAGGAAGCTACATTTACTTTTCACATTTGAAAGTAGTTTGAGTGAACTTGTACAATGACTTTAAAAGTTTATAGCCATTCACTTTTCATAGATGCTACCCCATGTTCAGTGCACTTTTTGGAATAACAATTTATTGGTTAGTTTTAATTTCTGGCATTGTACAGGTCACAAATATCAAAGATTTTTTTTTCTTTTAAGGAGGGCATTGGCATCTTTATCCCAAAGTATTTTCCATTCAGTCTTTTGGCTTTCCTAATGCACTTAATTAATGACTTTGCTTTCTGGAGTGGAACAGAAGGCAGCAGAATCACAATGGTGTCCAGGCAATTGTGTCTGGGGTGGTTTTCCCACATTTGTGTACATACCATCTGCTTTGTGTTTGAGCACATTCACACATACACTCCCCGGTCTACTTCAACTCTGAGATCCCACTTTATTTTTAGGTTCCTAGGGGCATGTTAATCTTCACATATCCAAGATAGTTTAAAGGGCAAGGCAAGGAAAGACTGACCATTTGTGTATATACATTCAACGTTGATGAAGTGCTTACGTATCTGAAATGTGAAAGAGCTTGGTTTTGCTTTATGCCATGTTAAGGTAGAGGCAAACAGAGAAAGGTTCTTCTCTTCTGTGCACAATATCTTTTACCTCCTGTACTTTGCTGTCTCCTCTCAAAAAGTCATCTCTGAATATTAAAACTTCATGGAAATTTGAACCACGCTGACAGTAGATGAGAAAATGATACCAAAATGGCTGAACTATTGAGTCTGGCATCAATAAGAGTGAGTCCAAAGATTGTGTCTTATCTAGGAAACAGCAGATTTGATTTTTTTCCCAAGCAAAACACAAAGCTGAATTAGAATTTAACAAAAATTTATTGGCTAGTACTAAGTGTAAGATGGTGTGCTGGGCATCAGTTGGAGGAGTTTTCACAGCGCTGTTGGACAATCAACAGGTAACCAATGGACAGGTGACACAGAAAGCTCATCACCAACTGTCCAGGTTTGCTTGGGACTGAGGGTGTTCCCAGGACGTGTGGCTTTCAGAACGAAAACTGGCAAAGTTGTTGCCAAACCAGGATAAGTTGGTCACCCTACTTATCAGACAACCTCAGCTCCAAATTCTATGATTTTAACCCCAAACCTCTACTGGATCACAATAACCTGTGATATTTAAAGTGTTATTGGACCTGTAGATACTTGCTTTTTGATAAGCAGATAAAAATTTTTTGCAGGAAAGAATTCTGGTCTTTGGAAAACTGGTTATGCTGCTTACTAGAGCACATGAACTCATACTGTTTTATGTATGTCATTCATAATTAATCTTTGGACTTTATTACGTAAAATGAAAATAATCATCACACTCATTTGTTGTGAGGATTCAGTGAAATAATGGGAGAGATGGTATTTTTCATACTTTAAAGTACAATGCAGATGTGAGATGCTATTATTTCAGACCTGCTCCTGTAGCAATAATAGAATAATACAAAACAAAAAATTCATTTTTTTCAATCTCTTATGATAAAGTTTCCCCCTCAACATGTTTTATAATTTAGCAGAATTAAAAATATTTGAAGATACAGTGAAGCACAAGGTATTATTGTACTACCATCTTGAGGGCATATTGTGAACTACACTTGTATAGTTTAAATTGTTTTTCAAAAGCAGTGGTGTTACGTTTTAAATGTATCAGCAACAGTAATTAAGACCATTGGCATAGAGTCTGAAGGCCTCATTAAAAAGCTACTAGTCAATTAGTCACAAGGAATCACATCAAAAATGACTAGCACCAGTCACAGAGCTACGCTTATGAATGAGGCTGGTCTTCTGGAGTGATTAACTGTTAAGACTGGAAGGGACATTAGAAGTCAGTTCTTGCAGATGACTTCCTGTCTGCTTCCTGTGCTCACTTGGGGATTTAGCAACAGGAAGAGTAACAGATTTAGGCCTGAGAGATGCCCAGGAAGAGGGAATAGGCAATCTCTGGCACAAAAGAGAGACCACAGACATCCGGGCTCGACACACATATATCATCTATGTATCTATATGTGAATGAATGAATGAATGAACAAATGAAGCTCTTGTGTCAGGGTCTTTTTTTTTGACTCCAGGCTCTCTCTGAGTTCAAGGTAGAAATCAGAGAATCATGCTTATAGCCTCCCATCCTGGGAATATGAGTGCTGGCCAGTGTCCTTCTACCTAATGAGATGGGAAGGTAGCCTTCAGAAGACTGGAATTGGAGGAAACTCCTTTTAAATCATTCTCTGGCTTCCTTGGGCTCCTTAAGCTGTGCCTCCTAAGGAATCTAAGCAGTATCAAATAAAAGAATCGAAGGATTCAAAGGATTCAATACTGAGTTGGGAGAATGTTTGTTGGGAGGAGGAGAGGACAGGAGAGGAGACAAAAGTTAAGAGTTGTGCTTTTGTTTAGCTAACTCAATCCCTTGTGTCACACATTAGAACTTTACAAAGATTCTTTGCTCGGCTAAACTTTAGTCAGGCTTCTGAGCTTCTTCCTAGGCCCATCTGTGTACTTCCTTTTAAAAATCCAGGTGTAGCAAAGAACTTGCTCTGTCAGTTTAGCAAGAACCCTTCATCCTTGACCTCTGATCATCCTTGATCATTCTCCACCATCTTCCGGATGATGTCTGATCAGCCTGGCTGGTCTTCAGCAAGAATCCTGTTAGATTGGTTTAGCCAGAATCCCTCTTACCCCTGATGCTTCCTCTCAGTAATTTTCCATCCTCTGACCCCCACCTTGCTCCCTGGCTATAAATTCCCACTTGCCCATGTTGTTTTCAGAGTTGAGCCCAGTCTCTCTCCCACACTGCAAGATCCCATTGCAGTGGTCCCTGTACCTACCATGTTGGTCCTGAATAAAGTCCGTACCATATTTTGACAAGTATCATTTAATATTATATATTTTTAACAAGCTTCAAAAGATGTGGCTGCCTTTCCCCCCAACTCTCATGTTCTACTCAATCTGTGCAGAGTCCTTTTTTCACTGCCACCCTTCTAAGACATACCAGCTTGCCTTTCAGGATAAAGGTTCTTAGATCCATTTCCTTCCTGTCTGGAGTTGTTGCACTTTGACCTGATGTGCCATGTCTAGAGTGGACAAGTGGCTCCTGAATATCTTCTTCAGAAATATTATTTCTCTGAGCTTCAAGTCAGTGACTAGTAAAATAAAATGACAAAAAGAGAGATATTATTTCTCACATCCACTACAATTTTGTCAGCCAAAATGACTAATAATATCAATTACTGGTGAAGATGTGGAGCACCCGGGATGCTCTGACATTGCTGTTGGAGTATAAAATAGACCACTGTGGAAAATTATTTCCAATGAAATTAAATATACACCTATTCTATAACACGGAAATTTTAGATTATATTCTACTTCTAGATAGATATCTAGAAGAAATAAGTACATATGTCCACAAAAAGAACGTTCACAGCAACCTTATTCATAAACGCAAAAACCTGGAAACATACAAATATCCATCAACTGGACAATGGATAAACAACTGTGGTCTATTTATACAATGCAGTCTCAATAGTAACAAAAGGACAAACTACTGATGCATGAAACAACATAGATTATTCTCAAAAACCTTACGCAGAAGAAGTCAGACACAAGAGTTCATATTGTATGGTGCCATTGACACGAAGTTAAAGAACAAGCACAATTAATCTGTGGGCACAGAAATCACGATATTGTTTACCTTTTGTAGGGGAATGTTGACTTTATAGGGTCACGAGGAGAACTTTGTAGAATGAGATCAAAGTTTTTACATATTGGCCGGGTACAGGGGCTCATGCCTGTAATCTCAGCACTTTGGGAGGCTGAGGCGGGCAGATCACTTGAGGTCAGGAGTTTGAGATGAGCCTGGCCAACATGGCAAAACTTCATCTCTACTAAAAATACAAAAATTAGCCTGGGCTGTGATGCACGCCTGTAATCCCAGCTATTCAGGAGGCTGAGGCATGAGAATTGCTTGAACTCGGGAGGCAGAGGTTGTAGTGAGCCGAGATTGTGCCACTGTACTCCAGCCTAGGTGACAGTGAGACTCTCTCTCTCTCTCAAAAAAAAAAAAAAAAGTTTTTATATCTTGATTTAGTGGTGATCACATGTTGGTGTATAGAAATTGCAAAATTGTTAAGCAATAAGATTTGTACATTTTATACTTCATGTAAATTATGGCTCAAAAAAGTACTGTTAAAATCTCCTTTCCTTTCCTTCAACTCTTCTACCAATTAGAATTCCATTTAGGTTTACAAGCTCCTTTTTTTAGATCAGACTGATAGGGTTAGGTCAGCCTGGAGTAGTTTGAGGAAGCAGGCGGGAGGTAGGAAATTTCCAAAGGCAGCCGCCTCCACTTTGTAACTTCAGTCAGGAGTCAAGTGGTGGCAACTGCTTCAAATGTCACAAAAGAACATCTCCACCTACTCCTTCTGTACCCGGATGGATGTGGCTAGAGAAGAAACACAGCTGTGCTAATTTAGTCTCATATTACATTTTTCCCCAGAAGTCTCAAGTGGGCCCTCTGCAGATCCTTGCAATTCTATTATATTTCATGAGTAAATTTACTTTCCTACTTCCAAAAATTATTTCATGCCCTAACTCTCTCTCTTCAAATCAACAGCACCCTCTCAGCTCTGACTTTGTTTCTTATTTCATTGAGAAAATAGAAGCAATCAGAGGAGAACTGCCTCATCCTTCCACCACCAAGTAGATCCGACTACCTGTATTTGTACTCGCACAACCTGACTTCACTCCCGTTTCAATGCATCAGTGATTATCAACACGAGCTATATGTAGAATTTTTAAAATGCTGATGCCAAAATCCCACTTCTAGAGATTCTGAATTAATTAATCTACTGTGGGACATCTATTTTTTTCTTTCAAAAAAAATCTCAAGGGATTTTAATACACCAGTGGCATTTAGAAACTGGAATTTAAAATTCCTGTTTGAGTCCCTACCTAAGGGCAAGTCCCCTACTTATAGAGTAGCTCCTACTCTCTCTCTCTCACCTTCTCAAAACTTCGTTCCTTCAACGAGCTCCCCTCCTTCCTACATGATCAATATTTCTCTCCTGGCTAGATAAGTCCCATCAGTATACAAATATACTCTATTGTCTTAATAATCCTTCTTTCTTGGCTCCACCTTTTTCTCCAGCTGCTCTCCCTTACACCAAAACTCCTTCCAGTAGTTGTCTAATAGTGGCTATCTACATCCCATAACCTCCAATTTTCCCATTAACTTACATTTGTCTCTGTCATTCAACATTAAAATCATCAACAACCTACATGTTGGCAAACTCAATGACTTCTTTCTTTTTTTTTTTCTTTTCGAGACGGAGTCTTGCTCTGTCATCCAGGCTGGAGTACAGTGGTGTGATCTTGGCTTACTGCAACCTCTGCCTCCTGGGCTCAAGCAATTCTCCTGCCTCAGCCTCCAGAGTAGCTTGGATTATGGGCATGTGCCACCATACCCAGCTAATTTTTGTATTTTTAGTAGAGATAGGTTTTTGCCATGTTGGCCAAGCTGGTCTCGAACTCCCAACCTCATGTGATCCACCAGCCTTGGCCCCCCAAAGTGCTGGGATTACAGGCGTGAACCACTGAGCCCGGCCCCAGTGACTTCATTTTAAGCTTTGACTTATTTCACTTTTCAGCAACATTTAGCACAGTTGATTTTTCTTGAACACCTTTTCACTAGGCTAGAGCATCACTATCATCTTTCTTTCTTATGAGTGCTTCTTCTCAGACTTCTTTGCTAGCCCCTCTTTTCCTAAAGCTTTAAACCCCAGGTGATGCTCTGGCTCAGGGCCTGCCCCTAATCTTCTCCAGCCACATTGTTTCTCAGGGGATTCTCATCCATTTCCATATGTGGGTAGCTCACACAGATGTTTCTTGAACTCTCATCTCATCTCTTTTCTAAGAGCGAAGCTCATATCTCCTTGCCTCTCTAACATCTCAATTTGGGTTTCACATAGGCACACAAGTTCTCATTTCTCCACAACCATGCCATCCCACAACTTGCAACCTGCAAGTTTTCCACATCTTAGTAAATGGCATCTGAGTCACTGAGACCAAACTTTTTTAGTAGTATCCTTTATTCCTTTTTTCCATCACTTTATATCCAACTCACAAACAAATTTAGATTACTTTCTATTACCACTTCTCCTCATATCCCATTGTCACCAGTCTTATCCATGCCATCATCTTCTCTTATCTCGGCTATTTTAACACTGTCTTAACTCTGCTTCCACTTTTGCTCTACAGTCTGCTCCCACACAGCAGCCAATAAATCTTTAAAATATGAATCAGATCATGCTACGCCTAAGCTCCCCCATGCCCTCCCCTTAGGGCTTCCCATAACACTTGGAATCAAATCCACACTCCTTAGCATGACCTGCAAAGTCTCATATTTGCTACCATTCCTACCAGTCTCCTTTTCATTCACTCTGCTTTAGCCACATGGATTTATGTGTATCCCCCATAAGGCCAAGCTTGTTTCTCCCTCAGTCATTGCTTCTGTCTCAGTCATTACATCTTTTGTCTCTTTCCCTAAAAAGTTCTTTCTAGACGTCTTCATATGTCTGGCTCTTTCACATTGTCCTGGATTCTGCCTCCATGTTGTCTTCTCAAGAAAGCCTTCTCTAATCACCCACTGCACAGTAGAGGGAAGAATATTTATTTATATTGTTTACTGCTCTCTTCCCTAGGACTTGACACAAAGGCAGCTCTCAGTGAATAGCTGTTTAATGAATGAATGTTTTGTGCTGCCTTTAGCATGAGGGCCTTGGTATCCATCCTAGGATATAAGACACAAGGTGGCTGTGTATCTGTAGGAAACAGACAAGTGATGTGAAGAGAGTTTAATTAAAAAAAATGTAAAAAGTGTGGACAGGATATAGGGAAACCACAAGAGATAGTGTGGCACTCCAAGAATATTAACAATGGGATGCCTTTACAACTCTTAGGGAACAGAACCTAGAGAGAGGGTTGCATGGGGAGGACCATCTGCCAAGAGTTGAGACATTCAATCACTGCATGTAGTCAGCCAACTGTGACCCTGCAGGGAGACAGTGTGACACATGTCCTGATTTCATTGTCTTTCTCCTCCCTCCTTCCTCCTGTCAGGTTCCCCTTTGACAGACACATTTGGAAGCCAAAGGGCAAGGGAGCCCGCTGACAGAATTCACATGGTTCATCCTCCTGGGGCACATGCAAGTTGGAAAAGATTAGAGATAGATCTGGTGGAGCAGAAGAATATCTAACACTCATGCCCGGAGTTGGAAAGTAGCTTATTTCCCACCAGTAGACAGGTTGACTAAGTATTTAAACGGCTGCTTATTGTTAAGAACACATTATTCTTTTTAGAGTTTGTCTGCCCCTTGCATGGTGAGCTGCTTGAAAGCAGGCATCTTTCAGTCATGGATCATATGCACAAAGTACAGTTGACCCTTGGTATCTGAGGGTTCCACATCCATGAAGTCAACCAACTGTGGCTTAAAAATATTCAGAAGGAAACAATAACAAATACAAATACAATAACAAAAATAACACAGATAAAAACAATATAGTATAACAACTATTTACATAACATTTACATTGTGTTAGGTATTATAAGTAATCTAGGGTTGATTTAAAATATATGGGAAGATTGCATAGGTTATTTGCAAATACTATACTACAGCATTTTATGTAAGGGACTTAAGCATCTGCAGGCTTAGTATCTGTGGGGGTGGTGGTGCAGGGAACCAATCCCTGGTGGATGCCAAGGGATGACTGTATGTGGTGAAGCTATCCAAATATCCTTTAGAATGGTAATACTTTTCCAAACAGTTTCATGAAATTCTCTTATCAGTGGTTCTTTAAGTTTGTATAGAATTTTACTACTTATGAAGCTTTCATAATAGCTTGGAAGATCAGTAGGACAAATGTTATTATCTCTGCAGGGCTGATAAAGAAACTATGGACAGGGGTCCATGACTCGGTGCTACACGATGGGTGTAGCTGGAGGTGAAACCCAGAACTTTTGACTTAGAGTCTAATGCTCTGTACTATAGCATGCAGCCTTCTTTAGGGAGTCATTTCTGAGGGCTATTCCCACCCCTTCATCCTGATAGGTGTATATAATTATTTCATTGTGGTTTTAGTTTGCATTTCCTTAATATGCTCATTAGGCATCTGTAGATCTTCTTTGCTGAAATAGTTCTTCAATCTTTTGCCTATAATTTTTATCAGTTTGTTTTCTTTTTATTGAGATTCAAGTATTCTTTATATATTCTGGACATCCATGTTTCATCAGGTATGTATTTTACAACATTTTCTCCCAGTCTGTGGCTAGCTTTTAATTTTTTAAAGTTAATACCTTCAAAAAGCAGAAGTGTTTAATCCATTGTATCTTTCTTTCTTTCTTTTTTTTTTCAAGGTCTCACTCTGTTGCCCAGGCTAAAGTGCAGTGGCGCGATCTCAGCTTACTGCAGCCTCCACCTCCTGGGCTCAAGCAGTTCTCTTGCCTAAGCCTCCTGAGTAGCTGGGATTACAGGTGTGTGCCACCATGCCTGGCTAATTTTTTGTATTTTTATTAAAGATGGGGCTTCACCATGTTGGCCGGGCTGGTCTCGAACTCCTGACCTCAAGTGATCCATCTGCCTTGGCCTCCCAAAGTGCTGGGATTACAGGCATGAGCCACCATGCCCAGCTTAATCCATTGTATCAATGTTTCTTTTTTGATTTGTGTTTTTTGTGTGTCTCTAAGAAATCTTTGTCTAACTCATTATAAATATTTTTCTATATTTTTTTCTTAGAAGTTTTTATAGCTTTAGATTTTACATTTGTGTTGCAAGTTTTGAGTTAATTTTTTAGTGTGATGCAAGGTATAGGTCAAGATTCGTTTTTTGCATGTGGATGACCAATTGTTCCAGCACCAGTTGTTGAAAAAACCAAATTTTCCATTAAGTTGCCTTGGCACCTTGGTAGAAAATCAGTTAATGCCATGTGTGTGCGTGTCTATGACTGGATTCTCTATTCTGTTCCATTGATCTGTGTGTCTGTCCTTTTGCCAATATTACCCTGTGTTTATTATTGTAGTAGCTGTATATTAAGTCTTGATTCAGGTAATACGGTTCTCCAATTTTGTTCTTTTTCGAATAGTTTTGGCTATTCCAGTTTCTTTTCTTTTCCATATGAATTTGGAATTAGGTTTGTCAATTTCTACAAAACATCCTGCTAGGATTTTGGATGCTTTGGGTAATATAGACATTTTAACAATATTGATTCTTCTGATCCATGAACATGGAATATCTTTCCATTTTTGTGTGTGTCCTCTTCAATTTCTTTCACTAATGTTTTATAGTTTCCATGGTAGAGATCTTTCACTTCTTTGGCTAAGTTTATTCCTAGGTATTTTATTTTATTTGTAGCTGTTGTAAACGGGATTACATTCTTGATTCTTTTTCAGATTGTTTGCTGTTGGTACATAGAAATGCTACTGGTTTTTGTATGTTAATATTGTGTCCTGCAACTTTACTGAATTTGTTTATCAATTCTAATAGTTTTTTGGTGGAGTCTTTAGGTTTTTCTAAATACAAGATTATATCATCTGCAAACAAGGAGAATTTGACTTTTTCTGTTTTATTTGGTTGCCCTTTATTTCTTTCTCTTGTCTGACTGTTTTAGCTAGTACTTCCAGTACTACATGGATGACAGTTACGAAAGTGGGCATCCTTGTTTTGTTCCATATTTTAGAAGGACTTTCAGTTTTTCCTCATTTAGTAAGATACTACCTGTGGGTCTATTACATTGTGTTGCAGACCCTGTGGGTCTGCTTTTATTATGTTGAGGTATGTTCCTTCTATACTCAGGTTTTTTATTTTATTTTTATTTTTTTATCATGGCCCATTGTTGAATAGTATTGAATGCTTTCTCAGCATCAATTGAAATGATCATATGGTTGATCATTTCAATTCTGTTGATGATATGATATAATCACATTGATTGACTTGCATATATTGAACCATCCTTGCATCCCTGAGATAAATCCCACTTGATCATGATGAATGATCTTTATCTTTGATTAATTTGATCAGTTTTTATAGTTTTCAGGATATAGATCTTAATGCATATTTTGTTGAATTTTATCTAATTATTTCAATTTTTGGTGCTGTTTCAAATGATACTTTTTAAAATTTCAGTTTCTAATTGTTCATTTCTAGTACATAGACGTATACTTGATTTAAAAAACATTGACCTTGTATCCTATGACCATGCTAAATTTACTTATTAGATGCAGTACCTTTTCATAAATTCTTTGGGATCTTTTACATAGACAATTATATCATTTGCAAATAGAGAAGTTTAATTCTTCCTTTTCAAACTGTTTGCTTGTAATTTCCTTTCTTGCTTTATTTCACTAGCTGGGTGCACCAATACATTAAAAAGTATATGCAATAGCTTTATTGAGAGAATCCACATACTATATGATTTATCCATTCAGTGGTTTTTGGTATATTCACAGAGTTGTGCAACCATCACCACAATCCATTTTATAACATTTTCATCACTCTTAAAGAAATCCTATACTCATTAACCTTCAATTCCCATTTCCCCTGCAACCTCCCTACCCCCTATACTAGGCAACTAGCAATCTACCTTCTGTCTCTATAATTTGCTTATTCTGGATATTTCACATAATTTGCATGATATAATATGTGGCTGAGTTCTTTCACTTAGCATAATATTTTTAAGGTTTATTTATGTTGTAGCATGTATCAGCACTTCAATCCTTTTTATTGCCATTATTATTTTGTTGTATAGGTATACCACATTTTATTTCTCCATTCATCAGTTTCTTGACATTTGTTTTTTTCTAATTTTTGGCTATTATAAATAATACTGCTATAAATGGTTGTGCACAGAGTTTTGTACGGACATATGTTTTCATTTATCTTGGGTATATACCTAGGGTGAATTTGCTGAGTCATATGGTGACTCTCTGTTTATCTTTTGAGGAACTGCCAAACTGTTTTCTGAAGCAGCTACGTTATTTTACATTCCCACCTGCAGTACACTGGAGCTTCAATTTCTTCACATTCTAGACAGCTGTGCTATTTTCTGTCTTATATGATAGCTCCAGTAAAATTTTAATAGGAATAGTAAAAGTGGACATAGCTACCTGTTCCTCTTCTTAGAGAGAAAGTATTCAGTCTTTCACCATCAAGTGTTATATTACCTATAGGCTTTTTGTAGATGCCCCTTATCGTTTTTTGGAAGTTTCCTTTAACTCCTAGTTGCTGGGAATTCAAATTTAATTCCTAGCTTGTTCATTAAAAAAAATCATGAATGGTGATTGAATTTTATCACATGCTTCCCCCCACCTATTGAGATTATCATATGATTTTCTCCCTGGTTTCTTGATATAGGGAATGACATTGATTCTTGAAAGTTGTCATGTATTCCTGGCATAATCCTCCCACTGGTCTGGCTGTATTGTCGTCTGTCTGTCTATCTATCTATCTATCTGGTTGTATTTTACTCACTAGTGTTTTGTCAACAATCCTTTTGAATATGTTGGCGATTGTTTTGAATTTTCATTGGCTCTTTTTTTTTATTCTGTTGTTGTTTTTCTAAGAATACTCTGTCTTGTTTGTTGAGGATGCAATATCTTTCCAAATGTACTAGAGTATAATTAGAACTATCTCTATTTTCTCCAGTGTCAGTGTTTCTGATTTGCTTGTTTGA
This sequence comes from Nomascus leucogenys, assembly GCF_006542625.1. Lineage (NCBI taxonomy): Eukaryota > Metazoa > Chordata > Mammalia > Primates > Hylobatidae > Nomascus > Nomascus leucogenys. The sequence goes on along the minus strand of NC_044398.1, from coordinate 74,828,643 downwards.
CAGTCTTTCTCTTTCAAGTTGTAGACTCTCCTCAAATATCTAGTGATCCTTGTTTGTTTGTTCCTAGTTAAGAATGAGCTGGTTAAAGCTGATTGTCATTTGACTTATGGCTTCATCTTTGGGTAAATGTATGAGGAGCACAGAATTTGTTCTGACATTAGAATTTTGTGGCATAATAGGCTTTAAACTATCCACCCAGCTGTTCTTTAACATTGTGCCAATTTTTAGAAGAACTTTTCAGTGCCACGACCACTCTCTCCTATATACTCATGAAGCAAAGCTACTATATGTCCAGTAAGTGCATAATCTTTCTTTTGCTTCAGTTTGATGTTTTCTAAGCCTTTTATCTCTCAGTAGAAGATGATATCTTGCTCTGTAACAAGTCATACAATTGGCTCAGCTCAGTGAGAGACTTCCCATAGCAATATGTAGCAAAAATAAAAATTTCATCTTGATTAAAATTTGAAAGAAATGTGCAATTGTACCAATGTTCTAATGAATTTGTAGAAATCCTTTCTAAATCTGAGAAAAGAAAACACAAAAGAAGTTGATTTCTGAATTGGGGATGGGAAGAGGGTTATTTTTAAGTAGAGTGGGCTGCTGAAGGAGGTGGAAGAGGCAAGCCTGGATCAGGTGCCACAGTCAGGTTTCTGAACATTTGGGGGCAATGTGAATGCTGGCCCCACACTTCACCTCACTCACTTGGGGTGAGTACTCCTCTCTTCACCCATATGGAGGATGGGTTCTGATATAGATAAGTGACAGAATGGAATCCCTAGAGATAGACAGTGTACTGAGTCGGAATTTAGTAGGAGAGTTAAGGGGATTTGTTAAAAAAAAAAAAAAAAGAATTGAATGCAGCCAGGTGCAGTGGCTCATGCCTATAATCCCAGGACTTTGGGAGGTCAAGGCAGGCAGATCTCTTGAGCCCAGGAGTTCAAGACCAGCCTGGGCAACATGGCAAAACCCCTTCTTTACCAAAAAAAAAAAAACCCCAAAAAACAAAAATTAGCTGGGCATGCTGGCACATGCCCATAGTCCCAGCAACTCGGGAGACTGAGGTAGGAGGATCACCTGAGCCTGGGGAGGTGGAGGTTATAGTGAGCTGTGATCACACCACTGCATTTCAACTTAGGCAACAGAGTGAGACCCTGTCTCAAAAAAAAAAAAAAAAATCGAATGGAAACAAATTCTCCATGGGAAAATTTTCTACATCACGTAGCTTCTTCTTTTTCTCTCTTCCTTCTTAGACACCTAGTGCAGTAGATGGGTTTGTGATAGCTTTTCCTTAGGCATATTATTTCACTTTAAACAGGAAGTTTAAAGGCATAGTGACCCAAGATCACAGGCATAGTGACCCAGGATCACATAGAATGAGAGATAAGTTGACTTCTGCAGTTATGCACAAGCTAGAATAATACCTCATATCTATGAAGCCAAACTTAGACTTTCCACCATGTTACAGTTTCCTGCATTAAAAATAATATAGACTTTCACCATGTGGAAGAATTTCTTCATAGGAAAGTTTATCTTGCAGAGTCAAAGGGTAATAGCTGAGGCCCAAGAACTGTAAACTTAGAACTCAGTAGTGGTATTTTCTGGCATCTATTTTAATTTATGGATCTTGGATTATTTTCTGCCAATATACGGTGATGAAGACAGAATTTAGAAACTTAGAAGAAAACATAGTTAGTCTCTTGGGCACTCTCAACCTCACTTTTGAAAGGAAAATGGTAGTTGCCAATTTGAGAGTAAAATACTCTGATGAAAGCCCAGAGTAGAGAATGATGGTTTTGTTGATTCAAAAGAGATCTATATGTTTGACATGTCAGATGATCAGACAGTAATATCAACAACCTATTCATTCAAAATATTTCTTCAGAGATGACTGTGTGCCAGGCAGTCTTCTGGGCACTGGGGATCTAGCAGTGATTAAAAACAGACAATAAATGCTGTCCTCATGGGGCTTATATTTTAGTAGGGGGAGACATGATTATAAACAAATTCTGTCATATGTAAGAAGCTGATAAGCTCTCTGGAGGAAAATAAATCAAGGAAGGGAGCTGGAATGCTCGGCCTCCTATTTTAGATAAGATAATTATGTAAGACCTCAATTAAAAACTATTGTATAAGATGCAGTTGGTGTCTTGCCCAGATCCCCTCTCCTGGGCTAGTGCACCTTCCAGTTGCCACTTCACAGCCCACCGCCCCTCTCCTGAGAACTGCCCTCTGCTGATATGCCGTCTTTCCTCAAGAGGTTACTCTGTACAGCTCCCTTGCCAGATGGTCCACAGCCAATGCCCCACAGGCATGAGGGTCAAAAGCTGGCTTCTTTGCCTCAAAGGGGTGCAATTAGACAGTGAAGTTTATGCCCCAGCGCTGTCCCTTCCACCCCTAACAGTGGATCAGGCTAAGCCTAGATTTTACCTGAGACAACGTCCTTGCTCAGCTCTTTCCTCTAGGATAGAAAAAGAGGAAGGAGCTGAGCAAGGAGAAGAGTATTTCTTCAAAAATATTATTAATATATGCATACAAATCCTTATCTTAGGATCTGCTTCTATGAAACCTAGCCTAAGACACTGGGTACCAGAATGGTCCTAGGAAGCTGATGCTAAGGATAGGATTACTCACCAGACAGATGGCAGTGAGGTTCCTAGCCTGAGAGCAGCGACCTAATAGCAGGCTAGGAACCTCACTGCAATCTGTCTGGTGAGTAATCCCAATGCTGAGCTTTGGCATGTTCTAGCAGTGTAATTTCTAAGGCATTCACCTATCCTGTTGCAATTTGGACAGGATACAGGTAGGAGGGGATGCACTGGCTCTAGCATAGGAGAACTAGCAATTAGGAGGGCTGTGGAAGGGGATGGTCATTGATGAGGGAAAATAGGCTCTGGGCAATCAGCAATCTAAAGCAAACTGTGAGAGTGAGTGGGCCTTTTGGGAAGAACGTAAAGAGACCCTCATCTTCTGTAGCTGGAGGGCAGACATATCTAAAGACTAGACACACTAGATTTAGTTTTAAGAGGGGCAGAGTTTCAAAGCAGTCTGAATTTGCAGTACTAGAGTTAGGGTCCCCGTAGAGATGGAGCTCTGGAAAGGGAACTTCTAAGTATTTTCCCTTGAGTCTATTAAATTGCGCAGATTATCCAGAACCCTCCAAGCCTGCAGAAATGGCTCATTCCACCTTGTGGAAGATAGAGCCGCTACCCTCCATCTTGAAGACAATGCAGACACCTCAAATGACACTGGGGCCTTACAAGACATTGCAGGTCTTCCTCATAGGAAGGAAACAGGATCTGCCTGTGTTTCCTTTTCTGGCTCCCAGACCAGTAACTAAGGTAAGATCTACAATGGACATATGCTAGGCTTATGAAAGGAGGTGATGAATTATACACCAAAGGAGCTGACTTATGTGTACCAGCAGAAACCAGAAGAACGTGGATCCTAAGGGTGCTGGATCAAAGGGTGACAAAATATAAAACTGAATAAGAAACACTCTTCTGTGACATAAGATTTAACACTTTGGTAAGGGTCCTGGAAGATGGTTTAAACAGCAGTTAGGGCACTTGGAAGCTTGAAAAAAATGATGGACCACATTAAATAAAGCTGTGATACAAGAATGACCATGCAGAATGTAGAGGAAGGGATTAGAAGACTCAGAAGTAAGCATGCTGGCATAGATCTACTATGAGACTGGAAAACCCACCAGCTGACTCTGTTCCTTGGGAGGATGCAGAGGATACTTTATTTTCCGAGACAATAAGGAATGTCCTAGTGAGGGAGTAGCAGTATTAATAACAAGTTTTGTGGTGTCCATCCTGTGTAGGACAGGGCTGATAGTAGAAGAGGCTGTTATTGAACTGGGATCCTACTAGCAATGGAAATGGTAGGATCCTGGATTAACAAAAGGCAGGGGGAATCATCTAATCATCAGAAGCAAGGTGGGCATAATTGCTGTAATGGGCAGCAGGATCAGAATAGTAAGAAGAGAGGTGAACCTGCAGGGATCTTTGGAGATGGCTGATAATGGCCATCATGTATTCCTATAAGTAAGATAAATGGCAAAGGTTTACTTAAAATACAATTTGAAGGGAGCGAAAATGATGAGCAGAAGGCTGACATCACAATCTCTTATCCAGTTTCCAGATATGAGCTGGTTTTCTCTCGTCATCTACTGACTGGGGGGATACATGTCTATTAAGATGGTCTCTGCAAACTTTCCTCTTGCAAAGTTTGTGCAGTAATGATTCCCCTAGTCCTTCCCCACATGGCCCTATGGCCATTTATTCAGGACACCAAATGATGGGAAAAGGGGAATACTCAACTCTTTCAAGGGCTTTGGATAAAGGTTCTAAGCTGACACTAATATTCAGGGGCCCAACATCTGTTAGAGGAAGAACAAGTGGAGTCCTGACCAAGATTGGCCTCACAGTGTGTCAGCGGCATCCATGGACCCACCTAGTAATTATTTCTTCTGTTCTGAAATATATAACTGAAATGAATATACTTAGCAATTGGCAGTACTATCACATTGATTAGTTGACCTATAGAGGAAGAACTATTATAGTAGAAAAGGCCCAGTGGTAGTTCCTCAAACCTTCCAGCCTCATCAAGATAGTTAATCAAAAACACTACATATCAAGGATAATGGAAGAAATTCATGGATGTTGATTCTTATCATATCACCATTTAATTCACCAGTTTGGCTTCTTCACAAACTGCACAAACCATGGCAGATGCAGTGAGTAGACTGCCACAAGCTTACCCAAGAAGCTCCAATAGTAGCTGCTTTGCTGAATGTGGTACCTTTACTGTAACTGATTAATACAGCCACAGGTATGTGTGTTATGAGAATTTAAGACAAGTCCAAAGATCTCTACTAATTGTAATTATAATAAAAATTATTACAGAAAAAGATGCAAGAAGTTTTAAGAGGATCAGGATTCTAGAGATGTTACGGGTTCCCAATAAGAGTTGCTAATTTTATCTTCCTGGAAACAAATCAACTATCTTTACATGTCACTAGCAGAGGTTTTCAGGGAAGAGATAGGGAGGAAACCTTTAAAAGCCCAGGCCAAGTTTTATCAACAGGAAAGTACATGTGTGCTATTACAAATTATGCCACAATGTTATGGGCTTTTATCTGACCATGAAAAAAGCACTCCATGTTCTCATTGTATAATATTATTACTCAGCAGATGTGTACCTGGGGTATAGCCCAACTCCATGTCCTCAGATGACTTTTTGGAACCCAGCTTCTCCATCTCCAGTAGACCTCACAGTCCACAGCACGCTATGTTTTCATAATATACTTTTTAATCACTGAGTGGTTGAGTACCTGGGATATAGCATAACTCCCTGTCCTCAGATGACCTTTTGGAACCAGGCTTTTCTATCTGTAGAAAACCTCACCATGCCTCATGACAGCACAGTCAGAGCCTATTAATTTGAAGGTTCTTTCTAGGGAACATCGCCTCTATCCACTAAGTTGGTGGCATCATGTTAACTGGACTTGGTGACCATGAAGTACTGTGAATGCCATGGTAAAACACATGAACTCCAAGGGATGGGAAACAAACCTTGCAAAGATTAAGGGACCTACTACATTGGTGATGTTTTTAGGGGTCCCATGGTCTTGGGTATGCTGGGACATCCCCTCCAAAATGAAAACAAGTTATTACGCCGTGAATTTCCCATCATTAAGGAAGAACTATGAAGCTTGGTCAGCCCCTTCAGAGTTTGAGGCAGCTTATTTCCACTTGGGATGCAGTTGGTCCCAAGATGATATAGCTGATTCTTATCAACTCGCTTAGGGATAGAGTTCTGACCCATGTATCAGATGATGTTAAGAATGTTAGTTTTAAGTGGGTCCCAGAGCAAGGAGCGGCTCTGCAGCAGGTTTAGGGTACAGGATTAGCAGCCCTGTCACTTCCATTATATCTGGCAGAGGCCATGGTACTAGAGGTATCTGGGTATTTGAGGATGCTAATGGAGACTCTGGAAAACTCCTATAAGAGAATCACAGCAGAGACCCTTAGGGTTTTGAAGCAAGGCCATGCAATCTGCAGCAGAAAATTCTAAACCATTCAAAAAACAGCTCCTGGGAGGGATGAGGCTATGATTGGGCCCAACAGCATTGGTTTATGGTAGACAGAATAATGACTCCTCCAAAGATGTTCACATCCTAATCCCTGGAACCTGTAAGTGGGTCATTTTACATGGCAAAAGGAGCTTTGTAGATTTGATTATGTTAAGGATCTTGAGATGGGAAAATTATCCTGGATTATCTGGGTAAACCTGATGTAATGACAAGAGCCCTTACAAGAGGGAGGCAGAAAGGTCCAAGTCAAGGAAGAAGTGATGATGAAAGCAGGGGTTATAAACAGAGATGCAGGAGAATTGAAGATGCTACACTTCTGGCCTAAAGATGGAGAAAGGGGCCAGGAACCAAGAAATGCAGGAGGCCTCTAGAAGCTATAAAGGAAAGGAAATAGATCCTTTTCTAGAGCCTCTGGAAGGAATACAGGTTGGCTGTCCCTGGATTTTAGACCAGTGAAACTGATTTCTGACCTCCAGAATGGTCTGTTGATAAATTTATATTGTTTTTAGCCACAAAGTATGTGGTAATTTGTTACAGCAAAACAGGAAACTAATACAAGCCTTTCTCACCAAGGCTGGCAGACATTCAGCCTGCTGAATGTCCAACCTATCGGTAACAGAGATTGACACTGTGCCCATGATACAATGTCATTTCTCAATAGGAACTACTTGCCACTTGATGGTAAGTTGACTGCATCTACCTGACTAGGATTAACCTGTTTTCTGAACGTAGGTTTACCTTTACTGTCTGCAGGGTTTCATCCAGCACCATTCTCTGTGGACTCACTGACATGTGGTCTACTGAAATAAGATCCTGCATACCACTGCATCAGACCAAGGGTCCCATTTTATAGGAAACGTTATCAGAGAAAACATGACTACTGAATTCACTGTTCCTATGACATACTCCACCCTGATGGAGTGATGACATGCTCTCAAAGGAGAGGACACCTGGCAACATTGGATGTTATCCTCCAGGATGCACTATTCTCCTTAATCCAATGGTCGCTATTTGGTTGTGTCTCCAATAGATAGAATATATGGGCCCAAAAATCAAGGGCTGAAAGTAGGAGTGACCTCAGTAATCCACTGTATGCTTCCCATTTCTATAACTTTAGAGTCTGTGGATCTAGAGATCCTGGGTCCTAGAGGGGAGAAAATGAGTCCCACTAAACTTTAAGCTACAGCTGTTACCAAGTCACTTTAGATTCCTTATGCCAGTTAACTTTTAGGCAAATAAAAGAGTTATCATACAGACAGGTGTAGCTGGCCCTGATCATCATGGCATGAGAGGGCTACTGCAAAGTAATCATGATGCAGGTAAATATTTGGCACTCAGGTTGATGGATGATCTTTTGGTATTCTCATACCCAGGTTTAACTGTAAGTCAAAAAGAACAGCAAACACAGTCCAATATGAGCATGGTAACCCTCAGGACCTCATACCCCTTGGTGAGGGTCTAGCCATTCTACCAGGCAACTCAGAAGGGCCAGCCTAGAATGAAGGGTTCTAGAATGGTGGTAGAGTAGGAAGATGATGAGAATCAGCTATACAGTCTTGGGACCAAATGCATAAGTGGGGGCTGTGGTTTGTCCCACTATCCCTCTTTTTATTTATGGCTCCAGGAATTGTGACAACAGAATTCAGAAGAAACTGTATCTGAATGGAGCAAATTTAATGTGAGAAGCAAGTGGATCTGAGCAATGCAAGGGGTGAATTGTCATAAATGCTGTGGTGCCTGCCCAGATTTGTGTCACGGGGCCATAATATTGTCTCTCAGCTGCTGTAAATGTTGGCTGCTGTAGCACTATGCATTCTTTCGTGCTTAGCTTTTGTCCACTCATCATTGTTATGGTTATATTCTTTCATATGGTTGTAAGTAGCTGTAATGTAGTTCATTTATTTGTTTTTACTGCTCTATAGCATTCAATTGCATGAATATACCACAATTTGCTCATTCCGTGCTTCTATTGATGGATCTATGAATTGCTTACTGTTTTTGGCTGCTGCAAATAATGTAGCTATGAATATTCTTTTACCTGTCTGAATATATACACATATATTTTTGTTAGGTTTCTCTCTAGGAGTGAAATTATTAGATCAGAGGGTCCACAAATGTTCTAGATAATAGATAATGTTAAACAGTTTTCCAAAGTGGTTTGTGTCCTGTTAGGAACTATTTCACAATTCTACGGGTGTGAAGATATTCTCCTAGAATTATCTTCTGTACTTTTTACTTTTTAACTTTATATCAGTAATCAATTTGGAATTAATTTTTGTGTATGACATGAGGCAGCAGTCAAGTTTACATTTTTTCCCACATGGAAATCAATTAACGTTTGATTTAAAACACTATTTAAAAGATTTTCCTTTCTCCAATGTTCTCCAATATGGTATCATGCAATGTTTTGTTTGTTTGATTTTTTCTCCATAAAAGAGCTTTAGTTCTAAGCAAGTAATTAGACAGTTATTTGGTAGAACCTCTTATGATGTTGGTGTTATTATCCCCATTTTACTATGAGGAAACCGAGGCATACAGAAATTAATTTAGTGAACAGGCTCTTCTGTACAAAGGTTCACCTCATAATGCCTTAAACAAGATAGACATTATTTTATTTATTTATTTTTGTGGGTAATAGGATGGAGGTAGGTGGCCCAGGGCTGCTAGATATGAAAATAAATAAAATTTAAGAGCTATTGGAATCCCCCAAACACTTTTTAGCCTTGAGAGGGACATGACTGTGATCTGAGTCAAATATGGTTACAATCTCTGCTCTTAGATTATAGATTAACTCGCTTTCTTATTTTTCTTGTTTAGTTCATTGGCTAGAGAGAATTAAACACCAAACACTTTAAGCCTTGAGAGAGATATGATTGTGATCTGAGTCAAATATGGTTACAATCTCTGTTCTTGGATTATAGATTAACTCGCTTTCTTATTTTTCTAGTTCAGTTCAATGGCTAGAGAGAATTAAACATCAGGAACAAAACTTCCTGCCTTCTTAATTAATGACTCTTATAATAGATTAATTTCTCCTTTGTTGTCCTGCTTTGCCTAGACCAGATGACAGAAAACCCATGGTTATTTCACCCTCTGTAAGAATGTGTTAAGTGTACCCTTCCCAGAAAGAAACACTGCCTATAAGCAAATTGCTATGTGTGCCAACCTTGTATGAATAATGTAATTCTGCTAAAATCTCCTCTGTCTCTGCCTATAGAAATGAAACCTTAATTTCCTTACTTTCGAACACTGACTCTATTCCTTTGGAGATGGTGTCTCTGGGTGGTCCATCTTCCCACTTGGGCTTCAAGAAACTCTCTTTAAGTTAGATTTTGATTATTTTAGGTTGACATAGGGAACTTTTGCCATCTTCAGCTGGTATCCATTTCTGGATCCAGCATGGTTGCTTCAGTTCCCACGCTCATGTTCTCATTGCAGAGGGAAGAAAAGAAGATCACGAAAATGCATGCCCTTTATTTAATGAATGTTACCTGGAAATTGCGCACTTCTACTCATACACTTTTGGCCAAATTCAATTATACAGCCACACTCACATGCAGAGGAGCCTGGGAAATGGGAGTCTTACTTTAGGTGACTAGTGGTGTCTTCGGGTTCTCTATTACTAAAGAAGGAAAGGAGAGAATGGATACTGGAGCTGCTAGCCGCAGGCATGTACTTGGTTGCAGCACATCTGAGATTCACATGAAAGTCTATGAACTCCAAGCTGTACTGTACAGCCCTTGGCACCCAGCTGGACCACAACAGTTTGCCCCTTGAAAACCTTCTTGGGATACACTCCTGTCAGAATTTCATTTCTAGATATCTCTCCAGGAATGTAGGGGTGTGTGTTTGTGTGCGTGTGTGTGTCCTTTTATTAGAAAACAAAATTATTTAACTTAATGTATTTCTTTTTCTTGCTGTAGCTATCAGAAACCCTGAGCTAAATTTAAAGACATTGCACTTGTTAGTGAAAAAGCTTCTAAATCTGTTTTACTCCTTCCCCTATTGACTTCACTTATCACTTTCTTTCTTTCTCTCTTACCTTCTTTTCCAGGCCCTTCCTTCCTTTCTCTCTCTTTCCTTCTCACCCGTCTTTGTGTCTCTCTGTCTCTTCTATTCTCAAAAGCTCTGGTGCCCTGTTGTTTCCTCTCCATATCCCCACTGCCCATATTTTGACAAAGAATAAGCCAAGGAGGGGATGGGAATAGAGTGGGGAAGAGGATGAAGACAAGTAGTGAGTCAAAAATGCCTCTCTCACATATTAATTTTTTAAAACTTTTATTATTAGTTTTTATTACACAAGTAATACATATTCATTGTAGAAAAATTAGAAAACACAGAAAAGCAAAAAGAAAAAATAATCACCCATAATCCCACTACCCAGAACTACTATTAACATTTTAGTGTGTGTCCTGCTAGCTTTCTTATGCATATATATACATACATAGATATATTTATATATAATTTTCTTTTTTACAAATATTGTGTCATACTATACATACTGTTTTATAACATGTGTTTTTCATTTAATATATATTGTGAACATCATTGTTTATTCCCTGAAAAATTATACAGATACTACATGCTCATTGTGGAAAAATTAGAAGTTACAGATATGCAAAAAGAAAATATAATTGCTCCAAATCTCACCTCCCAGAGATAAATGCTGTTACACTTTGGCAAGTATCCTTTCAGACTCTTTAATGCACACATGCATACATATATTTTTAAAAAGGGATCGTACTATAAATATTCCTCTATAACTTCCTTTTTCATCTAACAATACAGCTTGTACATTTCAATAAATACACATATGGTGCTTATTCTTAATTGGTACACAGTATTCCATTGAAAGGATGTACCATATTTAACCAACCCTATAAAGTAGGCTTATTTACATTTTTCTGCTTATCCAAATAATGCTGCTATAAACATCCTTTCTTGCATATACTTTTTGAATAATGAATAAATGCATCTTAGCTCATTTTATTTTCTGACCCATTTAAAGGAGAATTTCCCTAAAGTGGAATTACTAGGCATGCAGGAAAAATATATGACCAAAATATTTTTTCAGAAAGGTGGAATCAATTTGCATTCCTGTTGACTCTGTAAGATGTTTATTTCTATACTTCCTTTTTGTCCCTGGGAATTTTAATTCTTTATACCCTTTGCCTTTCTGACATATAAAAAGCAGTATATCATATTAACTTGCATTTTTTATTACTAGTATATTAAAACACTTTCATATTTATTATTAGTAGGTTATTTTAGTTTATTGTGCATTGCCAGTTTGTGTTCTTGGTCCAATTTTTCTGTTGGAAAGTTTGATTCTCCTTGAATTATAAAATGTCAATTATTCATTCATTATTCACTCATTCAATAAGTATGTTTTCAGCATTTGCTTTGTGTCTAGCACTGTGTTAGGTGTTATGGATACAACAATAAGCAAGATAGACATGGTTGCTGCCTTCTTACACTTCCAATTTAATAGGGATAAACAGGCAATTAAACAAGCAATAATGAAAACGTTCAATAAGGAAAGAATGAAATGGAAACACTTGGTTGAGAAGGGGGTTGTAGATCATGGAAATGTCCCAGAAGTAGTGATGTTTAAGCTCTTAATATGTATTTGAGATCTATACTTCTTGTTGCATATATTGTTTTCTCAATTTAGTTTGTTATTTTTTACTATATAGGAGTTTAGCATTTTTAATCAGTCAAATTCCATCCATCCTTTCTTTCTGTTTTTTTCCTTTGGTGTCACCCAAAGAAAGGCTTCTTTCACACTAAAATTATATAAATATCCACCCACATTGCCTGCTAGTCTTGTTGTATGTTTATTTATGTGCTTGAATATGTAAATCTTTATTTCATCTGGAATTTATTTTGATAAAAATTATGAGGTATAGATCTAATATTTCTCTCAAGAAATAGCTAGCCAGTTATCCCAATATAAATTAATAAACCAAACTTTTCTGATCGATCTGAAATGTCATTTTTATAATATACTCAATTCTTTTATATTCTTAGGTCTATTATGGTCTACATATTTAATTCTAATAATTTATCCTGAGGCCAATAGTATCACAGCTTTTTCTCATCCTACCTATGGTTACCTGAAAGTTGAGCATTTTGTATTTGGTGACATTCCTAAGACAAAGAAATGATAGACGTTGCTTGGGTATATGGGTAGGGTGGGAAGTTTGACTGGATGATATCCTTAATCCTTTCAATGTTGACACTTTCAGAGTTTTAAATTCCAGATCGGATAATTGTTAATCTGGTCCATTTGTTTGCTGTTTAAAACAAAGTAGATGCTTTTACATTCTATCTTTATTTCACCTCACTCTGAAGCTCAGCTTTCAGTAGGTGGCAGTATTGCCAAACACTCAGTATCCTGACTGGCTTCATAGGAGCACAGAGAAACAAAATGGTCTGGCAATTTTAGAATTTCCCCCGAGAGCTTTAATTCATTAGAGGAGTCATCAGGACTATGCTACTTCTAAGCTTTCTTTGTGCCCCTGAATAATGGCATAACCAGAGGTTTGCAGTGAGTCTGTTCCTAGATACGTGCAAAACATTAGTGGACAGATTTTTTTTTTTTTTTTCTGGCTTGTTTTTTTTGTTTGTTTTTTTTTAAGTGACACCTTGGCCTTGTGGGCATTTCTTCACTTATCTTACCCAAAAGTGCCTTTGGGCCCAGCCACTGACTGATTTAAAACCCAGAAATGTGGTTTTAAACAATGTAGTCGTGGTGGAATTCAGGTGATTTTTATTTTCTATTTGGTAGTATTTTTCAGATTTCCCACAGAGAACATGTATTGTCTTTGTAATCTGAAAAAAAAATCAACACAGGATATTAAAGTTATGGTGGGGAAATGGGTGAATGTATGCCACAAAAGTTTACATTCTTTTCTGTTTCAAGCCTGTGGGTACATGCAACAAAATGAGTTCAATGTTCTCTTCTTGACCCTAGAGATCAGCTCAGTGTTATTGCTAATCTGAAAGCGAATTACCAGCAGGAAGCCGAGACAGTAGAACTTTATCGCTTGGAACCACACCTGAGAAAATCCTTTGGTAGGTGAGAGGAGAGCGGGGCAGCTCCTAAGGGATGCATTGGCCTGTCTAATGTGAGACGGTGAATTACCTACTGTAACCATGGGCCAGTGTAGGTTACCAGGATTTTGAGCACTAAACTTAATTTTAGGATATGCTACTGAAAGAGGATCTTTAGATCTTGGAGTTTATCCACGGGAACTACAAAACTGATTAAAGGCTGGAAAACAGGCACTATGAATAAAAGATATGGTAGCTGAATATATTACCTTAAATATAAAGTCTGGCTAGGTAATTAGACAAATTCCCATCTCCATGAATAGCTACTACAGCCTTTTCAGACATGAAGGTGAGACCTGAATTTATTAACAGTCTTCAGTTGTGCAAAGGACAATTGCACAGAAGGTAAGTGTTACTTTCACACTGAGGCTAAGGCAAGAATGAACACAAGTTAACCAAGCAGAAGTTTTTTAGGTCAGGCATTTAGAAGAACGTGCTGAACAAGATTGGGCTTATCAGTTAATAACTTTGCATGGATTAGTAGGAACTAGATTGAAGCTAGCGTTCAACACAGCTGAAGTATAGGAGAGGGCAGAGGCAAGTACTGAGGGTTGCCAAACTGGGCTACTTCAAAATTTCAAAAACAATGGATCTTAAATGAAATGACCTTAGGGGGTGAAAATGAATTAGATTCAGGAGAAGATATTAAGCTTAACTCAAGGTTTGCAGGCCAGGTAAGTCTGGATTGCTTGCTTTTCCAGGGAATATTCACCCTAAGAGTCTTTAAATAATCAAATTGTTTTACAAATATTTGATTCAGAAAATTGTGATTTTCTCATATAGCTTTCCATGGCTACTTCTTTTTTTTGAAGCCAGGTATACCTATAACCATGCATTAATTACTGGTTCATTGGAACACAGCTCTAGATTCAAAGAATAAGGCCAAAAACCAGCCAGTATGATCTAAATAGAGACCTGTATAAAGTTTTCTTCCAACCCTTTAATTCTTTCATTTTCAATCAAAAGAGCTAGAAGACAATTCCAAGTATAATTTCCACATCAGATATTAGGGTGAACTATATGAAATTGCCATTTTGTAGGTCAAAACAGTCAAATATAGGAAATTTCATATAATTCAACCTAATACAATAATTATTACAGTAGTTCATCTTCACTAAAGCAAAAGGCCTTAATATATTTAGTTTTTAGGTAAAAATATTGGTATACATATAAATGGCTGTGCACATAAGTATTGGGAAAGAACAGGGTTGGGACTAAAGATGTGTCTTGGATAAACCACTTATTGGCATCTAGCTCATCCATCTATTGTACTATAGACACTGGTGCCTCCTGTCTGACTTGAAGGTTTTTCAGACTATGGAAAACAAGAAAAAAGTGCGAAGACTCGATCTCTCAACCCATGGGAAATTCTGTCTGGGAAATGGGCCAAAGGAAGAACAGGAGACGGTATAACAAAATTTGTACCATGTTACAAGTTTAGTGAAGTTTAGGAAGATCACAACAAAGCTGTGAGCAGAAAAACAAAGCATGTGGCTTCTTCCTTTCTAAAATATAGTATTGCTTAATGTGTCCTGCTTTCAAGAGTCTAAGCATAAGACAAGACACCAAGTACACATTGGAAAAGTCTTATCTGCATAGTCATCTAAAATGAGACAAGCTTAGCTTAACTAAAAAACTTTATTAACAATGCAAAATGTTAAATATTTTTATGATCTGAGCTAATTCCAGCATGCCCTATAAGATTTAACACTATGCTGATGTGCAGACACCATGCTTCAGATTTCAATTAGAACAAAATGTAATAATATTTGATTTTACATTTGAGGGTAATTGTATATGTTACTACACCATTTCCTAACTGGATTACTTCATTCTCCAAGAAGCTGAAAAAGACATCATTGGATCAAAAAGAAATTAGTTGCCCATATGCATTTGTATGAAGGTATTAGGATTATCGCGTATTTACAAAATTTTAGTACTTTTCATATGTGGTTTTTGTTGCATTATAAATTAAGATAACTTTATGTTGAAGCTCTTAGATTCTGACAGAATGGAAGACTAAATGTAAATGAGTGCAGAGAAAGCAATAGGTGAGGTGGTATATGTTTGCTTATAATATTATTTCTAATGATATTGATAGATTGGATTTTTGAACACAGTTTTTCAGTTTTAAATAGATTTCTATGTTTAAAGACTTCTTTCATATACGATAAATTTTAACATGAGATCAGCAAGAGCTATAGATATACTATTATATGTGAAATATTTTTCCTCTGTATAATACATTTAAAAAAACCTTTAAATAATTTAAAAATCATAATTCTTGCATCTGTCATGGCGTGGTTTGGAGCAGACATGCACAATGTCAGCTTTAAAATTTCCTTTTAAAAACAGCCTGCTTTTTGAATCTGTTCTTTTTTTTCTTGACGGCAGCTGCTTTCAAGTGTAAAATCATTTAAAAGGGCAGGGGGAGGCAGATAAAAGTAATAAGGAAGCATAGAAAACATAGTCAAAAACCAATAACTGTGTGGTTCAGCTGTCTGGAGGTCCTCGGGTTTTGTGATTTTTTTTCAGATGTTCTCAGTGGGTTTCCAGGAGGAGCCACCTAGCTTGAGACGAGACAACACAGCCCAAAGAACCTTCTCTTCCGTCTTCTCACCAGGGGATAGGGAGTTAGATTCAGAAGGCTGCTGTCATCTGTGATGGGACATAATGTGCACATAAGTGAGGTATAGACACAGCAACCTGCTTTTTAGGCAGTGGCTTTACAAATCCACCATCCTCCTAATCAGGATTTCTCAACCTCAGCACTGTTGGCATTTTGGACCAGATGATTCTTGGTTGTGGGGTACTATCCTGAGCACTGTGGAATGTTTAGCAGCATCCCTCAATTCATCAGATGCCAGTAGCACTGTATGACAATTTGTGACAACCAAATATATCCCCAGCTATGACCAAATGTTCCCAGGGGCAGGAGGCAAAATAGTTCAAGGCTGAGAACCACTGCTTAAAATTGAATTGAAACTGCTTAGAGGCAATCTTTCAGTTGGGAAATGTATATACCTTATCTGAAAGAACCCATGCTTATGAATAAGGTTGGCTTCTTTTCTAAACCTGCCTCTGCTATTTGCCAGTTCTGTGACTTTGAACATGTAACTGAAGCTTGCTAAGCTGTCTGTAAAATAGAGTTTAATAAAACTTAGCCCAGGTGAGGATTACATGAAATAATCTATGAAAAACATTTAGCTGTGGTGAATAGCTTACTGTCTAGCATAGAGGAAGCATTTAGTTAAAATAGCTATTATTAACTATTTTCCTTTACGTTGGATCATTATCGCGCCTTCATTCATTGACTTCATGTCTCTTCATGTTTCAACTATTTCCTATTGAGTCTTTCCCCAGCACTTTCTATAGATTTCTGTACACAAGGGCATTCAGAGAAGACGGCCAGCTGTTGAATTAATAAGTTTTGGTTTGAAATTTTTAGGATGATGACAAGGAGAGGAAGAAATAAACCAGTAAATCTAATCTGGTTTAAAGAGTTGGGTCTTTTTAAAAAGTGCAAACCAAAAGAGAAGGTGGGTAGAAATATCCTGTTGAAGCAGAACTCGTCAATGTGGGTCCCAGAGGCAAAGGACTACAAGGGGATAATCTAGAATTTTCCAACTGGGGCAGTGCTAGGACATGGTCAGACTAGAGCTAAGGGCAACAAAATGGTTGATTGGCATTGGTGACTGTCACATACCTAAGCTCCGCCAAGACTAGTTGCACTTTCCTTCCAGAGTGGGGCTAAGGAGTTCCCTCCTTTCCCTGTCCTAACCTTAAAGGGGATGGAAGCTTGGCAAAGGGCACAGAAGCAGAAGTTAGATGAAGAGATAGCTAAAGTGAAGAACGTGCCCCACCTCAATCGAAATGATATGTAGAAGCGGGCTTGTTTTTCTTGATTACTGAGACTAGATGCTGTAAACCAAAAATAGAATTGTAAGCCCCCCAACCACCTGAATGGCCCCCTCCTCTCAGCCAACTGCATTCCAAAGTTAACTTGAAAAACTAGTTCAGGCCATGTTGGGAAGAGGCGGTTGAACATTCATTATATCCTCCTCCCTTTTGGAATTCAGACAAAGCTGACTGGAGTTAACATCAACACAGAGACCTTAAGACTGATAGAACAGACTCCTTCAGTCTGATAAGAAACATTTATAATCTATTTTCGCTGAAGCCTGCTACCTGGAGGCTTCATCTACATGATAAAACCTTGGTCTCCACAACCCCCTATCATAATAACCCAGACATTTCTTTCTGTTGATTCCAGGTCTTTAGATAATAACTCAAGCGATTGCCAATCAGAAAATCTTTGAATCTCCCTATGACTGAGAAGCCCCGCTTCTGGTTGTCCCACTTTTCCAGACCAAACCGATATACATCCTATGTGTATCGATTAATGTCTTATGTCTTCCTAAACGTATAAAACCAAGTTGTAGCCTGACCACCTTGGGCACATGTTCTCAGGACCTCCTGAGGCTGTGTCATGGGCATGTACTCAATCTTGGCAAAATAAATTTCTACATTGGCTGAGATGTGTCTCAGATACTTTTTGGTTTACAATGCTCAGGAAACTGTTGAGAGCAAAAATAGATCCTGGCTTTCCAGTCCTCTTACATAAAGTGTCATCTAAGTGCCTGGGCTTCTCCTTCCCTTCCCAAAGGCTCTAATGTGTCATACTTATTTGTAAATTAGTATCACCCACCAAGGTTGACAGTGTTCCTTGGAATGTTGCACTATGTTATATATTTAGACAGAGCTAGAGTAGCAAGTCCAAGCCAGAGAAGAAAACAGGCGCCCCCGCTGGGCATATCAAATGAATCAAACACAGTCCACCCTCCCAGTCTCCAGAGATTAAAATCCTCTCTTAAAGCTCATATTCTGTTGACATGGAGAAAAACAGGACTATAATTGTCCTTTCCATAGTGAAAAATAATTTCCTATAATCTGGATGTCAACATTATGAGACTTAAAAAGAGGATATCTTTCTTTTAAAGTTAACTTGCTCCCAAATAGTTAAGAAACTGCAAACAGTGTTAGATACTAAACATTAGCCTCAGTTTTCAGGAGAGCATCTCAGATATAAACCATGAAATATTTGGGGCAGAAAGAAATAACGAATTTTCTCATCATTTTTAGGACTCTTACTTCTTTAACCATGAATTGATCAATGTACTTAACCTAGCTGGATATGGCAAAGATATAGCAAATTCTGAGGGGTAAAGAATTTTACCTTTCAGTGTCTCTTTGGACTCTGAATACACTTTCTGAAACTCAAATTCACCTGGAATTCAATGCTTCCCTAAAACAGGGTCATCAGAACTATGAAGATATTTATGGGAAAGAAAGATCTTCATAGTGTTCTTTATTTAAGACTTGGAAGATCTGTTTTCTAAATTCTGGTGTCTCCTTCCCTTTCCCCAAAGACATCTAATTTGGGGAGGGACTGAAGTGGTCTTTATACGTTATAGAATGCACCTCTGATGTGTGTTGCTCCTCTTACACGAGGAAATATCTACCACAATTGTTGTATTTACAAAGGAAAATGTGTATGTGTATGTTGTGGTCATGTATTTAGCTCCACTGTCTTGTTTTTGTATATATTAAAAACAAGTAGGTATTATACACAGATACTATGAAATTTGTATCAAGATTGACCCTTATATCTGTGAATTCACTACAGCGGATTAAAAAAAACCTAAAAACCTTTTAATAGCACAGCCTTTTGAGCTATTGAAATTCTCGCTCAGCCTTCTCTCTCTCTCTCTCTCTATATATATATATATATATTTGTATCCAGATATACATATATATAGCATATATATACACATTATGTGCACATACATACCCACATATACACATATATTTATGTGTGCTATGTATCTCTCTCACAAGTGAATAAATTGTTAGGATTGATGAGAAAGTGCTCAGACATTAAGCAAAGGGCAGGCTGCCTATTAAGGACAACTGCTAGTTTGGGGCATCTTTGCTGCACATTTGTGAGACCTTTGCCTTGCTTAGAGCTTGTCTGATCATCACCTGAGGCTGAGGTAATAGAAAAGCTAAAAAATTATTGGCAGAAATTCAGAGCAGCTTTCTACACCATAGGGAGCTGACACCTGCAGTAAATGCTGAAATTTACCAAGCAGTAAGTATTCCTGGGATGGTTTGAAGTGAATTCAGTTCCAAGGAAATGTGTCTCTCCACATTGATTGAAATCCTGTCTCTGAAGGCCTATCTCAGCAGCTCTGGGGTGGGGCCAGAGAATCAGCATTTCTTACAAGTTCCCAGACATTGCTGCTAGTCCTAAAACCACTCTTTGAGAACCACTGAATAAACAGAAGGGCTGCAAGAATGTAAGCAAAAGGGAATGTTTCTCCACTCATTCTAAATTTTCTGGAATAATCCACTTGAACTTATTGGAAAATCTTTGCTTTTTATTGCAAATTTTTGTTTAGATGTGGCTTATAATTAAGACTTTTATAGCATCTTTTCTCCAAAGTACTCACTCTCAGAAAACTATAACCTAAGACAGTTTTAAATGTGAAAATGAAAGGTGGAAAGGGAAGCAGAGTAAATAAAGCATAGGAGAAAGTAAAAAAAACGAGGGAGAGTAAGAAATTTGGCCACCAGTAAGTTCAAACCTCAGTCATTCAATGTTTAATTCTTTAAGATTTTTTTAAAAATTTTATTTATTTTTGGAGAGACAGGGTTTCATTATGTTGCCCAGACTGGTCTCGAACTCTTGGCCTCAAGCAATACTCCCGCCTCGGCCTCCCAAAGTGCTGGAATTATAGGAATAAGCCACCATGCCCAGCCTCAACATTTAATTCTTGAATGCTACTAAAGCCAGGGACACTGCAATTCCCCCAAACCACTTCTCTATTGCTCAAATTTATTTTGCTAATAAAAGATTTCTTATATAGGTGATGAGAAATGCTTCTACTACACTGCAGTTACAAATTTCTATTCCAGGGAAAAAAAGAGAGAGACCCTCAGCTAAGCCAGTGGTTCTCAAACATTAGCTGCATCAGCATCATCTTAGGTCTTGTTAAAGCACAAATTGCTGACCCCACCTCCAGAGTTTCTCAGTCAGTAGCTCTGGGGTGGGGCCAGAGGATCAGCATTTCTTACAAGTTCCCAGACATTGCTGCTGGTCGTAAGAGCACACTTTGAGAACCACTGGATTAACAGAAGGCCTGCTAAGTCCAAGGCTTTACATTGGGTACTGAGGATAATACCGATCCTAATAGAAAGATAGTCCCTGGCCTCAAGGATCTTTCCTTGAGTAACTATGAGGCTTCATGAAAAATGCTATAAGAAAGATCTGAATACATTGCTATGAGAATGCCAGGCAGGAGAAGAGGGGAGATTCCTCCCATTTGGAGGAGAAGGAAAAAGATGTTTATGGAAGATTCACGGAGGCCCTGGAGTTCATGCTGGGCCACGAGGAATGAGAACTTGGACATTTGGTGAAGGTGGCAGGGGATAGGCCTTCAGGATGGAGGGAACAGTGTGAATAAAGAGAAGTGATCAAAGGCAGCCTGAATTTGGGTCCAAGTGAACAGTCCAGTCTGGCTGGAATGAAGGGCTTATGAAGGAGGAGATAGTCCAAAACAGAGTTACTTAGAATTCCCTAACGATGCCTGTACTTTCTTTTGCCTGCTGCCTTTGCATTTGCCACCTCTCTTTTCAGAAAAGTCCTCCCTCCTTAGACAAATGGCAAGCCCTCCTTCAAAGATTAGCTTAAACATTTTTTTTCCTGCAGTCTTTTCTGACTGCTCCATGCTTCTGCATTCCTTCATGTTCCCATTGCTTCTATAAACAATTGCTACAGCTCTTGGCACATCATCTGCATCCAATCCCATCTTCCCACTGCTCTGTAAGCAACTCTTTATAAAAGTCTTTTTATTTTATGTTATTTTATTTTATTGCTGCCCCAGCTCATCATCTACCATTCACTTCCCCTCCTCCTTAGCCAAGCTTCCATGCCCAAAATTCCAAGAAAGCTGCTTTTGCCAACACCACAAGTGACTACCTTGTTGTTAAATCCTGTGGACACTTCCAATTCATAGTTAGCTTCACCACTGGCCATTCCTTCTTTGCAACCTTCTTTGATTTATTTAATAATGCTCTTGTGATTTTCATCTCAGTCTCCTTTGTAAACTGATCTTCTTTCCTCTCAAACCTTCCATTTTGGTATTCCAGGACTCTTGTCTGTGCACACTCTTGGTAGGGCTTCAATTCCCCCTATGCTGATGATGCTCAAATCTGTGTTTCAGTCCTCTCAGATCACATGTCTCACTTCAGCACTATTAACCATGGAGCACTGCTCCAGAAGGTTCCCCCCATGTCCAAAAGTTGTTGTTCTCTGCCTTTACTACTGCTCCTCTGTTCTCTCTAACTTGGTGACCAACATCGTTATTTACTCCGTTTTCCAAGTCTGAACTTGGGTTTCTTTCTGGATTCTGCTTCTCCTTATGCACCACATCCAATTGTCCCTGTCCGCCTCTCCAATCCCCTGACTTTAAGTGAGATCTTAAGCATTTCTCACCTGGATGACTGCAACTGCCTCCTCATGGAATCCTTCCAGTGACTCCCAAACCTCAACATGGCCTAAGGGGCCTTAATGATACAGCACTTGTCTCTCTCTTAAGCCTTTTGTCTAGAGACTTTCCCAACTACTTAAGTCCTTGTAGTTATCAAAATCCCCTCCTATTTCATCTCCCCATATGCCTTCACACATCCAGAATCTTCTGCCTAGACTATCTTTTTTTCTATTTCTTTGGCTAAGTGCTACTCACCCTAAAAATTGTCAGCACAGATACCTTCTAAAAAGCAATCCCTAATAATCCCCCATTTTCTATTCAAGCCTGGGCTAGGTGAGAATCTAATATACCTTGTAGCAACCCATGTCTAACTTTTATGGCATTATTACATTGTGAGCACTAATTTCGGTGTCTTTCCAATTGTGTGTGTGTGTGTGTGTGTGTGTGTGTGTCTGCATATGTAATAGTTGTTTTCAGCCCAACCCTGAAGGCTCTACCAGAATCTGTGAGAGAGGAGGCATATGGTGTTTAGAAAAGTTTCCTAGGTGATTCTTATCCAATTTTTCCCTGTTGAAAGGGAGAGGCTTTAGTGGAGGAGAGACCTCCTCAGCACCTAGCACAGAATTTGACACATCATTGGTGACCATTATATGTTGGATGAGGATGGGGACAAAGGCTGCTGGGGTGAGAGGTCTGTTCTTCCTTCAGTAGATAGTGAGTAGACATTTCACATCTGTGAGTAGGAGCTAAACATAATAGACTGATGCATTAAGAAATTAGATTGGTTTACATATGTCACACTGAATCTTGGACAAGAGATTGCAGAAATTGCAAAGGATATGGGGCTACTGGTAAAACTGCTCAGAATAATTTTCAGACAGCAGCTAGAAACATAGAAAGTCTTTATGAGGCCCTTGGAGGAAGGACCTACAAGGTCATCTCTACACTAGGTGGTGGCATAACTGCCCAGTATTCTTCAGCCAGATATCTGAGAACTCTTCTGCCTCACACAGCCAGGTTCGGTTCTGGATGTGGGGGTCCTGATTGGAGGAGGATGCTATGAGTCTGGGAGAACTATCTCTAGGCCCACATTAGTCTGGAGTAGTATTGTTCACAGGAGGGGACTCATTCTAGCCCAGGTCAATTCCTGACTTACCTACTTCCAGACTGATTCTCGTGCATGGCATCAACGACCAAATTCTATGCAAGAATGAACATACCAACACCTCCCACAGCATTCACTAAGTCAGAATTTTGGAAAAGGCGAAACTGTCTTTCAGGCTTAATTTATTTCTGCTGATTTGTTTTGTTTGATAACAGCGTGCATTTAGAAGATGCTTGTCCTTCACTTTCCAATCTCCTTTTAGCCTCTGTCAGTAACCTTGCAGGCTCCCCACAGGTGGTTCCATTTATAATCCATTTGACACAGCGAGACTATCATAATTAATGAAGCTCCCTACAGCACTGCCAGTGTCCTAGAATGTAGGACAGGAGGGGCGCTGAAGCAGTGGAAAGAACTGTGGGCTGAGAGCCAGGAGACCTGGGCCTTGTCTGCAGCCTGCGGTGGAACTCAGCAGTGCAAGGGTGGCTTGCTTTTCTTTTGTGCATCTCTTGGCCTCCAGTGTTAAACTGGATGGATGCGAAAGAAAAGGCCGTCTGAAAATGAAGGCATAATCACCAACCATTAAAATTCCTGCCCTTGGCCACCTTCCTTTCTTCTCCACTGAAAGTTGATTTAAAGTAAACCGTTGTGGAGCCGAGTTTTGACTGTAGTAGAAAGGGGTGAAGATATTATTAAATCTTTAAATGCTGAAATAAACATGGAACAGTTTTGGAGTTGAGGGCCGAGTTAGAGCCTGGAGAACAGCAGACTCAGTCAGCAGCATTTTCACGTGGTCAGGGGTTGAGATAGGAAACATGGGGACCAGGAGTGGTATCTTTCCCTTTTTTTTTCTGATTTAAAGACCCATGTAAAAGGAATAAAAAGAGAAAGGAAATAAGAAGGCAGAAAGAAAACAGATGGCTTTCTATAATGGTTTTCATTCCGTTAGAATCATGTTTTGACAATAAGGTCCTGCAGAAAAGAACCGGAATACTTTTTTCCACATTTTACCCTGCACCATTTCCTGCACATATTAGACCTGGATAATAAATAAACCACCTGAAAAGAATTCCAGAAAGGAATTGGGGAAGCCTCTATGGTCTATCTCAGTCTATGTAGCAAGAAGAATCTATATGATTTGTTCATTAAAATGGTGCCATATGCATCTGTCAAAATGTTCCCAGAGAGACTCTTCAGGTTCCCTCTGGATCCTCCAGTTCAGACACAGTCCCCTTCCCCACGGGTCAGCTCAGTAGGCTATGAGGTCATGTTAAACATACAGAGAACAGAGATGTATTGTCACATGCTAAGGGTTCTCATTTCTCCCCTCAGTGAAGAAACTCAAATTCCTCACAATCCTTTACATTAGTTATTTTTGATTGTTAAAATCCTACTGCACCACTTCCTTCTGAATAAGTCCTTGTATCGCCTTTCTAACTTTTTCCTTTTTGTTCCCCAGATAGAGCCAAGGCTCAAGTCCTGAGTATAATTTATTTTGATGACTATTCCCTTTTCACTCATGTTTTCACTCACAGTATCAACCTTCGATTATTATTATTACATTAAAAAATGTAATTAAAATTCTAATTATTTTTTTCTGTGTATAAAGATGATACAAAGTCACATAAAATATTTAGATGATATTCTTTATGATTATAAATGACCAAATAAAACAAAATTTCTGTCTTTCTATTAACACACAGTCAAAAACTGCTGGATGAATGATCACTAAATGGGGAGGGAATGTTCAGGATGATGTGATTTAAAATATAGGTTACATGGCACCCATGAAATTCAGACTGGGGGACCCTGGGCAGCCATCCTCTTGGAAAGCTGAATGTGAGGGAGGGCGAGAGGTCAGGGTGCTACTGATGAAGGAGGCTTGCCAAACCTATTAAGACACTGAGGACAGCTTCAGACATGAGCTGTGGATCTAAAGTCCTGGGGCCAATGCTTTGAATTGCAGGCTCAAGACGAGCCTGACATATACACTACACATGGTCTGTTGCCGAGTGAGTGGTAGCAGGGATTCCTCTATTTGATAGTGATTTGGGGTTCTCTTGAACAAAGCTGGGTTGGCCAACTTGTAAATAATAATAATAACAGTGACAACAATAATAATAACAAAGCGTTTGTCAAGTGTTTGCTCGCTAAGTTTGGTAGTAGGCATATGACACATTGCTTCATTTAATCCCCACAACAGACTTCTAAAGTAGGTGACACTATTATCCCCTTTGCAGGGATGAGGAAATACATTTGCAGAAGTTAAACAACTTGTTCCAGGGTGCAAAGCTGGTAGGTGGCAGAGCCAGCGTTTGAACCCAAGGCTATCCTTAATTCAAAGCCCTTGTTCTAAACACTGTGCTTATTTCTGGCAACAATCTTCCATGTGGTGGTCAGAGCAGTCTCTCATCACTACAGCATGTTTTCTGCTTTCTTAAAACACTACACTTGTGGCTCAAACCAGTTGGCCTTGGTGACCAGGCCCTTTCAGGGGATGTTCTGAGCTATCTGATGTGCTGTAGCCCTTGCTTCTAATTTTCTGACCTCCGCCCCTGTGTAGCTCAGGCCACACTACTCCTCAGCCTCTTCATCTGGTGTTCTCACTTCCACCCCTCCACCTTCTGCTGAGCTGCTCCTGGAGCCAAGAGGAGCCTCCAGCTCCACTGCCAAATCCTCCTCCTCCTCCTCCTCGCTTCAAGGCAAGTGGCACCCTGTCTTCCCTCCCATCAGGCTTTGCTCAGTGAAAACAAGAGGAGGTTCTTTCTTGCCTCCTAGAAGGCTTTCTCCACCCCTGTGTACCACTTTCTGAAGTTGATACTTCACCTATGGCTGCTCCAGCCATGTATACTTAATGTAAGCACTTATTATTGGTCCTTTGTACACATCGTCAGTCTCTGGGGCTGCAAAGGTAGATGCAGATTTAACAAACATCGATTGTGACAGGTGTTATTCTACTATGTCCCAGGCTCCAGATATTGAGGATACAATAGTTTAAAAGGCATGCAGAGGACTTTCCCTCATTCTAGTGAACATCTCCCTCTCATTTCTGCATTAGGGCATATACTCCCATAGGATAGACCTGGAGACACACTGCCTGATTTCACATCCCAGTTTTTCTACTTACAGTCTGTGTGACCTTGGCCAAGTTAGCTAACCTCTCTGTGCGCCAGTTTCTAGTAAATTGGGAAACATTCATAGCATTTCCCTCAAAGTTGTTTAGAATTAAATAAGTTAATACAGTTAATACATGCAAAGTATTTTGAATAGTGGCATGCTGTAAGTTCTCAATATATGTTAATTTTTTGGATTACTTTTCAAAGGTAATTACACAAGTGGATGGCAGAGATCTTCCTTTGAAGGTGTTCTTAAGTCTCTTGCTGTGCCTGGCATGGTGCTTTCCACAGTGAGTAATAGGACCAGTGGAGGAGGAGTTCATTTTAAGGTCAGAGTGTACCTTGGGCCCCCTCAGAGCATGCTGTGTTCACCAGAGAGTCTCTAGTCTCATTCTGATATATTCTTGAGGAAAGACTAATGAATGCTCAATGCCTTCTACTGTTTGTGTGAGACACATGCTTTAATTTCCAAGAAACAATTCCCAAGGTTATCCCATTAAAAACATCCTCTGCCTCAAAGAGAAGTGACAAGACTCACCTTGATTTTTCAATGGTAAAGGCATCGTTTCCCTGAGTTTGCTTAAAAGGTTTTTCATTTCTCTCATGTCTCTGTAAAATTGATAAAAGACAGAATAATCAGCTGTAAATTTTCAAAACGAAATCTCAAACAATCTGTTCTATGAGACAACTGAAGGATGAGAGTCTGTGTCTAATTGCACTAGCTCTAGTTTCCAGTAGGCAAATATTGAATTTATTTTGCTGTTACAAGAAAAAAAGTCTGAGATGGGTTGGCTCAGGAAAAAATGAGAGCTATTCTGCCAAACATTTCTACAGGGCATTCTCCTGCAGGAGCCCTCATGTCTGCCTCCAGTCGAACCTGGCTGAGATCAGAGAAGAGTCATTGGTCATGAAGACAGTGCTTTAGATTTGCAAAGAGAGGCCAAGGAAGTACAACTGGAGCAACAGGGCTACCCAGGGCAAACTTGAGGCTGGGTGATGGTGCTATCAAGGCTTTATGGTCAGAGGACTATAGTGGCTATGTATGTTCACTTACTGTTATTTGCTCGTTTGTTAAAATTTGTATAAATTTAAGGAGTACAAGTGTAGTTTTGTTACTTTGACATATTGCATAGTGGTGAAGTCTGTGCTTTTAGGGCATCTATCACCCCAATAATGTACATTTCACCCACTGAGTATTTTCTCATCCCCCACACCTTCCCACCCTTCTGAGTCTCTGATGTCTATCATTCCACACCCCATGTCCATGTGTACCCACCATTTAGCTCCCACTTACAAGTGAGAACATGCACTATTTTGTTTTCTAAGTTGTTTCACTGAAGACAATGGCCTCCAATTCCATCTTCTGCTTGGTTTTAATAGTCTCTTGTTACCATGATTGGAATTCAGCATAACTCAGGTATTAAGCATTCACCAGGGCCAACATTTATTACATTGACTTGGAATAATGAAAGAGTAACAAATTCTAAAACTTCCAGAGAAGAGCTTCTTACAATGGATGAAACAGAAAGGGGCACAGTATGGGAACAAGAGGGAAAACAACCCCACCTGGGGACAGCTGGGCCTTCCTGTAGCATGGACCGTCCTTCCACACTTCCTGATTTCAGCACACAGCATGCAATGCCACTACACACATCCAATATCTTCCCTCATCTCAGAGCATACATGGTCATAAAACCCCAGAACTGTAAAGCAAGAAGCCATCTCAGGAGGCTTCTAGTCTAAGGTAGGGGAGAACTCATCTTTTGAAACCCTTGGGACAATGGTCCCTACACACTTCCAGGTGGTTGTGCATTGGAGAAAGTGCTCTTGAAACCCCAGGACATAGTGGCAGATTTCATTTAAAATAGCCAGGAACATAATTTGGTACAAAAAGCAGAGGCATCTTTTAATTAACTGAGGATAGGCAAGCACTGGCAGGTACCATGGGTTTAGGAAAGTTTTGTGGGGAAGATCATCCTAAAGTTGAAGAAATTCTATCCACTTATTTTTCTTCTGTTGTTTGAGGAAAGACAGTCACCATTTAATTTTAGGTATGAAACCTCTCAGTCCATTTCACAAAACACCACTCTTCTGTTGAGCACGGTTTGAGGACCATTTTCTTAGGGTAATTCTGGAGACCTCATGGGAGCTCTTTTTCAAGTATTGACTGATATGTGAAGAGGAACTCAAGTCTCAGTAATAATGATTGGAAAAGGAAGGGAAAGCAGCCTTGAGGATCTGCAGAAATATACCTGTAAAAACTTTCCAAATCCACTCCCATGGGTATGAGGTATGAGGATGTGTCTGTGGGCTGCATGCTGATCAAGTGAGAGAGGAGGGCAGGAGAAAGGCAGCAGGGCCCCACCTCCATAAGTGCAAGGCACAGTCTGTTTTCATGTAAGATCTCAAGGACAGATAGAATGGGTGAGAAAGGGCTAGGTATGCAACATGGGGGATTGAGGCAAGGTCTCCTCTAATAAAGCACCAATTCTCAATCTTGGCTGCTGCACAGGAGAATCACCTTAAGCCCAGGTCTCACCCCAAGAGAGCCTGATTCAGTTGGCTTATAGTGGGGCCCAGCCATCAGTATTTTAAAAATTCCCTCCTGATGACTTAACTGTGCAGTCCAGTTTGAGACCCATGATCTCTCAAGGCAGACAGCCAGGGAGAAGGGAGTTAGCCACATCCTGGACCAGGTCCACTGTGCGTACCTCCATCTCCTTTGACCAGAGCTGGGCTTTCAGGCTGAACTGAAACATTGCCAATGTTGTGGGCCTTAACTATTCTACTCTTACTGCCATCCCTTCTTATAAGCTTATAAGGCTTGAATATAGCTGCTGTCTAAGGTCTGCAAAGGAAAATGGCTTCACTGATGGTTTATGCCCTGATATGGCATTTCAGCAGATATTTTTTTCCCTGGGAACAGAGCTAAGAATTTTCTATTTTATAAATTAAGATAAATCACTCCCTCATCATTTGTCTATAGTGCTATCAAACGGTGCCAAACAGCTTTATTGTTTGAATTGTTGCATTTCCAAGCTTATACAAAGTCCAAGTTTTATTAATAGCACATAATTACCACACGCTCCAATTTTCTATAAACACAGAAATTCGGTAATTAGCTTTAGAATTATATCACAATCTGAAAGTAGAACCACAATGGCTATAAATGCCATTGTGTGTTACATTTCTAAAAATAAAAAAAAATAAAATGTTCATTATGTTGTCAGTGACTCAACCTCATACACACAGAACGCTCAGTGGAATTGCCCAGTATTCATTCAGCTGCTTGGTGCCAGCTCTGGGGACATTAGTAGCAAAGGGCACAGATATCAGTGTAAAGGCAAATAAACAAGAGGCATATCTTTCTGCCTCACAGAATGTCATTTTTAGCATCTAGATGGGACATGGTATTTATTACAATATTATTATTATTACTCCCTTTTCCTAAATAAAATAAAATCACTGTAGAGTCTCTTCTTTTCAAGAAAGAAACTGCCTCTCTAGAAGTGGGCTACTGAAGTTAAGAAAATGCATTAACTTGCTTTGACCACTGAGGGGCCATCAGCCACCTTATGGAGAGTAAGAGAAGGGGGCCCTGGGAGAAGCCCTTTGTGAACTGGACAGAATGTTCAGCCCCTAAATGGCAGCTAAGCAGGCTGTTCCATGTACCTGAAACCCGAGACTTTACTGGAGGCATCTTTGTGTAACTTTGGATTTTCTCCCTTAAACAAATGGGAATTTTGGGTACCAGCCCAGTAGGTGAACTGTGACAGCATGTAGACTTTCTCCCCTCCAAGGCAGCACACTGTTCTCATTTTCCACAGAGATGCAATGTGTTGGAGTGGGAGAAGCAGAGGCCTGGGAGCCTGTGCCTACTGTGGGTGCCGCTAGTGTTCCTCTGCAGGATTTGGACTGCTTACCCTCTCTTGTCTCAGTTTGCTTGTCTGCAGATTAGGCGGTCTGCAGGGTCCCTGACAGTGCTGTGCTCCTCTGGCAGACCAAAGAAAGCTCTGTTTCTGAATCTGAACTGGAAAACCTCATCTCTCTGTGGCCCCTAAGAACACTAACGGGAGGAGGATTGGCAGTCTATTCAGGGTAACTTCCCACTTACCTTTCAGTGTTCTCAATGTCTGTGGAAACCTGCCAGGAATGTTGCTGACTATCTACGGGGGATGATGAGGAGTCTTCTAGGGCAGGTGTTTCAGCACTCTCCTCAATTTTGCAATCCAAACTCTTGGTTCCCCCGCCAGGTTCCTTTCCTAAGGGAGGGAGGGTGTTGGTAAAGAGAAGAGGAATAAGAAATCATAAAGGCAGGTTCTATATGCAGGATGTCAGTGCAAAGGTTGGCTATGCTTTGAGTCAAATGTTCCATTAACCCTAATAGCTTTCTGAGTAATAAAATAATTAGATATATACATGTATGAGTGTGTGTGTTTGTGTGTATAGCATGTTTTCACAACATTCCGGGAAAGACAGCTTGAGGTCAATGCAACCTAAAGATCAAGATAAAATTAAAGCCCCTGTCTTTGATAGAGTATTGGTGTTTTATAACCCATCTTAGTGAATTAGATTAAGTTAGCTCAGGAGGGGGGATTTAGCTTGTGAAACCTACTGGCTTTTGGTGCTTACATGCAGGAGTAGGTAAAAGGGCCAGAAGCAGGTGACACCCAGCAGAAAGAATGGGAGCTCCTGCTGTTTTCTCTGATTCTAGACACTGGCCCTCTCAGCATGCAGCAGGGATCATGCAGCTGCCTTCCAATCCCTTGGCTCTCCAACCTCCTTCAACACATCCTTCTATGAGGAGAGAGCCCGACCTTGATCCAGCCTTACACCGCTGAGACCATAAAACACCATCAACTCAAATGTGAATGCCATGTAGTAGGTAGCCGTCCACAGCAATGCACTGCCTGCCCACTAACACTTGTATTTACAATGATTGATCTCAAGTGAATAAATCAGTACTTTCTGGAAACAAATCTCCAAACTGGTTCAGCCATAAATTTATGTGAAATTAAGTGGGAGGTAATGATGTATGGCCTAGGCATAATCTCTTAATGTCTTTTATTCTTTCTTGAAAATCTGTGCATCCATAGAGGGGTATACTAGTACCATGGAAATGGTCAATGAGGCCCGAGAACTGGGTTTTAAACCTGGCTTAGTCATTTGTTCACTCATGCACTCACTCATTCATTCATTCATTTACAAATATATCTTGAGTGTCAGCTACCAGCACTGGGATTGATGCTAGAGATATGGAGGTGAAAGAAAGTCTCTGTCTCATGGAGCTTACAGTGCTGGAGTTAAACAATAAAAACATTATACAAATAATTACAAAGCTGTTGTATAACATTATGTAGTCTGGAAAAAAGGGTAGTTATTATATATAGTGTTTTTGCCTCCTTTATCCAGTTTTATTTTTGTCATGTAGATATAACTCCAGACTAGTTGTTAAGTAATTGTTACAGCCCATGTCACTGAATATTCATGAGGTAGTGGCTATATCACCTAACATTTTAGCTCAGTTTCCCTAATCCTGCTGTGATTGTTTTGCATTAACAAGAAAACTAATAAAAAACAAAACCTACAAACTTGTGAAGAGGATGGCTGCTCATGGTAAAATCTAACAGGAAGTTTTTTCCTTGGATTCCTGCTGGGGGGAAGTAGCAAAAATCTCATCCCTGAAGTTTCTAGCCCGTGTGGTAACAACACAAGGAGAAAGAGCGAAGCAATTTAATTGGTTGTATGCCTTTCACCAACCTATAGTAGAAATCGACCTCAGAATATTCAGCCAGAGCACATGCACACATTGACTGATGAGAAACTTTGATCCTTTCCTGTGTACTTTATGCACATTGATCCTGGGTGATGGGACTTGCCTGAGGAATTGTTTTTCCAATTTTATGGTATGCTCTTGGGGGGAAATTAATTAAGCACATAATTTAGCACATTACCATTTCACAGTTGGAGGGCATTGACCTCTTAAAAGCATTTGCATTTTGCCTCTTGGCAGAGTGTGGCAAGTGCAGTCAGTCTACCAGCCATGTATCTCTAGGCAGGGTCAGCCTTAGGATGTGAGTCTGAGCAGGGGTCGCTGAGATGAGGGGAAGCGGCAAAATTTGGACTCCCCCAAAACAGTCCTCTGCTTTTCAAAACCTGAAGGCTTCTGTGACACTCCTGTGGGTTGGAAATGCCTTGGTGAATGGAGTATGGTTTGGGCATCAAAGAGGAGGAAGGGAAGAAGATTCACCAGAATTCTCTGGTTTATGGGCTTTGTCTAGCTTTGGGGCCATATTATTCCCTGTCCTGAGGTCCAGACTACAGAGCCTGGAGCTTTTATTCCAATGGGCACAAGGGAGGACACCAGGAAATGTGATGTCCCTTGTTGGAGTCCTCTCTCCACCTCCCCCATATCACACCTTTTACATGCAAAGCCATAAATGGGATCTAGTTGACAACACCTTTGATTATACTTAATACCTGTGATTATTCTGCTACTTATAAGACAAATGCCCTTCCATAACTTTTTCAAAGTAAAACATCATTTTGAAGATTTCAAAGATCCTGAAACAGGCCTATGGGCTAGTAAAGGCAGGTAATAACCTACTTTTCCTAGTTTTGGTGACTTTTAGATCTAACTCTGCTAATGTAGCTGAACCAGAATGGAAACCATGAATGTTGGCCTTCAGTTGAGGGCTTTCTGTCAGCTCACAAAATCCCTGCAGAAGTTTGATATGGTATCTTCTTTAGCTAACATGTCTTAAAAGACAGAAAAGAGCAATATGAATTTAAGGGGTTTTCAATTCCAGAATGTATGTGGTGTCAAGTTTACTCTGCAAGTGGATTATAATTGCTCTCATTTACCCATAGTACTGACTTTATGCTAGGATTCTTCTCCACCACATTACTCGTTTATGGCCTTCATAGAAAGGTCCACTATCAGAAATGATCTTGCTTATGTATTTGCTTACTAGTGTATTGTTTGCTGTCCCCAGCCGCACACTCATCTCACATCTCCAAACTTCATAGGTAAACTCTGTAAGGCCAATAATTTTATCTTTCTTCAATTCTATAAGCCTACTACCAAAGACCAAGGCTTACACACAGTAGTATCTCAATAGATACACAGCATTAAAAAATGTAATTATACTATATATGTTGTTATATAACTTACTTTGCTGCTGTAGTCCAGCTTAGAGACAATTTCCTGTTAGTGCATTTTAATTTATGGAATGCTTTCTAATGGATGGACAGTATTCCATCATAAAGAATTTAGGTTGTAATTGTTCTCTTTTTCCACAATATGCCAATATTTATGTAAAAAGGTTCCTTTGAGGCAGAATACTGAGACAAAGTATATGTATGCACATTTTAAATTTTAATCTATATTGCCAAACTGGCCTCTGAAAAGGCTATGCTAATTTACACTTTACGTCCACCAGTGGTAAACCAGAGGGCCCATTTCCCCACCCCTTTCCCAGCACTTCATATTATCAACATTAATTTTTGCTAATCTAATGGGGAGAAATAGAATCTCATTGCACTTTTATTTTTATTTTTCATTTCCTTTATTACTACTGAGGTTAAACTTCTTTTCTTTTTTTGTTTTTTACTTTCTTTTTAAAAAAACTTTTAAGTTCAGGGGTATAGGTGTAGGTTTGTTACATAGGTAAACATTTATTTTCCTATGTTTAATTGACCACTTGGGTTTCTTCTTTACATTTTCTGTTTGTATAATTTGCCCATTTAAACAATGGGTTGGGTTTCTTATTGATTTGTAGGGGTTCTCTCCATATAATGGATACTGATCATTTGCTATATATACTGCTTATATCTCTTACTCTATTATGTCTTTTAATTTTGTTTGTAATGTATTTTGTCAAAAGTTAAATTTGTATAGTCAAAGCTGTTCATCTTTTATGTCTTTTGGTATTAGCCTTGCCTATATTCTCTTCTAATACTTGTACAGTTTTGAAATGTTCAGTTCTATAATTCATCTGTAATTTACTTTTGTATATGGTATGGTATAATAATCTAAATTTTTAGCTCAAATGAAGAGCCAATTGCCCCAATAGCATTTAATGACTTTTCTATTGACTTTGCTCTTTCTAATATATTAAGTTCCTACATAAATGTGGGTTTATTTCTGGATATACTATTTTATTTTAATTTGTTTATCCTTGTGGCAATTCCATGATATTTTAATTATTATGTTTTTAGTATTCAGTACAGAAAGTTCTCCTTCACTATACTTTTTCCACGGACATTTTTGAATTTTGAAATTTTGAATCCACTGCAAATGAAACTATAAATTACTATCATGTAAGATTTTGACCTTTATTAAAGCATGAATCATTGATTTTTTTTAAGTATTGTCTAGGTTTAATGGTTTATTTAAAATGTTTTCTCTTCTTACATTAATTTTGATAATTCATTCGTTCTAGAAAACAATCCACCGAATATATTTTTAATAGTATAAAGTTGAACGCGGTTTTCTCTTGGAACTGTTTCATACCCTAATGCTGTTTATTTATGGCTCCTGATTTCTTTGTATACCACTTTTTCTTGGATTTCAAACATATCTTCTTCTTTTTTGAATTCAGTTTTCATTTTTGGGAGCATATCCTTGACTAATTATTTCAGAGGAGATCTGCGGAATGCAAAATTCATTAGTTTTTACATGACCGAAAATAGATTTTCTTCTCTCTCTCTCTCTCTCCCTCTTGGTGCTCACACTTAGATTCTAATTGGCTGGATATATAAATTCGTGTTCAAACTAAGTTTTTCTAATAACTGGTATGACAGTGTTCTCTTCTCTTTCATCTATACCTAGGGATGCACCAATTTTTTTTTTAACTTTGATTAAATATGATTCAATACAGTTGGATTCTATACAATTATTTAATATATAGTTTATATTTAAATTTCCCCAACGGTTTCAATATAACACCTTATCATTTCTTTTTAAATTGAGATCCATTTAAGGACTATGCACTGCATTTACATGTTGTAGCTTTCTTTTTTTTTTTTTGAGTCAGGGTCTCGCTCTGTTGCCCAGGCTAGAGTGCAGTGATTGAAAGGGGCCGGGCAAGGATCAGCCTATGCCAGTTGTGGTCAAGAGATCTTTATTGGAGGTATCGGGCACCACACGCAGGGAAGGAAGAAGAAGAAGAGAGAGAGAGAGAGAGAGAGAGGCTGCCTGGGTGCCAGTTTTTATATTGCTGGGGGCTACGTGGACGTATGTGTTTGGGGTTAGAGGCGGGGCTTGGGGAAAGGTGGGTGGTGTTTCTTTCTGATTGGTCCTCCTTTGGCGGGCCTGTATTGAGGAGGAAGAAGAATCTGGAACCAGCGCCATTAAGGTAGCCCTGTTGCCTAACAGTGATGATAACAGCTCACTGCAGCCTTGAACTCCTGGGCTTATGTGATCCTCTCTCCTTAGCCTCCCAATAGCTGGGACTATAGGAATACAAGACCATACTTGGCTAATTTGTTTTTATTTTTTGTAGAGATCGGGTCTTACTATGTTGCCCAAACTGATCCTGGCCTCAGGCAGTTCTCCCACCTCAGCCTCCCAAAGTGCTGGAATTACAGGCATGAGCCACTGTGCATGGCCTGTCATGTTTCTTTATGTTCTTTTAATCTAGAACGGCATCCTTGCCTTTTTCATTTTTAATGTCATGAATATTTTTGAATGAAGAGTTCAGATCAGTTGTTTTATATAATGTCCTTCCATTTGGATTTGTCTGATGGGTCCCACAGGCCTAGATTCAGAATAAACATTTTTTTGGCAAGAATATTATAGGGGTGATATGGTGTCCTTAGTGCATCACATCAGAAAGAATGTGAGTCAGTTTGTCTTATTCATGATGCTAAGTATTCTCAATTGTTTGTTTAATGTGGTTTCTGCCAGCTTGTACCACTGTAGATGCACATTTTTCCCCTCTGTAACTTTTGTTTTTTTGGGACAGAGTCTGTCTCTGTTGCCCAGTCTGGAGTGCAATGTGATCTCAGCTCACTGCAACCTGTGTCCCAGGTTCAAGCAATTCTTGTGTCTCACCTACCCAAGTAGCTGAGATTACAGGTGTGTACCACCATGCCCGGAATTTTTTTTGTATTTTTAGTAGAAACATGATTTGGCCATGTTGGCCATGCTGGTCTGAACTCCTGGCTCTAAGTGATCTGCCCACCTTGGCCTCCCAAAGTGCTGGGATTACAGGCATGAGCCACCGTACCTACCCATCCCTCAGTAACTATTAAGTAATCTACAAAGTGATTCATTGAGATAGTCTAATATTTTAACTTTAGATATTTATTTGTTTCTTTAGGGTTGGAGAATTGTTTTCTATTTTTCTTGATTATCGATTTCTCTCAATTCTCTCTTTTCTTTCTGAATTGCTATTTTATATTGGAGTCTCTGGCTCAATCTTTCACATTTTTTAAGTATTCTCCATACTCAAATGATCTTTTGGGCTGAATTCTGGGAGAATACCTTGACTTCATCTTTTAGTCCACCATTTTGGGCTCTCACTATTTCCATTATGATAATGTTAAGAACTGTGAAAGGTTTGAGATTTTACCTTACTTGCAAATTAGCCTATTGTAGTTTCATGGATACTGGAAGAAGACCTGAGATTTCTCAGTCAGATACAAAGGTAGTTTATTACTCACAGAAGAGCAGTAGCTAGAGGATTAGCATTTGTGCTGGTTTTTTGAGTCCTAATTCCCACAGTGAGGAGCAAAAGGGCCAAACACTACCTGTACACACAGTGGGCTGCGTGACAGGAGGGGAGAACCCTGAGCTTAGGGATTCTGTGTCTTTTATAAGCATGTCTGCCCTTTGCTGAAGAGGGAAACATTTTCATTATACTGAATAGTAAGTATGCCTTGCTCTGGAAGAAACACTGTCTCTGTTTTCCAAGGCATTTCCTAAATAAACATCCTTGAGAAGACAGGGTAAAACAAAGGGCAGTCAGTGCCCCATTTTGCAAGATGTGCCAAATGCGAGAGACCAATGGAGAATTGTCTCCCAACACTAATTAATCCATCTATTTTTATTTGATTGATAACGTTTTTACTTCCAACAAATCTGGCTGCTTCCTTTATGTTGTAGAAAAAAATTGTTTTATGAATATGCAGACTCATAAATCTCTTTGCGTATATTGATCACATAGATTTTAAATTTTTTATCACTTTTAAAATTTGTTCTTCAAGTATTAGTTATTTGTTATATTTGGTATCTCCTTTTTATAGTGTTTGTTTTTCTTAAAAATCTTGTCATTCCTGAATGTCTATTCAAATTTGTTTTTCAGGACCTCTGTCTGTCCATTAATAACAGTGTCCTCCTTCTGGTGATGATGGAGAAAGGGGTGTGTCAAAAGGGGCTGGACAATATGTGTCAAAAGCATTTCTTCTAGGTGTGAGAGTCTGCCATCTCCAATGGGTACCTGGGTACCCTGCCTGTTTTTGGCCCTGTGCCTGCTCTAAGTTTCCTGTTTACAACTCCTATTCCAGAGAGATATACTGAGCAATTTAGTCTGGAAAAAGCACTGTAGTCACGTGCTCACTTTCTTTTTCTTCTGCAGCTGTCCTTGTGGAGGCTCAGATTTATTTTATACTCTTTTCTGCTTTGCTGCCCAGTCCTGACACTCACACAAGGTGTCCTCCTGGGGCAAGCACTGATAGTCTCTGCTGCTTATTGTGGGGTAGCCCAGCTTTTCCTTAATGCAATTTTGAACATTAATTTTCCTGACAGCAGTTCCAGCAATCTTTCCTATGATTTGTATTTGTGGACTTTGAGTTTGAAAAATCTCTGGAATTGACCTCATTTTCACAGAAAATTTCTCCTGCTTGAATTTCTTCTCTAGTTTCTTATCTGCTAGGGTTTCCTCTGTTTTATTTTCACCAGTCTAATCCCAATTGCTTTCTAGCTTTGACAGATTTCTCAAAATTTTTAGTTTGTTGAAGTCAACCTTCCTTGTTTTTCAAGGTTGTGGGAGACTGTTTTGTGTTTGTCATCCTCTATTTTCTTTTCCTCTTACTATTACAAATGGCTGTGTGACAGAGCTATGGCCAATGGACTTTGATCAGCAGTGATGTATGCCTCTTCCAGACTGGCCCCTAAAAGTCCTCCTATAGGATCCCCCAGATTTTCCTTGTTTTCTCCCTGACCATTTGATTAATGCAGAGAATGGAAAGAGCAACACTGCCCACTCTACCCAGCTCTGGCATTGGACTATGCCATCGGTGAATAATGAACTTTTATTGTTCTAATCCAGAGATTTGGTGTTATCTCATACAGTAGTTACCCTACCCTGACAAATGCAGGAACTAATATGGATTTATTCCTTTCATTACATGTTTTTCTATTATTTCAGTGGATTTTCACCAGGAAGGAAAATATATGCATAAGTTCAGTCCAACATCTCTTGACAAACTTTTCCTCTAATTATACTCTCTTTCTTTTGACAATAGATACAGAACTAAAGCAATTTATTCACGTATTCAATAACCATTAATAGAAACTTTACTCTGCCTGAGGCACTCTGCTAGGTGCTAGGAATACAACGGTGAACATACTCATGGTGATCAAAGTCTAGAGAGGACAATAGGTAAGAAACCAGGCAACCACCCCTCAATGTAACATGTGCCATTATTAGTGTCATAGAAATGCCTGAGGGACACATTGAGTGGGCATTGGCCCAGGCTTGGAGGGTCAGAAAAATCTTTCTGAAGAAAGTTATGACCTTCATAAGTTATCTACGTTATGACCCAAAGAAAGTATAGGGATGGGCCGAGTAAAAGGGACAGGGGTAGGGTGAGGTAGGATGGGTCATATGTCCAAGGCAGAGGAAAAAACTGGAAGGAACTTGCAAGTTGATGTTCTTCAAAGTAGTTCAAGATGATTCGAGTGGTGTAGGGCAGGGTATAAGCGCAGGTGAGGTGGGCATTACTGGTGAGATATGAGACTGGAGAGGTTTCAGGGTCAGTTTATAGATATTCTTCTGAGCCACATTAAGGAGTCAGCACTTTCCAAACCTGGAAAGTGGCCAATTTGAGTTCTTCATCCCCAGCATCACCCCCTTTGACAGGTTATCCTCAGAATTCAGTACTCGTTTTCACATATCAGGTGGGCTCCTTGCCTTCTTCTTGGAAAAGAGGTCAACATGTGCTTCCAAATGGTGACTTCAAGTCAATGTTTTGTTTTGCCCAAGGGAGTTGTTGTACATTTAAAATCATTTCTTATTATGAAATGAAAAACCCTGTCCCCTGAAAAATCAATTTCAGGCCTCAGTGAACAAATATTTGCTCAGGAGGGGATGGGGTAGGGGAGGAACAGAACCCTAAGAGCACCTTAAAATCATACCATGCTGGTTGCATCACTGTTTAGAACTAGGGCATCAAAAACTTGGCCACTTTCCTTAGAGTCTTGCAAAGCTTTTAGCCTTTAGCTCCTTGGGGATTTCTATGTATTTTTAGCTTGTTTATGGATAACATAATAGGCATGTTTGAGGAAAATTTAAGGGAAACCACCCATGAAGCACATAACAAATTGAAAGCCTGGTTATTCTTATATTCGTGAGAAATTGCCGCTCATTCATGAGAAACAAAAACACATCTGACTGTGGGGCAGTCTCAGGGGTGCAATAGAGCACTCTCAGCTTTAGGAGTCTTTGGCACAGGCACCAGAGGAGTGGGCTGGGAGTCCTTTATCACACCCACTCTGGGAGTCCTTTATCACACCCACTCTAGAGACCTCTTTCCATCTCATCTCTTATTTCTCCCATCCTTTCTCCTCCACTTGTGTTTTCCCCATTCCTCTTTGCTTTGCCCCTTCCATTCCTTCTTGCTTTCCTGCCTGTCTTCAGCTTGCCAGTGACAATGGGAGGCACTGCTATAGATAATATCTTTTTGGATGTCCTTAGTTTGGTCTCTGTTGTCCAGTAAAGTCAATTTATCCATTTGAGTAAATTTCTCCAGGAATCAAAACAGAATAAACCAATCTTCTCTGGGATAATACTGAATCAGTGCCCTGTCACTTCTTTGGTGGCAGGAGTAAATTTCCTACATCTGTTGTGCTCCTGACACATTACCTGCTATGACACTATGCACTGAACAGGCTTGCAGGGCAGTTTTCATACTGACTGAATGCGAACAATAAAATGAACATGGCTTACATTAGATTCACGGATGCTTATGAATCCAAACAGTTATACTAACTCTCATGCATTTTCATAACTTCTAGGTGCTTTTTAATTCCATGCACTGTGAAAAGGACTGGGGAAACATAGGCTGTTTTTTAAAGTAATCCACTTTTACTCTCTTGTGTTTCTAAAAAGCATGTAACTTAAATAGAAATAAATTATATTAATTCAGTTAGCCATTTACCCATATTAAAAAGCAGTTTGAAAGGTTTTTCCACACTATGGTAAGAAGATATTCTTAGGGCCATAAAACACATGGCAAAAAATAATAATTATGCCATACCTGGAGCTCCATTCTTCCCATGTACTGGGAGATAAACATTTTCCAATTCAGAAGAGATACAAAACCATCCCCTTCTCCTACTGCCCTTTGGCCTCCTCTGTGCTCCTTGTGGCACTGCCACAGCCCCCAGAGTAGCAGCCTTCATGGTAGTGCCAAGTAGCTGTGTAAGAAGCACAGAACCCCCTTGGAACACAGGAGAAGAGCAAACAATAGAAGATACATTCAAAGGATATCCTTATGGGGCTCTGACTGCTCCCTTTCCAGCCCCTAACATAGAGCAGCACAGTGTCTAAGATGTATTCACTCTATAGTTAATTAATTCAGACTTTTCCATACTGGGTGTCAGGGCTAACTCCTATGCCTTTTGGATCACATGAATGTTTCATTTTATTTATTTACTTTTACTGTATATAATAGTTTCTTAGAATTAAACTTTTTCACCCATTTTATATATTTTGTAAATAAGATGATATATGGAGTTAAAATTCTCTCCACCCTTGAAAGTACCTCTCTGAACTTAGTGTTATTTTGGTAAGAAACTAAATACACAATGGATTTTAGCTATTAAGCATGGTTTTGAAATATGCTCACTAATCATTAAATAAGATAAAATTCAGCTAACTGTGCTACTATCCTTTATTTCTCCATTTGATATGTCCTCCTGCCCTTCTCCAATGTAGCTTAGTAAGAATGGTCTAGTGCAGTGGAACAACCACAAACTTTGTAGTGAGATAAATGTGCTATGTGACCTTGGGCAACTTACCTCATTGAGCTTTGAGTTCCTCAAGTGTAAAATGGGGAAAATATACTTGAGGATAAAATGAGATAATGTGTATAATGCACCTGGCAAGTAGAAGGTACACAGTAAGTGGAAGCTATTGTCATTGCTATTATCCTATCCTTCAGCCAACATCTACATTGACTAAAGGTGACAAATAGTGTCCTATTCACTGGTATATGAAGACGTGGAGATAGAGTAGAAGAAGGCTTTAGATTATCCTTGGATTTCAGAAGTTAGTTATGTTTATATTCTTCAAACACTACATGCCTGTTCTGGTCATTGGTAATACGAATGTTCATGAAATTGTTTCCTTCTTGTCGTTCAAATCTCAGGTTGAATTTTATCTCCTTAGAGAACTTTGACCACCCCTTCCAAAGTAGCCACCTAGTCACTTTCTATTACATCATCATCCATTCTATTTCAATTATTTTCATTGCACTTATTAGTATTTGGAACTTTTAGAAAAGTTGTTTATTTCTGTTCTTTCTTTCCCCCTCCTCTCTTTCTTCTCCCTCCCCCTACCTCTGCTCTGTCTGTCTCTCTTTCTCCTCTCTCCCTTTGCCTTAGAATATATATTTCACAAGAAACAGAAACCTCTTCAGTCTTTTTCATTTCTGGGGAGATGGATTCTTGCCCTGTCGCGCAGACTGGAGTGCAGTGTCATCATCTCGGCTCACTGCAACCTCTGCCTCCTGGGCTCAAGCAATTCTCCTGCCTCAGTATCCTGAGTAGCTGGGATTACAGGCACCCACCACCACACCTGGCTAATTTTTGTATTTTTACTGGAGATGGGGGTTTCACCACGTTGGCCAGGCTGGTCTGGAACTCCTGACCTCAAGCGATCTTCCTGCCTCAGCCTCCCAAAGTACTGGGATTACAGGAGTGAGCCACTGTGCCTGGCCTATCTCTTCAGTCTTAATCATTGCAGTCTCTCACCACCCAGAACAGAGCCTTACATATGATAGATAACAAATATTTCTTCAAAGAACAAATGCATGTTTCCACTTAGAATTTGAATCATGTCTAAGATTTATTCTGCTTTATTTCTTCTAATCCATTGTTCTATTTTAGTATTAATTGCCTCATTCCATTAGGAAACAAGGCAGCTATATTCTATTTCTGTCTTTATTTTGCTGGCTTCTTTTATTGATGTGGATCACCTCCTTTACATTTTTTAATATGATGCTGAATACACTGGAGTTTTTACTGCTCATATTTTATTCTTTGTCTTGAGTTCATCCTGTATTTTGCTGGAAGATGGTTCATTAATTTCTCATTAGTGCAGCTTGAGCTCTTAGCTCCCAGCAGATTCTGAATTAAGATTTTTCAACTTTGAACATTTCTCTATTCTTTCCCTTTTGTGATTACATCTCCTCTGCATATTTTATCTCTGTATTTACCGTGGTGGCACATTTTAGGGGAAAGAACCCATCTTATCTTTGGGAGAGGAAGGGAGGATGGTGTACCTTCAAAGAACCTGGGGACAATTTTGCTGTAAGCTATGGCAGAGAGGACAAGCAGAGTCAGAGGGGACCACTGACAGAGCAAGGTAAAATGAGAACAAAGATAGAAAGGGCAGGTTCACATGTGAAGGGGAGCTGGACTGGAGTGTTCTGTCATCTCTGCTCTTTCCAGAATGGGGCTGTTGCCACAACTGATTGAATGGAGAAAAGAAAGCAAGAGAGAGGAAAGCCATGGTCAAAATGGCAGGATCATTCAATTCCCTTAGAAACCTGGCTCCACTTTCTGCCAACGAAGTGAATGAAACCTGCAATCTCTTTTCATCTGGTGGCAGAAAACAGGCATTAATGGTCAATGTGATACATGGACTCAGTAATGGGAAAAGATTTCCTACCTAACTAACTGTGAAGAAGTGAGAATAACTATTTTTCACCATAAACATTGAAATTAGATTTTGTCAAGTAATGCTTCAATCTACAACTTAAAGTATTAGAATATGAAACTACAAGATGACTAAAATTATTCCCATCTGTCACCTTCTTAAAACAAACAAAGTTTTTCAGAGCCACTCTTACCTGATATAACTCGGTAGCCCTTATTATATGCAGATTTTACCTCACATTACTGTAGTTTACTTTCATTTTGTTGGCCTTAAAAAAGAAAATCACTTTAGTAACGTTTTTCTTCATTCCTTTGGCAATAGGATCATCTTGCAAAGTAAAAAAGATTTCCAAGTAGATTGTACCAATCAGACTTGTGAGACAGCAAAAATTCAGAAGCATGGTGCATGAAATAAACATGAAAATCCATTGAAGATATTGTTAAGGACTAGAAAGATGGTTAGAAGTTGCTTAATTGGGAGAGAATGAAAATCTTCATTACTAAATTCAAGTTCACTGCAGGAGCTTTAAAGTTATTTGTGGCTTGTTTTTCCCAGAAAGAAACTATATTCTTAACCCCTGCAGTGGCCTTGTGTGCCCCTTCTCTCCAAAGAGTAAACTCATGTCATGGCTACTCAATACAATAGTACAACTAAGTGAGATATGTAAT
Source organism: Nomascus leucogenys (assembly GCF_006542625.1). Taxonomy (NCBI): domain Eukaryota; kingdom Metazoa; phylum Chordata; class Mammalia; order Primates; family Hylobatidae; genus Nomascus; species Nomascus leucogenys. Next base: position 74,784,881 of record NC_044398.1, on the reverse strand, counting down.
TCTATCTGAACTTCTGGTGGCAGCCAGGGAGGTAGATAGACATAAAAACAAATTAAATATATAGATAAATGGGAAACAGTTTGGTTTCAGTATCTCATCCTTATGAAAAATTGACTAGAGACTCTCATATAGAGCCAAATTTAGTGACTCAGTTGCAATCCTTTTTTTTTTCCTTCTTTTTTTCCTTGACGGAAAAGAAATGCTGAAGAAGAGGGGAATGGCAAACTTTTAGCACTCACACAGAGGGAAAAGAGTTTGGCTTGCATAATGGATTAAAATACCAGTTTTTATTTTATTTATATTTTGAGATGGGGTCTTGCTCTGTCGCCCAGGCTGGTGTGCAGTGGCGTGATCTTGGCTCACTACAGTCTCTGTGTCCCGCCTCAAGCAGTCCTCCTACTTCAGCCTCCCAAGTAGCTGAGACTACAGGTATGCACCACCACACCTGGCTAATTTTCGTATTTTTTGTAGAGACAGGGTATCACCGTGTTGCCCAGGCTGGTCTCAAATTCCTGGGCTCAAGTGATCCTCCTGCCTCAGCCTCCCAAAGTGCTAGGATTGCAGGTATGATCCACCACACCTGGCCTCCAGTTTTTATTATAGCATTAAAAGAAACAAACCAGATAGAGATTCTATGCAGAAAGAGATTTCAAGTGTTACAGATTAGAATGTGAGCCATAATTCCCCTAAAACTCTGGGGACTATTTTATTTCTCAAAGGAAGGCATTTAGTGAGGTCATCCAGACAGGCTCAATCCTTAGCCTGAGGCCAGACCAGAAGTACCACTGTTTAGTTGCGAGTATATTATCTTGTAAAAACTAGTCTGGCATCTTAAATCTCAGTAAACAGACTTCTTTCCATTGGGTAAATGATCATTTTTGCTAAGATATGACATATAAAATTAAATAAATATATTTATATTTATATTTTATATACCTATATATTTATATGGATTTATATCAATTCTGGGCGAAGGAGACTGATTTCTTGATCCATGCTTTCTCCTGCTACCTCCACCACCTTGCCTGAAATTTGGAATCACCTACATTTCAATTCTTAATCCACCGCTCATTTTGAGTCTATACATACCTTTCCTTAATCATGCATCTTGACTCAGGGCCTTAAGTCATATTAGCATAGCCTTCTTCCCCATTCCTTCCCCATTTCTTGTTTTTATGAAGATGAAGCATTTGTCTGCCTTTCTCTCCGATGGTAGTAAGGTTTGTCACTTCTTATAGGTAGTAAGGCTTCCTGACACCTCTCTGTCTACTTTTATGAGTAGGTGCTCCAAGCTTCAAGGATTTCAAGACACATGTTATGTCTCTTAATTTGTCTAACTCTTCTGTTATAGTTTAATACTCTTGGGTTGTGGTCTGTGGACCTATCTCTTCCTCAACTCATTTCTGGCTATTCATGGTCACTGGAACCAAGTATTCTTATTCTTTTAACCACGGCCTCCCAAAGAGTCATATACTTGTGTATTAGCTAGAGGTTCCTGG